>NC_136065.1:129968096-130380725 GCF_964261635.1 Lissotriton helveticus
ATAATGTATTTTTCGTCCCAAATTTTACCCCCACTAAAATGTAGCTTTTTTTTATGGATCAGACTGAAGAGTTCGACTGTGACCCTGCTAACGCTGAGCATCACAATATACTGCTCAGTATGCATTGACTATAGATATCTGTCTACGACCCTGCAGGGGACAGAGGTTTACAGCCATATTGGCTATGCTGATGTAATGTAAGGAGGGAACTGAATACAGAGGGCTGAATTTTAAAAATACTTTTAACTCTGCCTGATGCTCGACGGTAATATTGCATACATTTTTCTTAATTAACCCTAAGTATGCAGGTGTCGCTCTGATGAAGAAGAAGCGGAGCCATATTTTTAGGTCTGGCCTTGAAGACAGCTTCAGATGTATTGTGAGCCTTTTGTTCTGACAAAATTCATAAATAATGTGCATAAAGAGAGGAACTTTTAGTTAGCGGGGTTCATCAATTGGTCTTTTAAATTTCTTCTTCACATTTTGCTTCTGTCCACTGCAGCATGTGGCAGTGGGTCAGCCCACTTTACCCATTGACTCCCTTCAATTTGAGTTACCGCACGAAGCCTGTTCACATCCACTTAAAAGTAGTTCCATTCTTTTCAGTGACAAAGCTGGTTTCAATTTAGCATTTTTATTTAATTTGTTTTTTTATTTTAACTTTTAACGCTGGTTATTTTGCCATCACTCCTTCTTAAAGTATGCTATAAATTGTTTATGTAGCATTGTAACAGTGTAGTTGCTTTGGATTTGAGTGCTTGGGTAGGGGGTGGTTTCTGCTTGTCTCCTTAAAAATTAATAATTAAAACCCACGGTGCAGCTAAAAGGCTTTTTGTTTAAAAAAACACAAGTAAAAGAGTTGCATTAGTGAATGTACTTTACATTTCAAATTCTTATTGTAAGCATATGGTGGCTAGGTTTAAGTGGATGCTTGTTTTCTTTTTTTAGGTCAGCATTAGCTAAGACAATTTGGTTTTGCTAAAATTATATGTATAATATACTCACTTAATGGTTCTATCAGTCACCTCTCTTCATCCATTTGTATGTCGTTGTGCCATTCACAGTTTGCTTCCACCCACTACAGCATACAGCATGGGAGGACAACCCCCATTAGATTTAAAAAATCGAAATGGGGTGGCAGCAGCTTTGCAGTCAGAGCAGATACCTCCTGGAATCTCCTGCCATTCACCATAGGATCTGCCCCTTCATTGCTTCAGTTTAGAAAACTTATGAAAACTTGGATTTTCAATCAGTAGGTTTCAAAACTCTGCTCACTGTTTGTCACAGAATTAGCGCCAAGACACCTTTGGGCATACTTTGCGCTTCATAAATTGGATAACATAACATAACATAGCATAGCATAATGGGTACGCCTACTTCAGCCACTTGTTAATTTCACTTTGAGTTACAGCATTTTGTGCTTTCACCACAAACACATCCACACTCAAGGTACTTCCCTTCAGTGGCAAAGGTTTAGTTTTTTTACTTTATAATTACTTTAGTGTTGTTTTTAGTGTTGCCTTTGGTAAAAGCTGGACCTTTCTACCCGATGTCATCACAGGCCATATTCTTCTCTTTATCAGTACCTGTCACCTGTCTATCCTGTTGTAAATTCCTTTCGAAGTGCCCTTTGTTTATCTGACTGCTCGCATTTCACAGCATAATAGAATGTATCTGTTTGAAGCTGTTCTATATTGAGTTATTCTCTTTTTACTACGCATGCCACATACACACTAAAAGCTTCAGTTTTACACATGTGAATTAATTGGTGGACAATTCTTTGGAACACATTATTCTTCACTCATTTTCACCCATGGTTCTTGAATAAACTTTGCCTAGGAAGAAATTCAGCCTTAACCGTGTTTAATTTGTAGCACCTGTAATGCTTTTTTATTCTTTGTTTGTTTGTTTCCTTCTTTCCTTTTTCTTTATTTGTTTGTTTCTTTCTTTCTTGCCTTCTTTCTGTGCTTCTTTCCTTCCTCCTTTTTCTTTTTCCTTCTCTCCCTGATTCTTCTTTTCTTTTTTGCATTCCTTTCCATCTTTCATTCCTTCTTTTTCACCTTCCTTTCAATCTTTCTTTCCTTCTCTTTCCATTATTTTATTTTTCTGCGTTTTTTCTTTCTTGCCTCCTTCCCTGCTTTCTTTCCTTTTTGCTTTAGTTTTTTTCTTTTTTTCTTTTCTTTCTTTCAATTTTTCCTTTATTATTTCTTTCCTTCTTTTTTCAATCTCAAACTCCTTCTTTCTTTCCATCTTTCCTTTCTTCTTTCTTTCCATCTTTCTGAATTCTTTCCTTCTTGCTTTCTTTCCTTCTTTCCTGCTCACTTTCCTTCTTCCTTTCCTCTATTTTCGGTCTTTCATTTCTTTTTTATTTCTGTTCTTTCTTTCTCTTTTCTTTCCTCTTTCTTTCATTGCTTCTTTTTTGCTTAATTATGTTCTTGCCTTGTTTATTGCCTTGTTATTGGTCTTTCTTTCCTGCTTTCTTTCTCTCTTGCCTTCTTTCTTTGCTTCTTTCCATCTTCCTTTTTTCTTTCTTTCTCTCTTTCGTTTTGTATTCATTTCTACATTTTATTCCTTCTTTATCACCTTCCATTTCATCTTTCTTTCTTTCTTTCCTTCTTTCTTTCTCTTTTACTTTCTTTTCCTTTTCTTTTCATTTTTCTATCAAATTGTCCTTCCTTTTTCCTATGTTTCTGACTTCTTTCCTTCTTTCTTGTTTTCTTTCCTTCTTTCTTTTCTGTCTTTCATTTGTTTTGTTCTTTATGTCCTTTTCTGTTCTTTCTTTCTTTCCTTCTTTACCTTTTTCTTTCATTCTTTCTTTCATACTTTCCTGCTTTACTTCCCTCTTTCCCACTTTACTTCTGTGTTTCCTTTTGCCTTTCTTTCTTGTTGTCTTGTTTTCTTTCTTTCTTACTTTCGTAAAGGCAAGAATCTGGCAGCCAACGGCAGAACAGTTGAAATTTTTAGGTCTGTGTTAGCCAAGACCTTTTGACTTTACTAAGATACATTTTTATTTGCACAATTAATTAAAATCATTGCAATTCATACAAAAATGCTTAAAAGCACTTTCGGTTCTCTATTAAAAAAGGAGTTTATATTAAAAGAGAGTTCATGACTGGCATGGCTGAAATTCTTGGCGGTCGTCTACTGATAAAATAGATTTAATCTCAGACATGTATTTTACAAAACGGACGGCCATCTGAGCTGAGCCACCCTTCATACACTCCTCTAGGGTCTCTTGACATGTCCACACATTGAGGACTCGCCAAATTGGACGCAACCAAGAGGTACGCAAGGGGAGTAAGATCCTGTAAATGCACAAGAAGTGAACTAAATTTTCTTCCCCGTTGCCCCAAAAACGGCACCAAGAGGGCGTACCTCTCTTATACCTCTGGCCATACTTTTACGCCATTAGAAACAATGGGGTTACCCAGTAAAGTACAGAACCTGGGGAATATGCAATAACCGAACAATGGTTCTGCTACCTATCTTCTCACAGAAAATATTAATGATCAACTTAAAAACCCTTTAAAATGGGCTATTCATTCAACAAATGAAAAAGAATTTTGCTTCCAAATGATTGGTTATCAATCCC
The DNA here is from genome assembly GCF_964261635.1 of Lissotriton helveticus. Classification (NCBI taxonomy): domain Eukaryota; kingdom Metazoa; phylum Chordata; class Amphibia; order Caudata; family Salamandridae; genus Lissotriton; species Lissotriton helveticus. The sequence continues at coordinate 129,971,689 of NC_136065.1, forward strand.
GAAAAAAAAGAGTTCTCCCAGATATGTCTAATAGTCAAAAATGATTTGTATTGAAAATATAGTGTATACACACTCATATAAAAAATAACATATACATGTAAAAAGTGATTACATATATAAATCACAGCACATTACAAACATTTATAGCGTGATAAAGATTGTGACATAAATATACAAACAAATCACATCACATTACAATATACATAAATAATAAAGATCACATATACAAATAACAACTTCGTGTCACGTCCAATTCCTGATTGTAAGCCATGCGTCAGAATATCAGAGTTGAATTGCTTGGTTTCTTGTTTGACACTGACTAAGATGTTTAATCTATTAAGCACATCGATTTTTCGACCCCTACTTATCTGACATAGACTTGATATGTCACTCTGGGGTCTTCATCAGGACTAAACAAAGGTATGTGTAACCTATACAAAAGAATCAAGATATATGTCTATTAGATTTGGATTACCTATTGTTCACGGGGAATTCTCTGGTAAGCTACAATAAACACTAAATGCTCATGTGCATTCCATAGACTTTGTTCACAAAAACAGAGGAGTGGGTGACCAGTGATTAATTAGTGTGCTGAATCTTTGGATTTCTTTTGACTTTCAAGGTCAAGGAAGGTGGAGCTTACTTTCGAGAATCCCCTTTGATATTGGATATAAGAGACGCCACATCTATTTTTAACGGTGAGCATTGAATGTTTATTGTAGCTTACCAGAGAGTGAACAATAGGTAATCCAAATCTAATAGAGATATGTGTTGATTCTTTTGCATAGGTTACAAGTAGATCAATATGCCTTAAACTAGAATATCCCTAAACTGCCCCAGCACACAGCCACACTGACTCACTGATGCATTTACTAACTCTGCAACTCCACCATTCAAAGCCAGCTCAGGACTGTTACATGGTTGATCAATGACCTATGACACCCTTAACCATCACTCAACTTTTTAGGATTAGCTTGGCAAAGACACATTGGTCATGGACCTCTCCACCCTGCCCATGGTAATCAGAATAGTGAAAGAAATACATTCCCTTTTCTTACGGAACAAATTTTCTTGAGGAACAAAATCATTCTGCTCCAATCACAGACTTTTAAAAGGGTGAATTACTAAAAATGTACGTTTCGCCCCAAATGTTTCCCGCACTAAAATTTAGCATTTTTTAGTATGGATCATACCAATTGTGGCCCTGCTAAGACTGAACATCACAATATACAGTATATTTATGTCACAATCTTTATCACGCTATAAATGTTTCTAATGTGCTGTGATTTAAAAATGTAATCACTTTTTACATGTATATGTTTTTTTTTATATATGTGTGTGTATACTTTATATTTTCAATACAAATAATTTTTGACTATTAGACCTATCTGGGAGAACTCTCTTTTTTTGGGGGGGGGGGGATTGATAACCAATCATTTGGAAGCAATATTCTTTTTCATTTGTTGAATGAATAGCCCGTTTTAAAGGGTTTTTAAGTTGATCAGTAATATTTTCTGTAAAAGTTTGGCACCTATCTGGCTGATTAATGGTGAGAAATCTGGGTTATGTAGGGCCTTCTTGGTACTTGAGAAGGCCCCCTCCAGGCAGCGAGCCACTCCTTGCATTGCAGCAATGTGCGGAGCCGGACTTCTTCTGTGATCTATCCAGACTCCCAGGTATTTATATACGGCCACTACCTCTATTGATTTCCCTTCAATATACCATGAGCACTTTCTTGCTTTTTGACTCCAGACTATCATCACATTGGTTTTGGCAATGTTAATCTCTAAAACGTTTGTTTTACAGTACAATGCCAAGGAATCCAAGAGTCTTTGGTGGCCCGCCTGGGTTTGATCGAGGAGAATCGTATCATCTGCATATTGTATTGATTGAATTTTAAAAGATGTGATTCTAGGCGGGTGCTCGAGGGAGAGCCAGCCACTCGGGCAGGTCTGCTTGGTACAAATTAAAGAGTAGAGGGGTCAATATGCATCCCTGCATTAGGCCTCTGTTGGTCATGATTTTATTGGTTGTTGATCATCCAGAGGATACTCTTATTTTTACCCTGGTGTCAGTGTACAGGGCGATGAGAGTGTTCAGTAGGGATTGCGGGATGCCCCATTTCATAAATTTTTCCCAGAGTCTGGGTCGAACAACGATGTCAAAAGCTTTTCGGAAATCGATGAACCCTAAATATAACGATTTTCCTTTTCTAGCTCAATCAGGTGGGCTAGACAGATCAAATTGTCTTCAATGTGGCAGCCCTCTTGGGGCCAGTTTGAGTAAAGGGTATTAATTTACGGTCATCCACCCAGGTAGTCAGTTCTTGAAGTAGAGCACTTGCATAGGCCTTCCCATCAACATCGAGGAGGACAATCATCCGGTAGTTATCAGGACAGGATCGTAGGCCTTTTTATGGATGGAGTTGAGGAGAGAGCCTGGCCAGGAATCAAGAATAATCCCGCCCATTCTGCTTGCCTCAAATAGGGTGGCCAAGAGTGTGGCCCACTTGTGAATAGATGCTTTGTACACTTTTGTTGGTATGCCATTTGGGCCTGATGCCCCTCTGGGGCTCATTAATGAGTGCGACTTGGGTTGGTGTGATCTTGATGGTGGGCTCCGGTCTGATGTAGGAGTTAATGTGCCTAGAGCTGTAATGGCTAGGCCAGTTGTTTCTATTGGGCTCTACGTAGAGTGCGACAATGTGGGCCTCCCATTCGGCAGTAGAGATGTTTTTAATGTTAGGTGGTAGGGCAGGTCTAACACCCTTATTTACCCAGCTTCAGAATCTCCTTTGATCCTTTGATTTTATAATTGTGTGGGCGATTGTCCAGCGATGTTCTTCTTTCGTCCTCTGGGAGGTGAACCTTGCCTACCTGTATTCCTTGCGAGTGATCGATATCTTCTCTCGTAGGGATTTGTGTTCTGTATCGTTGTAGGCGCGCTTTGCCAATAAGTTGTTTAATTTGTTTTTGAAGTTCATTGTAGTTAGCTTGTGCTCACTAAAGTGGTGTGTGTTTGAAGTGGAGTTATATGGCCTTTTAATTATCTTTGTGGCTAAGTTTTCTCTAGGGTCCACCACTGCCATTTCCCCCGATGATGCGTCAGTTGGTCACTAGACTCTTGGTTCAATTTGTCTAAGAAATTTTCCACCTTCTCTTCAATTATGTTCTGATGGTCCAAAGCCCACCGTAGTTTTCAGGCTCCAAGTTGAATTCTTTCCCAATCAGATACATTTCTGGGCGGAGGCGCTGCTGGGATGAGACTTTACACATAGGAACGGCATGATCACTTTTCGATGAGGGAGTTACCATGAATTCCTGCACAAGATGAAAGTGAGCAACCGAAATCCATATGTAGTCGAGAGTTGCCATTCTGGAGGGAGAAACATGGGTATAAGCGGCGGGCGAGTCTGAGTCGACTCTTCCGTTTAAAATGCGGAGGCCTAGTTGGTTTAAATAAGCTGCCACCATTGTCCCTTGACCGTCCTTCCGTTTACTAAAACTACACATCATCCATCTGTATGTGGTTCTGTCATTCACTTTTTTCTTCATAACACTCAAGCATGCATCAAGATGCTTTTCACAATGAGCAAATCCACCCAAAAAGTAGTTCTGTACTGTCTCAGGGAGTACTATTGCAATGTGTGCTTTTTGACACCAAAAAACATGTTTGCCTTTAATCCATTTTTTTTAATACCCAACACCTTCCCGCAGAATAACGTTTTTCAAAAACCTTGACATAACAAAACAAAACGTGCTAAGTCTAGTGAACGACACAAGACCTATTGGCTTTGCCAATGTTTGTTTTCTTTCTGTGTGTGTTGCATATGCTTGCAATAAAATAATAGTAACCGTGGCACCAGCCTGGCAAATTCAGGCATTTTGCCTTTGGTAATGTGCATGTTGTATTTCTGTCTAGGATAGCACAACCTGAAGGCCCAAATGATAAGAAGCGTTACCTAACCCAGCTGTACTTTTATCAACCTTAGAAGCATAAAATACAGAGTTGGCCGAAATGTGATTCGAATCCTGTTGCAAGCACAAGAGACTCATGAATGCATTCTGAATTCCAGGGAGGGGCATTTCTGGGTGCCAGCCTATTTACCTATTTCTTGGCATTCACTACAGGAAGTCTGTATTGTTCATTGTAGTGTTCCACCTAAGTCCTTTGCTTCCTGCTTTGCAACTCGGGTGCTTTCATGATGTCATTCAGATTACAAACGAGCTCTGTAATAGAACAGAGGCTGTGGGACTTCACTGCTCGCACTGGGACTGGCCCCTGAGTCACAGGGACCGGTGCTGTCAGCGGGCCAGGGGTTTCCTGCCGGGGGTTCAGGCTGCCGTCATGGGGAGTTTGCAGGTCACAGAAATGAATGGACTATGTCACTTATGTAAAGGTGAAACATTGTAAATGTTGTTATAATTTCCACACAAGGAAAGTACAGAACCTGCGGCTGAGTTGACAGTAAGTTCATGAGCGAGTTACTGGAAACCACTTCTACAGCTTTGAAATGTTTCCTGTCCGCTACCGCGCATTCAGCTTTAAAAATATATTACACAGCTACCACCTCTTTAACAATGATTTTTCCACCCCATCAACATGACGAAAGTATCTTTAAATAGTGTTTCTTTTGATTTTATGTTCCTCTTGCATACCCATGTTTATTGCACGCTGCTCTGTATCCTTGCTTCTTTCTGTCGACGGTGGCAAGTTCTCTTCTGTAACCTTAAAGTGACAGGAGAACCCTCCCCATCCCAGAGGGTCACATCTTCACTGCATTGATAGACACAGAGAAGGCTATGGACATGTTATAATACAGCCTTATAGCCCGCCGTAGTGGACTATACCGGCTATTAAAGGCCAGAGCTGAAGGCGAGGGACTTTAACTAGACAGCGGTACTTTAATCACTTGCACGCTAGCGGTTTTCCCGCTGTGTGCTGGATTTTCAAAATCACCATGTTGAGTGACGAGTTCACCTTGTCATCCGCACAGGGCAGGTAAAGCTGATGACGAGCTGAGCTTGTCATCAGCATGGAAGGGGTTAATAGCTGGTACAGCCCTGCTACGAAGGGCTATAAGGCTATTAGAACATTCTGCCACTAGAGGGCAGAATGTTTTACCAAATAAAACAAAGTCTTCAGGGAGCGCGAGGGGATTGAAATCCCCTCAGGCTCCCTGAAGCCTTTGTTCACAGCCAGAGCTGTGAACAAAGAAACATTGGAATGTTGGAGCTCCAGGCTTATAGAAGCCATTATAAGCCCGGAGCACCCCATTGTTTCCAATGGAGCTCCCAACATTCCAATGTTCTAATATTGTGGAAGCTGGACTCCTGTAAAAAACCCATTGAAAGTCCCATCCACCCTCTTCAGAGGTAGTTTACATCAAGGAAAGACCTGCATGCTTGGCGGTCTCTCTTGGGGTGGGCTTTGCCTTGGAATGAGCTTCCAGGTGTCCCTGCCAATCTGGGAGAAAGCTCTCAGCATTGGATGAGCTGTAAAAATGTCTCAGGGAATGTACCCCACTTTGAGCTGACATATTCTGGTACCGTTATTTATTGACGGTGAATGCGCCACGACAAAACCTTAATACACAAAATGATATTCAACAAGCATTTACAATGCAATAGGTCTCGCAATTGTGAGAGTTAGAGCTATTGGCGTTGTAAATGGCAATGTCTTTTACCCATGTGTTTCGGTATGGAATAGAGTTTTTTAGATACTAGAGTGATAATGTCGATTACAGTTACCAGCGCTTTAATTATCATGTCTCACGCGCCATACACAGGCGCTGAACCGCTAGAAGGACTAAAGAAGAAGCGAATATTTAATTATTTAGGTACTCAAGACAAAGAGTGATTGGAACTGCTCCCCCTTCTTTCGGAAAGCAGGGGGAGGATGTTTTTCAATTTTCTCACATATAGCCTCAGCCTTGACCCTGAGGTGTCAGATATTTTATGACTGCATTTCCCAGCTGAGTCTTAAATTTATGAGCACAGTATGTTCATTTTCTCCAATGATGCAGGCTTAATAATGGCTAGGAAAGGAGGCACATACAGCTAGATTCATCAAGCTCAATTGCGCTCGCAAAGGGCCAGATTCTGAGAATCTGGCCCTTTGCGAGTGCAATTTTTGCATTTGGGATTCATCATCCCAAATGCAAAATTCGCTAATAAAGAATTCGCACATTTGCGAGGAAATGCATTTAAGGAATCTCTATTTGAGATTGCTTAAATGCAATTCATTAACCATTTCTACATTGCGAATTCACAATTTTTGGTCGCTATTTACCACGAAGTCTGACTTCGTGGTAAATAGCGAAAAAATAGAAAAAAGCACTTTAGTGCATTTTTCTCAATTGCATGTTACACACACACATGTCCTATGGACATGTGTGTGCGCAACACCTGTGTAAATTTACATTTCAGGGGTGCGCACCCTTGAAATCGCAATCTTATTTGCGATTAGCTAATTGCTAATCGCAAATAAGGAATAACTCCCCATGCATTCCTATGTGCCTACCCATAGGAATGCATGGGGAGTTATTCCTTATTTGCGATTAGCAATTAGCTAATCGCAAAGAAGGAATCAGTGGGAATCGCAATAAATATTGCGATTCCTACATGAATCCCGTTTTGCGAGTCTGTAATAGCGATTCTTTATGAATCGCTATTATAGACTCGCAAAACGGGTCTTTCATGAATCTAGCTGATAGTGCAGTTCGCCGCAATCTCTGTTTAAGGACATATTTAGCCGTGCGCCGTCTTGTCAAGTAGCTGCAGATGCAGGGAGTCTAGCGAGAGTTGGGCTGTAGCATGGGGGGTTAATGCTCCTGATGCCAGGGTTTGAGCGAGACATGCAGGGGTTAAGTTTAGGTGCCGGTTCGCTCAACTTTGCCGTTTATCCTTCTGATGCTAATGGGATGAGCCCAGTTCTCGTGGGTGTTAGTAATGCTGTCACAGCGGAGGCCTGCACTCCCCTGCGATTCTCAGGCACGGCACTAGCAGGAGCAGACAGAAGGCTTAGGCAAAGGCCTGTTTGAACAAAAAATAAGTAAAGAAAGAAGCGCTAGGAAAGAATTCTAATTGAAGGGGTAGTCGTCAACCTGAAAAGCCTGCTCTTGGGGTGAACATTGAAAACATGAGCCTAAGCTCTGTGAGTGTAAAACATGAAGCGCTTAGCTGACATCAACTAAGAAAGTGTCATGGGGGGGAACTGATGATAATAGATTGTTTTGATAGCGCTCCATACAGTGTTGCAATGTGCTTTAGCTAACCCATCTTTGTGTCACTTATTTCACGGGGAGGGTATCGAGGCAGTGGCTGCGGTGGAGAGCTGGTTGTGGCCCTCTTAGCATTCTTAACAGTGCTGGTCACAGTAGAAGTGCTGTTATTAAATTTGGCAGGCGGAGGCTGCCTTACTATGGTCTCGGTTGTCCGACACAATACACACTCTCACACTGATACTCAACAACACGTAGACACATATGCAGACATATGGAGACGGGCGAGCTAATGCGCACTGGCACACTCACTCAGACACAGACTGTGTCACTGACAAGCATGCACCCATAGGCGCAGACAGACATACACTCGAACACACATGAAGAAAGCCGCACAGACACACGTGCACAAACACACAGGCGCACATACATGGTACATACACACACAAGTATCATGCTCATTCACCCACTCATTACCTAAATTAGACAGAGGCGCCATCTATCCTTCTGAAACACACTCATAAACAGACACGCACACCAAAATACAGAAATTCCGACACACCAAGACGGACGTATACATGATTTCATATTTTCAGCACAGCAGGCCAGTCTCACAGTATCAGTGGACAGCGCCAAGTGGAACCGTGTGCAGATGTATGCAGAGCCAGCCATAACTCGCAGCTGTATGTCTATGGATCCGCCGAATAAATGTAAATCTATATTCCAATTTAATTGCGCGCACTTTGAGCTCATCAGTCACCGGATGCACCTTCTAATTGTGCGTTCATGGCGCTGTGATCTCATAAAGTCTCACTCCATCTGCGCCAGCAGCCGGAGTGGGGACACCCTACAAATAGATCAAGTGGACCAGAACTAAAAACGGGCTAATCCATCAGCACCCACGCCTTCCCGCCAATTCGTGACCGTCGTACACTAGAGAGCGGGGCCAGTCATGCACGCTGACACTGCACTGTCGTAGGCATCTCCTTGTAGACGTTCTGCCCCCCAAGCCTCCCACATGGTCACTGGTACTTCACGGAATCGCAGTGTGCATTCGCTCAGCAGACGTAGTGTGTGCACATCTACGGCACAAATTCATTCGCACCACACAAGCTCTTTCCGTGCACATATATGGTGAGCACTTCCACAGGCTATGTGCATTTGACACTCTTCAGACTTCCAATCGAACAGCGGCTGTAATGAACAGCGGATCCTCCTCGCCAGGTCTCGACAAATCAAGCTACCACCTGGCTCAGCGGTGGCAATGCCAATTACAGCAGGCTGCGTGTTCTGTCCTGCAGTGTGCCGCAAACTACTTACCTACGGATGACTGTAGGAGCACGGGAGACTGTCAAGTACATCTGACTCACCGAGGCTCCTCAGAATAATTAGTGAGTGGGCTTGACTGAGCGCCACAGTCAATGTCCGGCATTGTTTAACTGAGACGAGGATGAGGCAGCCCTGTTGGAAAAGGTAGTTGTCAGGAAACATTTACAAGCAGCATGCGCTGCCCGCCCCTCGCCACACCACAATCAATCACAACACATTAAGTGCATCAATAAAAAACGTTCACTTTCAAGGGGATATGTCCGGAATTCCTTAAGTACTACACATGTTTTTATGCAAAACACCAGTGTGTGATGTCTCAGGGGCACCAAAGAGCATCTGCTCAGAATGAAGCTCGGTCTACCGGAGGAGCAGGGGCGGGAAATAGAAACTAGTGGTGTGCACGCACCACAGAGGAGCGGGGGCGAGGGAGCGTGGCAGCGAGGCGAACGGGCGCTGCTGCGCATTCTATACACAGACGGGAATGGGCAGGGCAAAGGCGAGACATGCACCCGCCTTTGCCCAATTGCGTGCTGTATTTTTTTTTAAATGCAAGCTAAAGCCAATGACAGCCGGCTAAAGCAAACCAACACGCACGAGCATGTGGGTTGCATTCTGAAGCCTGTACAAGAGGGCTCACGCTGCACAAGCAGTGCTGTGCACTGCAACTCTAGGCGCGAGACCTAAAAATGGAAACAATAACCAGGCGCCCTCTGCCAATAGCAGAGGGGTACCATTATTCGCTCCACGGGCATGAGCCTAGTGGGAGTCCCTCATCGGTGTCGCCACGAAGGAGGGTTCCCTGTGTAGTCATGGGGGGGGGGAAAGGGGGTAAAGGGGGGGGCACCACCTGGGACCACAGCATATAAAACAAACAAGATGATGGACGGAATGTTGCACAGTGGCAAAACATTCACCCCCAGTCACAGATCTGGGTTTAATCCATCGTTATTTTGCTCACCAAGCCACCCCAGTTCAGACATGGCCATATGCAAATCAGTCTTGACCCTGTGCCTCATGGGAACAGTCCAGCCCGAACTGCCAAGCCATGTCTTCCCTGGACCGGAATCAAGCATCCTAGGACCGGTTTCTGGCTATCAGCCGTCTTCAGCCAGGATAGCTTGACTCCAGTGGCCTAGTGAGCACGGGACCCACGTCTGGGCATACCCTTCCCACATAGGGTGAACAGCAAAAGAAACAAGATGATGGACGGAATGTTGCACAGTTGCAAAACATTCACCCCCAGTCAGAGATATGGGTTTAATCCATCGTTATTTTGCTCACCAAGCCACCCTAGTTCAGACATGGCCATATGCAAATCAGTCTTGACCCTGTGCCTCATGGGAACAGTTCAGCCCGAACTGCCAAGCCATGTCTTCCCTGGACCGGAATCAAGCATCCTAGAACCGGTTTCTGGCTATCAGCCGTCTTCAGCCAGGATAGCTTGACTCCAGTGGCCTAGTGAGCACGGTACTCACGTCTGGGCATACCCTTCCCACATAGGGTGAACAGCAAAACAAACAAGATGATGGACAGAATGTTGCACAGTGGCAAATCATTCACCCCCCAGTCACAGATCTGGGTTTAATCCATCGTTATTTTGCTCACCAAGCAACCCCAGTTCAGACATGGCCATATGCAAATCAGCCTTGCCCTGTGCCTCATGGGAACAGTCCAGCCCGAACTGCCAAGCCATGTCTTCCCTGGACCGGAATCAAGCATCCTAGGACCGGTTTCTGGCTATCAGCCATCTTCAGCCAGGATAGCTTGACTCCAGTGGCCTAGTGAGCACGGGACCCACGTCTGGGCATACCCTTCCCACATCGGGTGAACAGCAAAACAAACAAGATGATGGACGGAATGTTGCACAGTGGTAAAACATTCACCCCCAGTCACAGATCTGGGTTTAATCCATTGTTATGTTGCTCACCAAGCCACCCCAGTTCAGACATGGCCATATGCAAATCAAACTTGACCCTGTGCCTCATGGGAACAGTCCAGCCCAAACTGCCAAGCCATGTCTTCCCTGGACCGGAATCAAGCATCCTAGGACCGGTTTCTGGCTATCAGCCGTCTTCAGCCAGAATAGCTTTACTCCAGTGGCCTAGTGAGCACGGGACCCATGTCTGGGCATACCCTTCCCACATAAGGTGAAAAGCAAAACAAACAAGATGATGGATGGAATGTTGCACAGTTGCAAAACATTCACCCCCAGTCACAGATCTGGGTTTAATATGCAAGCTAAAGCCAATGACAGCCGGCTAAAGCAAACCCACACGCACGAGCATGTGGGTTGCTTTCTGAAGCCCGTACAAGAGGATTCACGCTGCACGAGCAGTGCTGTGCACTGTAACTCTAGGCGCGAGACCTAAAAATGCAAACAATAACCAGGCGCCCTCTGCCAATAGCAGAGGGGTACCATTATTCGCTCCACGGGCATGAGCCTAGTGGGAGTCACTCACCGGTGTCGCCACGAAGGAGGGTTCACTGTGTAGTCATGGGGGGGGGGAAGGGGGTAAAGGGGGCGGCACCGCCTGGGACCACAGCATATAAGGCATTGCAGGGCTAAGCATTGACCTCTTGTCCCTCCACTTCTCACCAGTCGTCATCCTACCGCATTCGATGAACAAATCCACCAGTGGCAGGATCCACCAATGGGATAGAGAGTCCTTGGTAGGCTAGGCTATGAAGACGGCAGAAGGGCTCGGTAGAGTGCATTCTTCCCTGGACAGAAGGCCTCCTACTTGGAAGGAAGCTGAGATCAGTAGGAATAGTGGAGTGAGCTACACATCTAGGGTGGTATGTTTGCAGACGCGAGGTAGTTCTGGCCACAGCTAGTAGGGTACTGGTGTAGCTAGCCAGCGGACAAGTACCATTGGGGAAGTTGGGTCAGATGCATATCTGAATGCATCCATAGAGTGGGATCCTGGGGTGGAGAGCGGTCCCATGGGGAGGGGATGCATTTGTCATCTAGGGGCCGGAATCCTTTTTTAATCAGCAGGCGCACAATTATAGGGGCCCTTATGGAGTACCATCAGTGGTAGCTGGGGAAAGGGGGTGTTTGCCAGTGACCTCTTCGCCCTGTGGCAGAATTTCTTGCTTCAGGATAGAGGCTACCCCAAATGTGGACTGATTTACTGAACCTTCCCCGGTTAGGTGTGTTGATTTGTGTGGGCACAGAGAAGGCAGGAAGGGTGACTAACCTGCTGGTGGTCCTGGACCTTAGTGCCTTACCCCGGGATGCCTGGAGTTGAACATTTTGGGGGATTTGCCTGGTGACAGATACCCCAGCAGGGACAGAGCGCTATGCGGTGCTCTGGTGTATGTGTTGGTATGGAACAGCGGGTATTGCTTGCCCATTGCCCTGAGAGGAAAGGGGAAGTTCCTACTAAAGTATGTATGCACTATATGCCCTTGTTGGGGGGTGTGAGCGATAGATAAGGAAAGGGGCCTTCTGGCACTTTCCATCCTGAAGTGTTCAGCTGTGATGGAAGGTGGAGACACCTTTGTATTGCCTGCACAATCTTTAAACTGAGTTGCTGACCTTATGTCCTGCATTATCATAACGATGTATATCTTTGCTGATCTTACGTTCTGTATTCTCATAACAATGTCTGCTTAACCCCTTCGATGCTCATGACGAGCTATACCTCTCGTGTGCTCATGACGAGCTGAGCTCGTCATGACCACACCCATTTCCATTATGGCCCAGCACAGCAGAAGATCAACTCAAGCAGCCAAGGTGTTAAGTCATGTATACTCATAACAAATGTCTGCTTAACTTATGGTTATCGTTTCGCAAAGAGACTATGTGAATACAGGCTATGACCTTGTTTAAACCACATTCATTTCATTGGTCTCTCTCCCTGGGAGTTGTTGCAGTAGGGGGTCAGCGAGTTGCACGTTGTGGGCGAACTATAGACTGCTTTATTTCACACAGATAGTAAATGCAGAATGCCCTTTAAAAGAACTACATAGAATCGTCTTGGCATTCGCAACCTAGAATGCACCACCATGAAGGGACCGCATTCACAATCATTCTGTGAAGTCAGTACCACTAAACTTGTCTACTAAACAAAGACACTGAAGGATTACCTCAGAAAGAAAACTGTTTACTTTCTGTGTGTGAAGAACGTAAACATAGGTGGTAAACAGGGAACATTCACTAACCTCGTTCAGATTCCTATGTCATTCTGAAGTCAATGTACTGGTCAAAGCAAGTAGACCATCTAGATCTCAATCACACCCTCGCGCAGCATGTATGTTCCAAACATGACCCAAAGCAATTGTGCCAGATCTCTGACGGAGAACACAGCAAACAAATCACTGGCTGCAGGATCTTTCCCTTCTGAACACCAGACCTCCATTATCAAACCTCAATCCATCTAACATAGTTAACTATAGGGTGATATCAAATGGTCCATTCCCAGGAAAATTGAATGGAAGAGGGGCCTTTTCGCAGTTCTGCAGTTATGTTGAAGCAAACAATCTACTTTCAGGTCAGGAACCTGGGTCCGGCCAGGCAGAGACTGGGAATCTGCTTTGATATCTATCTGGGATGGCCTGGAATGCATAGTGGTCAGTAATGTTGTCCTAGTACTGCTCCTCTTGGACTTATCAGCAGCTTATGGCACTGTCTATTACCATGCTGTATCACTCAGAGTAGAAATTCAATGTACAAATTGGAACTACTGCAAAGAAATGTGAATGTAGTACCACTGTTCATGTCACCTCTCCTCACAATGTTTCATTCTAACAAGCCCTAACCATCTCTCCGCTCCTGAGTAATTTCTACCTCACTCCCTTAACAAACCTAATCAGTTCTTTCAACCAACATTCTACAATTATGCCAAAGACACAGGTTAGCCTGAAACTCAAACATAAGTGAACTGATGATGATGACAAATCTTCTTAAACTCATTCTGACCAAAACTGAAATCGTGACTTGTAGACAGTGGAGTAACTATCAACCTGCCAATTGACGACATTCGGACCTAAGAGCCAGAAACATCAGGGGCAACATCATAGCATAGAATAAGCTAGTGCCATCCATGCCGGGCTAAAAAATGACGAAATGATTTTACTCTTCTGGGCACAGTATTATTACAGCTTTGAATTGACGAAGTACCATTCAAGTCAGGCTGGAATAAGCAAAAGCAACAGGGACACATATGTTTCACTCTCAATCAGTGGCGTAGCTAGGGGGATGGTGGGGTTGGACCGCCGCAGGCGGCATGAGTTTTAGGGGCGGCGATCGGACCTCCATCCCCTCCCCCACCCTTCGGTAGCATCCCCCCTGCGGTTACCTGCAGCCGCATGAATGGCCAGCACCCCTCCCTTTGATCAGGCCGCCGTGGATGGCCAACGCTTGAGGTGGCCGCCACGGGGAGCATAAGGCCTAGCTACGCCATTGCTCTCATTGCATCTTGTCCAAGATGCTTAGGTTTGTCTAGACACAAGGGGGCACCCAGGATATCTAAAAAAAAATGCTTGCAAGTTTAGAGTGCCACATAAAATATGCATTACAACCATGGCCACACAGCTGCTACATGCTGCCTTGGCTGTTAGCTTGCTTTTTCATGCGCATCTTGTTTTCACCTTTTTTTATTTTAATTTTCATGTCTAACATGTCTTTCTGCAATGTTATATTGGTAGATTAAAAAATTGGTGCCTGCATTCCTACACTTGAAAACAGTGGCAGCCATCTTGAATTTTGTTTTGTATTACAACGCCCATTCCAAGATTACCTGTGCATCCATATGATTGAAAAACCATTGCAAAGCCCAGCATTTTAGAGCTGAGACCCATTTGTTTTGCTAATCAGAGCTGAACAGGCATTTTATATCATTGGGCATTTCCCGGGTAGACTGAAGCCACTGGAGACTGGTTTTGAAAACCCAGGGCCCTTGTGGCTTTGTCACTTTCAGCAGGCATGAGTGGAAATAAAATTTTGAAAACACTTACTGAATGACAGGACGTTCTAGCTCTGAACCTCATCGCAACTGCAAAGCAGGCTCCAGCAAACTCCCTTGACCAATCCTGGCACTGCTCACAGCATGAGAGCAGCACCCTAATTGGAGGGAGCGGCCTGTCCTGGCGCTCCACAGCTCATTGGAGATCTGCACTTATTCTCAACCCAGCTGTTTGAAGACAGCTGGGTTCAGAGTTTTAAAGTGTGCATGTCTGGCTGGCTGTCGCACGACAACCGGCCAATGAGACATGCACACTTTACCCAATGGGAAGACTGAGAGATAGCTCAGCTATTTGAAGCCTGAAAATATAATTTGCCAAGCCATAGGCATACTTCTGACACCTAAAACAAATGCCTCTATGATAAGTTTCTCAGAGTGTACTGTAAAACAAATGTAGAACTTGTTTTAACATATGCAATGTGCGGTTTTCCTGCAGGACGACGTCTATGCAAAGGCAGGTCACCTGCACTTCCCTTATGAAGACATTGCAGTGCCATGTCCTGCCTCTTCAAAATACTGTTGTTTGAGAGTTTGGCAAAAAAATGCTTGTGAAACCCAGATCTGAGATTAAACTAAGCCTAGAGTGTCAACCTCAGCATAACTCTGATATTGTGCATAATGGGTTACAAGTGCGAAGGCACTGCACAATGAAAACACTACTTTGTGCACTACTTGTTTCAGTGTTACTGTGACAAACTGGTAACTGTTGTCAGCGTGGTGCCTCTCTTGCACCCCATTCGGGGCCAAGCCAGGCTAATTTCTTTAATTAGTAAAGACATTAAGGAATAACCATTGTAGAGAATCAATCTTCTCAAAGGAATTTTGGAGAAAATAATAAGAATTGCTGCATTATATAATGCACATTGCCTCGGCAGGATGTAAAACAGCATTTATAGTTTAGCTGCTTTGACACTATGGGGCATATTTACAAGGCCATTGCACCAGTGGAACGTCACTTTTACCGATGTTCAGGTAGCGCAATGCCCTGATTCATATTTACAATGCAGCGTTAAGCCACTTTGTGTGGCTTACCGCCACTTTGTAAATAGGTTACCCTTTCACGCAGGTATCTGCATGAAAGAGGCGTGCAATGGTTGTTGCTGTGGGCGTTCCACCGCTACACCCATTGCTTTGTAACGCTGCCTCAGATTTACAAGGATCTGTAAATCCGAGGCAGTGCCAAAAACTAACGCCACAGAATAGCAGGCATTAGAATGTCTCATAAGGAGAAATACATTAATTTCTCCTCGATTTTGCTCTTTCTATGTGTGCTGCATTGTGCAGCACACATACAAAGAACAATTCACCTTTAAAAGTTGTTTATGTGCAGGAAGGTGTCCATTCCTGCACATAGGGAATCATCCCTACAAAGTAGGCCCCCTTGCAGTATGGGTCAAGGGTGTCTGTGTTGGCACTAGGTAGCTTTTTTTAGCACCAGTGAAAGGGAAAAAACAGAGGTGAGCCATATTCTTGTAAATACAGTGCTTCCCTACATTTTGAAAATGACACAGCATGGTGCTGCTAAATTGCGTGCAGGGCTGCTAAATTGCGTGCAGCGCTGTGCCATTTCCTTGTAAATATCCCCCTGTATGTACTATGGGCTTCAGAACAGAAGTGAAAGCCTGGTTGTTGTTATTATCACATATCCTGTGAAGAGACACTATTTCTGCTTCTGTTTAAGTGACCTCTTTACAGGACATTGGCCATCACATTCTTTATGTTTTGGATCTTGAAGGAGCATTGTTTCCTGTGCATGCTAGAACACTGTTCACTGGAAAGGTGTTTCAAGGCCACTATCTTTTTTGCCAGTTCTTTAGGCAGGATGGATTCCTGTGCGTAAGGGGCTTGGTCATATTATTGAAGAAGTGCTCAATAGGGGCAGGCAGTAATCTTGCCAACTGATTGGCATTCATTTATTCAATCTCAGGAGGAATGAAAGATGCTTTAGGGATCAAACTCTAGACTTGCCACTCACACATCACGAAATCAGGTACTTTTATTCACTAAGTTCATTATGCTGAGACATGTAGGCAAGTGCGGCCTCAAACAAGCATATGTTGTAGCATCCTGATGAGCAGAATGAAAAGGTACCTTTGGTCAACAGTCACACAGGAGCGTCTTTCTGGAGATGGAAGCAAAAATATTGAATAAACTCATTGTCATTTCACAGAAGGAAGTTTTGGAGAATTGGCAAAAATCGTTGGCATTTTAAAATAAAATATTGTCATTTTAAAAACTGGTTATTGAGGGCCTAATTTATGAGGCCCCTTGGGGGACTTTTATGCCGCCGCAACATCACTTTTTTGACGTTCCAGTGGCACAATGTCCTGCGGCATATTTACAAGGCCACAAAAAGTCTCATCTCAATTGGTTGACCTGCTAACCCCGCCCTAAGGTCTAGTTGTGCCTCTGACCAGTGGTATTTCAGAATCTTGTGTTATTGATTTATAATATCTGCTCTTTTTACAATTGTTCATTGCTTTAATGATGCTGTTATCCCACAGGCCTTCAGTGATGCAGCAATAAACAAAGAGATTTCTGAATTAAAAGTGCACTGTGACACACCCGGATGCAGCTGGAATGGTCTCATGAAGACATATGAAGTGAGTTTCAAAATGTTAGAGTTCCAAACAATTTTGAGATAGTTGTAAGAGGATTTATAAATACATAAACTATAAATCGTGTCTCCTTAAATATATACATACATACATTGTGAGTTTTTTTAATTATCTCGACCAAAAAGTGCAGATCTTTCATGTACAGGTCAATGCCAATATTACCGGAAGATCTTTGATTATATCCTCCTCTTATTTTTTGCATCTTCAATTGAATTCTTCCCTCTGTCCTCTTTCCTTTTTTAATGGTTTTCCTTTCCTTTTCCCCAGGCCTTTAATGCATACGGATTATTTTAACATCTGCATATTCTGAATTTACTTGTTTAAGTTTTCTTGCTATTAACTATGCTTCCATTCTTTATATTTTTGTTCCGACCAGTTTCATTTCTTATAGTCTAACATTTTTATTTATTTATCTCTATTCAGCCTAATTCTTCCTTTTCCATTTCTTTCTTGACTCCTTGATCTCGTCCCCTCCTCTCGTTTGTTACCTCTTTTTTGCTCTTTATATCTTGCCTTCCTTCTTGTTTGCTTTTTCTGTTCCCTATTTCCTTCACTACCTTCGTTAGTGCCTCTCCTAAAAATCACATTCTTTCTTTCCTTTATTATTTTTCTTTCGGTTGCTTATTTAAAAAAAGAAAACTTGTTTCTCCTCTTTGCTCTTGTCATCTTTTTTGTTTTTCTTTTACTCCCTCTTTCTCTCCTTCTGTCTCTCTTTCGTGTAGTTTACATAGTCCACCATCCTCCATTTTCCATCTGTTTTTCCATCGTCTTCTTTGTTTGTGCCTTTCCTTTATCCATTTATTCATTCCTCACCATGTATCACAGAGCGCAAAGCCATTTTGGCACTCTTCACATGGCCACCTGTTTCAAAGTATTCTTTAAAAAATCAATGGGAAGCAAAATCAGAGAAAGAATGGGTGATGATGGTCCTGCCTTTATCACATGCATGATATTTGGGAACACAGAAGAACATATAGATCTCAGCTTTTTTAAACATTAAAAGAAGCTTGTCTTTAAGCATCATGTGAACTGGGGACTGCGAGGTACTCTCTTTCAAGCCTAGATCTTGTGATTTTAAAGCAATAAAGGATCACTTAACTGTATTTGTAGGTCTCTATATCCACTGAATGCACCTGTGATTGTGTGATAGTGTGCACCGGAAACAAGCAGGTGTGGTCGAGCTAAAACATAACATGCCTTTGTCCCAAGATGGCATGTTGAATTTCATCTAGAGTTTGGTTTCCTCCAGTTTCTGTAGCCATTAATGGAGGTTGGTGGTTTGGGCTCCTAGCAGTTAGGTGTTGACAATTGAGAAAGACTGTAACTCATTTAAGCACTGGTTTGATTGGGGTTTAATGTGGGTTCTTTTGCATTCATGGGGCATGGTCCAAGTTCGCTCCAAGACTTTTTACCTCTTTGCCTGGAGTCAGCATGTGACCTGCATTGATGAAATTGAGGATGAACAATTCATTTATTTGCTGAAGTGTTGGATGCTAACATGTATGATGCCACTGTTAGAGCCATTTGACACTAGTAGACTCCTATACATTGAGGTGGCAGACTTGGAGTCACTGATCTTAGGTGCGCTCATAAATGTGGTGGATTTCATTGTTGGAGGTGTGGAACTTTCGTAAACTCATATGCCGGGGTTGATGTCAGTACTGAAGGCATCCGGCTTTAGTAAGCTCATACAGATAGTTGATTTCCGTTTTACAGGCAAAGGAATTTGATTTGTTCATATAGATGGGGTATGTCTGTTTTAGTGGCATTGAACTTTAGGAAGGTCTTTTACATGGGGGATGTCATTTTATTTGTATTTGTCTCTATCTTTTTCTTTCTCGCCTTTGTACTTGTCAATTTCAAATTTTCAATTTCCTCCTTTTGCTTTGTTTCTTTTTTTCATTCTTCTTTTTTGTATTTCATGTATGTTCTGTCTCTCTCATTCTCTTTTTTAGATGTGTTTCTTACTTTCGAGTTCTATCTTTTCTGTTTTTCTTTAATGACTGCTATGTTCAGTTTATTTTCCTCCTTCTATGTTACCCTTATCTTCTCACAATCTTTCTTTTAACTGCATAAAATATTTCTGCATTCGTACATCCATGTAAAGCTGTTTTTCCTTTCCACTAGGACCACCAAAGCTTATGTGAACACGCATTAATCCCTTGCCCTACAGGCTGTGGGCTGGTCGTCATGCGAAGAAAATTGGCTGATCACTTGGACAAAGAATGTGCCAATAATTTGATGGTATGCCCAAAGTGTAAACGGAAGCTTTCCAACTACGAATACCAAGTAAGATTCTTGTTTCGTTTATTTTTTACTTTCTGAGGCTTTGAACTTACAATATATCTTTTAACTGGTTACTGTGACGTAAACACATTTTCTACATACATATGGAGAAGAGTGATGACGCTGTGGAACCAAATTAGAAATTATTCTGACCATGCTCTTATAAATGTAATAAAAAATGTGAGACATCACTAAAACTTTCTTAAACCTACGCAAATGTAATTCCATTGAAGGATGTGCTCTGCTCCTAAAGTGAATGTACATCCATATAATGTATCTTTCTCCTAATAAAGGTACTGTTTAAGCACATTATTCTTTAAATCGCATAACAGGTTCTTAGGAGTCCTTGGCTTTGAACGTGTGAAATCCCACAAAATGAAAAATCATATATTTATGTTAATTTACTCAGATTTTATTGGTATTTTGTTGAAAAATGGGGCCTTGCAGAATAGTGCCAGATGTTTACTAACACAGGCTTGCATTGTGCATGTTATAGCTGTAAACAAAATTCCCATGCAAACTGGCTAATAGAGGAGCCATCTCTTGTCACCGTCTTCGAAAACACATCTATAGGTAAGCCATCCCTTCCACAGTATGCAGTAGACTTAATCTGGGGAGAGGAGTTGGTCCAACGGCTAGGGCGCTCGACCACGGACCTGGGGATCTGGATTCGAGTTTCGGTAACAACGCCAAAACCTCCTGTGATTCTGGGCAAATCACTTAATCTCCCCGTGCCTGAAATGAATGTGTGTCCGTCCTCATGTAATGGAACTGGTGCTATGTAAAGCGCTCTGATACCTGAATCGGTTTGAAGCTAGTTCGCGCTATATAAAACTCTTCCCCCCAAAAAAAAAACCACATATACATTGGAGAAAATGCATGGACCAGTTTCAAGTGAACACAAGGCTAATCCCAATAACCAACAGCAACTAATAACCTCTAGAGTAACTGCTGCAAAATCCAGAGTAGCGTTCTTCCTGCGATAATGCGCTTCAGTGCCACACCAGGGGTAGCAATGCAATTGCAGTACAATACATACAAAGGCGAATGTACACTGCCGGGGTTGAGGTATACCATCTAAGACTAAATACCAACATTGGCGGGCGGTTTAGGGAGAATTTGTACCAGTCACCAAAAGCCACAATATGATAGATGGTTTGTGAGGAGTGCAAAACATATTAAACATTGAAGAAATCTTTCATCTTCAGCTCTTTCTAGGATGTAGTCAGATGTGGAATGTATCAGAAACTTTAAGATCAATTCACTATTTCACTCATCTGGGTTCAAATCTTCAGCCCCTTCTCTGCAAAAGGGTTTGAAAGGTAATGGGACAATTCAGGTTCTGGGAAGAAAAACCTCCCTGCGCCAAGTGATGGTCCATTTTTGTTAAACAACTAATGCTAGGCACTCAACAATCAAGTGTCAGACAAAGTATGGACAGGTCTCCTTGAAAATGAAGTCTCCCATCAAAAGAGATCGCCTTTACACCTTTCACGATGTGAGAAAATCAAGTCAATATGAATGATGATCCCCCTTAAACAATTTATTATTTTGCCTAAACACAGCCTTCATCTTCACTCTGCAGAAACATCAAGAGGGCTGCAAACATGTGAATTCCTCCTTAATACCGCGACCTTTAGACAAGAAAGATGGTATTTCCCAAATAAGAGCAAGCTGATCACCTATATACACCGCTTCCCTTGTCTGTGCTCACATGAGTGGAGAATAGTGAGAGCTCAGTCCGCTCTGCACCCACACTTTGCAAAGTAATGGTAGTTTTATAGTTAAAAAATCTCCTACAGAATACTGTGCAACCACGTGGCGGAACTGGAAACTACTTCTCATACCTATTTAAGCATTGTGTTGTGCTCTGGTGCCACGCACTGGGACGTGCATCAAACACGAAGGTGTTTGATGCACGTCCCAGTGCGTGGCACTATAGCCCGCAGTGCGGTGCAACCTTACCAGGTGCCTTTTTATGAAAGGACTCTGGTCTCCTCTTCTTTCAGCTTGGGTAGCTTCTGCAGGAGTCACCCAGTTTCATGACTTCTTGTGTTGATGTCTGTTAAAAGATGCTGGCCTCATTCCCACCACAGCGTCTCTTGCACTGGTAATAGTAATCCAGTGTATGACGTGCTCTATAAACTACCGTTAGTAGAAGGCTCCCATGAATAACCTGGTGTGCATGCGAGCATATCCGGCAGTAGAGTTTGTACTTTATCACTAAGAAGCAGAATCAAGAGGTGAACACTGAGGCAAAGAAACCAGGCGCACTAGCAAGTTCTTTACCTGTCATCGAGGCCGCGAGGCACCTTGTTCAGGGCCCTCCCCAGATGAGGAAGACGGTATTGCTTTCACATGCAAAAGTAAATTTGTGTCTTGTCTTGAGCACCTCAGCAATCATCATCTCTGCTTCCAATTGAGTGAGGCCCGATGCGCAGAAATATGTAAATCTATTGACTTTTTATATATTATGTGGAAGGGGGATGGGAGCACACTGCCGCACATCCCAGCACTGTTCGCCCCTTTGCATTATGGTGAATGCAATTCACAATTAGCGCTTACTTGGAAATTAGTAGTTGTATTTCCCCAAAGTGTATGCAGGTAGTGCTGTTTATTTCTAGACATGTGTCTCTGAACTTAAATTTTATCAGGGATTGCTGAGAATGCTGCCGCAGTCCTCTCATGTCCCAATACCTCTCACAGGCACACTCGTCAGCTCACTGGCTCAAGGGAGCCTTTTAAACAGAAGGGAGATGGGAGCCCACTGCCTCACATCCCAGCACAGTTCTCCCCTTTGCATTGTGGTGAATGCAATTCACAATTAGCGCTTACTTGAATATTAGTTGTAGTATTTCACCAGAGTTGGTGCAGGTAGTGCTGCTCATCTTTAGGGATGTATGACGTTACAACGCATACTTTTACATCGCATGCCTTTACAAAGCGGTATTTACAACGAATACCTTTACAACGCATAGTGCTTTGGGGCGCTGGATAGTGAATAGTTTAATTTACTATTCCAACTCCAGTCCCCGTGGACACTAGGGAAGGTGTTGGACAGTAAATTAAACTTATTCCTTATCCTAGAGCGCCCCCCAGCGCAATGCGTTGTAATGGTTTGCGTTGTAAAAGTTGCGTCGTAAAGGCACTGCGTGGTAAAAGTTGCGTTGTAAAGGATGTTTCCCCATCTTTAGACATGTGTTTCTGGATTTTATCCTTCATCAGTCGAGATCAAAACATTTTTTATCAGGGGTTGCTGAGAATGCTTTTACTTTTTATATTAATGGTTGTTTTTTACTGTGATTACTAAAATGTATTATGTTTGAATTAATGCCAGCATCGGCATAGCTATGCAAAAGCTTAATGACTCCGTGTTTCCTCTTCCTGTGTGGTCAACTTCTGATGGCACTCTCTGCTTTCTTGTCTGGTCTGAAAAGCTTAAATTAAACCTTCCTCACCACTGTGGGAGATATGTAGGGCTCGGGCCTTCTGATTGTCCTTTTTGTTAACTCTTACAGATGATTGGATGGTGGGTGCATTATATTTAGAAAGCCAACTGCCTGAACACTATACGAGTGTATGAGAAGCATGAAAAAGCAAATCTTCACGTCCATCCGTGGCAGTCTGAGCCAGGACCCCACCTTGCTTCCCAAATATCTAATAGCTCTCCATGCTAGTGAATCTACTTTAGCATGGAAAGGCATGCGGTCTTTACTTTGGGGGCCCCCTGCGGGCCCCCATGGTGAAGGCGAGAGGGGGGTGGACATGGGGGGTACCTGTGGTACCCCCCTGCATTTGCACACACAAAACGCGAGGTGCCTGCCGCTTTGTGTATGCAAATGCATGCCTGCATTTTTGACATTGCGACGGGCGGGGCTTTCAGCACCGTCCGCAACAATGTTAAAAATGCATGATGCGCCCGCCAGTGTGGCATGGCTAGACCGCCGGTCACATGGCGGACGGTCCCGTTTTCCACAGGGATGGCGGACGGGCAACGTCCGTCCGCCATCCTAATCAGCCCCTAGGTTCGGGGTGATATACATCATCTCCATATGTGACTTAATCGAGCACTAGTCCTTGGATTTGCTGTATCTATCTGAAGCATTGATAATGACAGATTGTTCCCCATGATTCCTGAAATTGTCACTGAGACTTAAAACATCCTCTGCTAGAATATTGTGAATTGTGTAGGGGCTGGAATGGTGAAGGAGAAGGCCTCCAACTTAGTGAGAGAACTGAAAAAATTATTGAGCTTGGGTTTGAATAGCAAGGTGGTCTCTGACCCCTCTACTGGCAAGGTCCATCGTGAATACAAAATGGGCAAAGTCACCACCCAATCCTAATATCATCGTAGTGGTGTCAGCCCGCTATAAGCCTCTTTCAAGCCATTGAAGGCCTTCCAGCCTTTCATATGAAAGCCAATTTAGCCCAAGACCTCCAGCAGGGTTCTACTCTTCATCAACCTTCTCTTCGTGTTTCAAGACTAATTCAGTGGCTCCATTAAGGACAAATGCGGCCAAACACTGTCCATGCTATAAGTCGGGATGTAGATTCCAAAACCTAGTATCTGAAAGTTATCTGGTATCTTCAGCAGGTTCTGGAACATGCAGCAAACCAGTTTGTCCCTCCTTTCTTTCTGTTGCTGTATTTTTACTCACATCATTTGTAGGACTGTTGGGCTAGAATATTGGATATTGGATGGCTGAAGTGTCATTTAGGAGGACATCTGAGCAGTTTTGTACTCCCAAAAAGTGTTCTTCTTGAAAGATTGCCCATCATCGGAGCAACATTTCCAAACTTGCCTGTCAACTTTTATCATGTTAATGACTCAGTGAGTTAAGCAATCATTGCTGAACCCTTCTTTGGAATCCTGCTAGGTATGATGGCAATCATCACATGACTGAAGTCAATAAAAGGAGCACCCTTTAGCAGCGTTGGCTATAATACTTTTTATTCCCTATGCTATGACGCTATGAGAGTGCAAATTGGTGTCATCAGGGCCCACACGCATAACAGGTTATTATGAGGATTGATAGCAGGCTCCATGGATTTGTTGTCTCTAATGTTCAGTTTTTGTCATAACCATCATATTTATCTGTTAATGGCAATGTTAGTGTTGATGGTTTTTTTACAGGACATACATAACATAGGGGCTTTTTGTGTCAGACAATTAGAAGCATGCTAAGCATTCAGATTTGGTCTTGGCTGGCCAGGTACATATACAGAAGGTTACTAGAGAGTTAAGAGCTGGTTCTAAGGGAAGGGCCAAGTTCTGAGGCATTTTCAAAAGTATAGTTGGTTTATGCTATTAACATATTTCCATGGTGTTCCAGAGCCGAAAAAGGTCAGGCCTTCCAAACTACTCTGCGTACACTGCAATTCATTAAAGGAGCACCCGGTACAGAAAAGAACAGTTCTCTTGACCTAGTCCTGCATCACCAGCAGTTACAACCACTGCCGCTCGGAGTCACTGTTAGTTATTGCCAGAGGAGAAGAAGCGCTGTTTACCACTGCGGGTTACAGGACTCCCCTTTCATCCTTGCCACGAACGGAGTAGCTATGGCCAATCACCATCGGGTGTGTTGAACTGCAGGCGGACTGCGAGTCCCAGGAGCCGCGGCGTTCTTGGAGCCACACCTGGGGCTCTTCCTCCTGACCACGCCTCCCGCCCCCTGGGTGCTACTTAACGACACGCGGCCCCCGCTCCGCGGGGGCCGCTCGGAGTCACTGTTAGTTATTGCCAGAGGAGAAGGAGCACTGTTTCTTCCAATTCTCAACCGTTTCGATTGTCTCGAAATGGTGGATTGACAGTATGAGCTGGAAGGTAGGGCACACCCCCAATCACCCGGGCAAGCTGCACCCAATACTATCGGTGGTGGCGGGTATAAATCCTGTGCTACACTATGCAATATTAATCAGGGGGGAGAGCAGGTCGCCCGCACAAACTTAGAAGATTCTCCGAAGAGAGTAGAAAGGGCATCAGAATCAGCGGATGTCCAAAGGGGCCAAGGGTCTACACGGGGGTCCCCAAAAGATCACAACGATTTAACAACAAATCCAGGCACACTGGAGTGCAGTCAGCATGTCCCCCAAATAAGGGAGCACGACATATTAAAGCTGCTGTCCTGGAACGTCGCCGGACTGGCTAACAAAATAGATTCCCAATCATGGGCCGACTTAATCAACTCTAAAAGTGTATGTCTCTTCCAAGAGACTTGGGCAAGGGAGGAGTACATCTCCCGGGGCTTTGAGATATTCACAATACCAGCAAAATGGGGAGGAAGAGGTCGTCCATCGGGAGGTCTTGCAATCTGGGTAGCATCGCACTTGGGTTGCCTAGCTACACGCCAAAGTGTGGATTCAGAAGACATCCTGGCTGTCCTCCTGGAATGGCCGAGATTACTCAAACTACTTATAATAAATGTCTATTCCAGACCACTCCCTATATCGGGCACCTCAACAACCATAGAAGAATTGTCCTCCCTTCTGGAGGCCATTCCGGATGGCACATCATATGTAGTGGGGGGGGATTTCAATTCGCACTTTGAGCCACTACCGGGCCTACTCGATGGACCCTCCCTAGAGGAGGATCTAAGTTGGCAGGTCCCTCCGACAGAAGCCCCTCCTCCGAAAGCATGGACACCACTAGCCGTCCAGATAAATACGCTCACCCTTGCCCATGGCCTCAGGGCTTGTAATGGCCGTGCCAAATCCGATATCCCGAGTAAATGTACATACAACAAAACAGGGAGAGAATCTAGAATAGATTACCTCTTGGTACAAATATCCGCTTGGAGAAGGGTTATAGATTTCAGAGTAATACCCAGAGAAGACAGCGACCACAATTCCCTAGAACTGGAATACGCCATCCCCCGCTCTGAGGGCAGGGCATCAAAGGAACACAAGCCCAGGGAAGGA
Organism: Lissotriton helveticus; assembly: GCF_964261635.1. Classification (NCBI taxonomy): domain Eukaryota; kingdom Metazoa; phylum Chordata; class Amphibia; order Caudata; family Salamandridae; genus Lissotriton; species Lissotriton helveticus. The sequence continues at coordinate 129,998,031 of NC_136065.1, forward strand.
TATCTCCTAGAAAATAACAGAAGGCGGATAAGATGGGAGAAGCTGTCCACCGGAGATGACAAGTTAGCTATTATCTATGCTAGGATTACACCAATTCTAGCAGAGGCATTCATCTCATGGGCGCCGTTGAGTACGCAGGGATACAGAGAGCACCTCCGGCGCTTACACGAACAATTAATTAAAACTCTAGAGATGGATCTCTTCACTAGCGGACCCTCTAGGACCAGGGGACCACATAAAGACACCTGGTTTAATAACTCTTGTCGAAACGCCAAACGCGACCTTCTGCTTGCTATCAAAGAAGGAGGAACGCGGGAGGAGATTCGTGCTAGAAGGCGGGCGTACAAGGTACTTGTGGCAAACGCCAAGATAGAGTGGGATCTCCAACACTGGGAGAACCTTTCTGAGCTACTAGCAACTAGGGACTCCCGCAAATTCTGGCGCGTAGTCAATCATGGTTCTGCAGATCTTCCATCGGCAATCGAACCGAACATTGCCCCGAACGTCTGGCAAAATCACTACCAATCTTTATACGCCCCGGAGGCTGGAAGGATGGAATCCCCACCCCATATTATCCAAACTGACCAGGCATCGGCGCCTTTTACCGAAAAAGAGGTAAGGGTGGCGATTGCAGGGTTATCCTCTGGAAAGGCACCAGGCCTGGATGGGGTGCCGGGAGATTTATTTTAAACAGGAACCAGGCATCTGGGCACCTTATCTTCTGCTGATATTTAATGCAGTTCTTGAGGGGATGGAATTACCCGATACTTGGCTGGGGGCGGAGGTGGTCCCGATTTTTAAAAACGGATCTCCCCTGCTTCCACCAACTATCGCCCAATAAGCCTCATTGATGTATCGCAGAAGCTTTTTGGCAGGCTAATACTGGATAGGCTACAAACCTGGCTGGACGAGACCGACACCCTTAGTCCATTACAAGCAGGATTCAGAAAAGGAGTCTCCACAGTCGACCAAATACTACGATTAAATATCATTTATTGGAAGACAGCACTGATCGAGGGCGGCACTCTTTATGCGGTCTTCGTGGACCTACGTGCCGCCTTCGATTTGGTCCCCAGGGCAAAATTGTGGGAGGTAATGGTCGAGCTGGGTGTCCCGGGAGACATCCTAGAAATCCTAATTAGACTCCATAAAGACAACTTTGCCCGAGTTAGATGCAGGAAAGGTGGCAAGCTGACGGACAGGTTCCCCGTTCGCAGAGGGGTACGGCAGGGTTGCGTACTAGCCCCGACCCTGTTTTGCCTCTTTGTGAACGGGGTGATAGATCATCTGAGGAGGATTCCCAACACTGACGCACCAAAATTGAACGGCAACAGGGTGCCCGCGATCATGTTTGCGGACGACACCCTGTTGCTGTCCAAATCGCCAATGGGGTTACAGAGGGTCTTAGATGGCTTCTTAGGCTTCTGTAATGAAAGGGGGCTCGAAATCAACCCTATAAAGACAAAATTTATGATTCTTAACCCTAAGGCCAATAATCGCTCAAATCCCCGCCTGGGCACGACATCTCTGGAAAGGGTTTACACAATAGAATATCTTGGAATAACCTTAAACCAGAACTTAACGTGGTCGGCCCACATAACAAAAGCTAGCACGAAATTAGCTCAGAGGGCGGGAGGCATTATGAGAATCGCTAGGAAATCCCCACTACGCCCGCTGGCACCTGCCATCCACATCTACAAAGCTCAGGCTCGGGGGGGAATCACCTATGGCAGCGAGCTGTGGGGCCACACCTCGACACACACTATCCAGACCATAGAGAACAAATTTATTAGACAGCTGGTTGCGCTCCCCCCAAGTACTCCACTCCTCCCATTAAGATTAGACCTGGCTTTGAGACCTATTACGGAAGAACTGGGCCTCAAACCTCTGACCTACTGGCGCCGCGCATGGAGCAGCCAGGATCTCGTCAATTACAGAGAGGAGCTCCAGGAATTTCTTAAGTTACCTAATGCCACTAAAATTCCTTGGCTAAAATACATAAGGAGAATGTGTGAGACTCTGGGAGTGCCTGATCTATGGTTAGATCCGGAAAGTGCGTCTGTAAGGATCTCCAGGAAAGCACTGTCCACTCTGTTCTACAACTTCATGCTGCAAAAAACACTGAACACCACTCGGGAAGGGTCCCTAACCGACCTTTTTACCAAAATCAAAGACTCATATAGCCATGAATGTGTACTAGATGGCATGACCCCGGCGTTCACACGGAAGATCTTTTTGCAATGGAGGTACGGGTCCCTCCCCCTAAGGTCCCTCACAAAGGCCTGGGGTGGCGGAACAGAGACTGGGGCATGCCCGGCTTGTGCGTACAAACTGGAGAGTGACTTGCATGTGGTTCTGTTCTGTGGAGCCTACACCAGAATTAGGAGACACTGGCTGGTCCCTCATCTAAAAAACTTGGGCTTCAGAACATACGCCCCGGCTTATAGAGTCTTAAAGACGGATCTATCTGCTCCAACAGTGTTCGCTATGGCAAAATTTCTGACTGCAATGTGGCGTGCGCGAGCACGAATAATTAAGGACACTACAACCTCGTGAAATACCTCTTCCACCTCCCTTGCTTTGGCATACCTGTCTTTTTTAAAATTGTATTATACACAGTATCCGGCACATCTATTTTTTTATAGAACTGTATTTCAAAACAGTATATTTGTATAATGCTTTTAATGCGTTCCACACACTTTTTAATGTGTAAATGGCTTGCATATATCTTTTATGATCTTTCATGATCGAAATAAAGATTTTTTGAATTGAATTGAGTTACAACCACAGGCATTTCAGAATGCTCTGTTATTAAATGATGTCTGTTCAGGATTTGAGACCTATTATGACAGAATTCACCAGATGACCTCTTTATAAGGTTTTCTCTAGAGAATCTCAGAAGTTAAGAGACGGGTTAGAGGGTACACTTTAGCTCCAGGGGAGGGTGGAGGGACAAGGGGGTGGCCTAGTGAGCATCACTTTTTAAATTCACCCCACAGGGCCTTGATCTGAATGTGGCAGAGTGAAGCTTAGTTGGATATGGTCTCTGCCACATGAACTTGCCACCAGTCGAGTTTCTATCTTTATAAAACACTACATTTGGCACGTACCCTACTGCAGCATAGCCAGAGGTGGGATGTTGTGGCAGTCTAGTCTGGATAAACCATAGATGCTACAGTGGTGGCCAGCAGTTCAGGTGTACCATAGGGAAGTACCTGAATCTCTAGAGAAGACTTCGAAAATCACATCATTTCTGGTTGCAGCTAATTAGTGTTTATAGAACTGAGTAGTAGGTTATTATGCTCTTGTGAATTGTGGAAAATGTGTGCAAGGATGATGCACAGGTATGCATTTTTACTGTACAATTGTAGGTGCACTCATTACCTTTCTTTCATACATGAGCCGGTTTTCTGACTGATCTTCCTGCAGACAGATGAACTCTGAAAAGCGGCATAATGCTTACAGCAGTAAGATTCAGCATCACATCTTTAAGGGAAGATAGGTTACTAGTCCTAGGGTTAGTGGTAAGTGTTCTGCCATAGTGTCCAAGAGCTGGTGTTGGATGTCTCCATCACAGAATCTATTTTCCATGCAATCATGGAAATATACCTCTCTGTATTGTATCTCACCAGGGGAATGCATCTGCTACAGAAGTCTTTGTACAACATTCTGCATACAAGTTCAAAGTCAAAGCCTAGTGAGACCGACAACCACTTTTATCCCTCTGAGGTCACTACAATGAGTGTCATTTAGTTGTTAATACCAATTTCATAGACCTCTGAAATTCTTCTGGACTGTTACAAGTGCTTATTATAATTAAATCACTTCCCCCTCCCTTTATTACCATGATATTTCACTAGTGCCTAGAAATTAACTCATTTTGACCGATGTCATTTGATGGCTCCCTTGGCTGAGTAAACTACTTGAGAGGCACGTAAACAACATCCTGTCGAGCCATTTTGAATCAAATGGTCTCCTGCGTGCCTCCCAAACAGGGTTCCGCCCTCGACATGGAACTGAAACCGCTCTTTTAGCGGTAACGGAGGAAGCTAGAACCGTGTTGGACCAGGGTGGAAAGGTCGCCATTATCCTACTCGATCTAAGCGCTGCGTTCGACACAGTCAACCATGTCACGCTTCTACAACGTCTGGCGGACATGGGTGTGTCGGACGCAGCCCTGGAATGGCTGACATCCTTCCTGGCTGACCGTTTCTTTCAGGTCTTCGAGGGCGAGGTGTCATCCCCCAAACACCCTCTCAGATGTGGGGTTCCTCAGGGCTCCTCCCTGAGCCCCACTCTGTTTAATGTCTACATGGAGCCCCTAGACAGGATAGTCCATCCCTTCGGTGTGCGTATTGTCACCTACGCAGACGACACCCAACTGGTGGTTTCTTTAGACCACCAGGAGGGATCGTCTAGCACCCTAGGCTCCTGTCTGGAGGCGGTCTCCAGATGGATGCAATCCTCATGCCTAAAACTTAATGGGGAGAAGACAGATGTCATCCTGTTGGGCAATCCCTCCCCCTCGGGCTTTGCATCCTCCTGGCCTCCATGTTTAGGCCCACCCCCCACGCCCAAACCCCAAATAAAAAGCTTGGGGATTTGGTTTGACACCGACCTGAACTTCTCGGTTCAAGCTACGAAGACTTCAGCTACCTGTTTTGGGTTGATGAGGATGCTTCGGAGGGTGCTCCCTCTGCTCCCATTCCAGGCAAGGAGGATCCTGGTCCAGGCCCTTATACTATCCCGCCTGGACTATGGGAATGTCCTCTACATGGGAGCTCCTGCCTATACCATCCAGAGGCTCCAAGTCACCCAGAACAGTGCAGCCCGTCTGCTTTATAACCTTCCCCGTTGGCAGTCAGCGAGGAATGCTTTAAGGGAACTTCACTGGCTCCCTATAGCCGGAAGAATACAATTTAAGGCCATGTGTATTCTACACAAGGCCTTCCATCGTACTGGCCCTGCAATTCTTCAGTTACTGGTCACTCCCTATGCCCCACCTCGTTCCCTTCGTTCCAGCTCCGCCCAGCTGGCTACTCCCATCAGAGTCAAGAAGGCTCGCTGGGGTGGCCGCTCTTTCTCACACACTGCGGCAAAACTCTGGAACACCCTTCCTCTGCGAGAAACGGTAAACCATCTCCCTTTTAGGAAAACTCTAAAAACTCACCTGTATGCTACACTCTGTTGACCTGCCTTGAGCCCTTGTTAATCAAGTTCTCACCATAAGCGCTACGAGGCCTTCGGGTAGTTAGCGCTATACAAGTGCTGTTTCATTCATTCATTCATTCATGGACTAATGTAGTAGGTGACATCACTTTCAGCTGTGCAGTAGCAGGTGTCCACAGAGATTTTAGAAAATACAGACAAACCAGTCAACACTGGGTACTCTATGCACGCTGATTTATTGTTGTGCGCAATCAGGTGGTGTATGTTGGGGTGCAGTGGTGACAGTGGAGTAAAGCGGATCCCTGCAGAGAACCATTCTCGATCAGTATCAGCACCGTGCTCAGCTGGCATATCAGTTCAGCTGCCCAGTCTTTACACTACTAGACCTGCCCCACACCACATGCTCCCTTTCCTTCTTTCATCAACCGCTTCAAGGTCCAAGCCACTGGCCTGCCGTGTCCCACAAGGATCTCCTTGCTGTCCAGACTTTTTCAATGTCTATGCCAGTCCCATCTTTTCTAGTTTTGACTTGCTTTTTTTCATATGACCACGATTTCCAGGTATGTCTGGGAATAAACACCCCCATCCTAGCTGCAGTGACCACCTATAATCTGGTCCTAACTCCCAGGATTAGTAGATGGAACTTCATTTCTTCAAGAATGAGTTCTTCAGAATGGAAGCAAAGCAGTGGTTTTGGCATGGGGAGATAAAAAGCTGGAGACCACTTATTTATGGGCTGGTTGACGTGCTTACTTTCCTCTTCCATTTCACCGATTAGGACTCTGGGTAGCAATTCTCTTGGCAATGGCATGGTCAGATATTCCTGTCTGTATGAACTCAAGATTCCTGGGCACGTGTCTTCCACTCTGCCTGAATCTGAGGTCCGCCTTGTGACAAAAGCCATCATTTTATGTTGGCAAGCCCATTGCTTTGGCATTTATCTTCTTCAGCACTCGATGAACAGACATCAGTATTTACAGAATGCAATTGTCCTGGTAGCCACATCAGCCTACAGTAGGAAAATACTCTCCAGGTCAATATTTGCTCATATGCATTGGTAAACCCCACACCAAATAACTAATTTCAACTTTCAAGGTGCTATGAATGGTCCACAAACCTGCCTGAGACTCTGAACCAGCCTCTTTGGGCAATGGCTCTGAATGATACGTACCTTCACGCCAGTTTCGGACCATCACGAAAGAGCTGGTTAACATTCAGACTTTCAAGAAAGTTTGAAAGGTGATCTAGGTATCTCCAGCACTGACTGCAAGGCTGCAGAATGCAGTTCCCATGCCCCCCTGGAAATAAAATAACCACTAACTTTTAAAGACATTAATATTTACTCAGTAGTTTCATTTACGCTATTTAGCAGAGAAACCTCTTTACTAAGTGAGTTTGTTCAGCACCATGATGAATTTGTTGGAACACTGGCACTCTAGAAGTAAAGTAAATAGTTTGTGCTCTTTCCTACCCACATCCACTACCCTTTTTTCCTTTCCTGGCTTCTTAGTTCCTGTACTTATTCTTAACAACCTCTCATTACTCAATCACCCAAGCTTCCATCTCCTCCGCTTCTACTTTTAATCTTGTCCTTGACTTGCCACCTTAACTTGACCCAGAGTTCTTATGCATAGCCACACTGTCCAGCGCCGGCCTGTGGATATTTTTGGCCCTGTGCAGAGTATACTGTACGGGCCACCCCATGACACAAGTCCAATTGTTTTTCATTGCTAATCGGATAATTTAGGAGATTGTTAACAAGTACAACAAGTAAAATGTAACTATACAAGTGCATCTGTATTAGAATAATATATAATGCTACTTCTTCACAAAAAGGGAAATTGTCCTGCAAAATCTTTTATTAATTCACTGCCTTAGTGAGTTCCTCTGAGGAGTCTATAGTGCATTGAAACACATTGGAAAGGTGGCAGGACCTGAACTACGGTGCTCTGCGGCTGAGACGGGTTGATCCCACACCACATTCGACAGCTTAAGCTCCTAATCTAAGGCAGAAAACTGCTGACCACTCGCAGCCTGACTTTAAAATGAGTGACACACCAGGCTACAGGTTAAAACAACATCCGCCTCATCTCCCCTGCAGAGATGCATTGGTCCTTTTCTAATGTTTACTCATAAGCTGGCCAATAGCGGCTCGTGGTGAGAGTGCCGCAATGTAATTCATTTTATTTATTTATTTATGTACTAACCTCCAGTTGGCCTATGCCGGAGTTTACTACCCTCCACCCTGCCCCTCCCCCGCCCACCCGACAGTCCCGCAGCACTCCTACCACGAGCTGCTACTGAAGCTACCCCATATCTACTAAGGTATGCATGAGACGACGTTGATCAGAAATACAAATCATTACATGGTGTGAACTGCAAAAAATAGCGCATCGCCCTATTTACTACTGCCGATGATGTCAGCAGTCATGTTCATGCTAAAAATGCCTTGACTGCTCAATTCTAAGCTCAATTTAGCAGTGTGCCAACGCTAAAAGGTAAACAAAGCGATACAAAAGGGGATGATGGACGGAGCGTTTGAGCAAATCAAACACTCACCCCGAGTCAACTGATCTGGGTTTAATCAATCACCCCAGTTCAGTATCAGTGTGTGAGTGTCCAGGGACCCTGGAGAATTCACGGAGGTTTATGGACGCCGAAATAGTTATCAAGCGTGTTCCACATTTTTCTTCGTGCGGGCCGCCCGGGCGTGTTTTGGAGAGTAATGTTGTCTGCCCCTCGGAGGTTAATCACCCAGTTCAACCAGCAAGCATAGCTAGCCTTTTTGGTGTCTTTCCAATTGTTTAGGATCACCTTAACAGGCGCCATGAGCAGGAGATCTAGCAGGGCTCTATCTGGTTCAGGAAGCTGTGTTTCTTTAACAAAACTGAAGACAAGGTAAGGGAGTTCTTTGCTCCTGCCTGAGCCCTACCTTATTTAATATCTACGTGGCCCCCCTCGCTAACATCATGAGATCCCATGGGTTCATCCCTGCGTCATACGCGGATGATACCCAACTCCTCTTCCCTTTTAAAATCCTTACGGATGAGATCAGGAACTCCTTCTCCCAGGGGATGAAGGCAGTGGCCCACTGGATGGCATCTAACCTCCTGCAATGCAATGTTGCGAAAACGGAGGTGATGCTGTTCGGGGAAGCCAAAATCCTTTGGTCCCCGGACTGGTGGCCACAAGACCTTGGCCCAGTCCCGGAGCCTAAACAGGTGGTCAAGGATCTCGGGGTTCGCCTAGACCAGGACCTCTCTTTTAAAAACCATACTGCCCAAGTGGTAGGGTCCTGTTTCCACATAATTGGGATGTTGCGGAAGGTATTTCCCCTACTGCCGGACTCAACAAGGAAGACCCTGGTACAAGCCCTGATATTGAGTCGGTTGGACTACTGCAACGGGTTGCTCCTCTCTGCAAATGAGGGGGTTACCTCTAGATTGCAGGTTGTCCAAAACACAGCGGCCCGCCTTGTCCTCAATAAACCCCCCCGAACACCCTCTAAACCCCTCCTGACGGCGTTGCATTGGCTCTCTGTGAAACAAAGGGTGAAGTTTAAGGTATGTTGCATTATGCACAAGTGTCTTTTGAGAAAAGGCCCTCTATATCTGCTTAGCAAATTCTCTCCCTACGTGCCTCCACGGCCCTTGAGATCAAGTGAACAGGCCTTGCTGCAGATACCTAGAGCGAAAAAGGTGAGACAAGGGGACAGAGCACTTTCCATTGCGGGTCCCATGTTGTGGAATACCCTGCCACTTTCCCTGAGACTCTGCAATGAGCACCTCGCATTTAGGCGACAGCTGAAAACGTTCTTATTCTAAATCATGGAGACACAGCGACAGGTTGTTTATTTGCTTCTAGGTTGCCAAAGGCGCGGAGATACTCCTTCGGGAGGTGATCCTAGCGCGTTACAAACTCGCAAATAAATAAATAAATAAATTTGGGGGGCAAGATATTGAATACTTTGCAGATAAAACCAAATACTCTGTCCCAATATGTTGAGACGCAGTCGCATTGGAGGATGAGATGGTCTAAGACTCCCTCCGCACGCTTGCAGTTCCAGCAGAAGGCTTCGGAGCTGATTTTGTAGGCAAAGAGGCGAGCGGGCGTCCAGAAAACCCTGTGCATGAGACAGAATTTGGTTTGTAATAAGGTAGGGCTTATTTTATGACTCATACATGATTTCCATGCCTTGGACCACTCCGGCTCAGAGATGGGAAAAGAGGCGAGAGAGGACCAAAACTGTGTAGAGCTTTCGTTCAGTCTGGAAGATTGTGGGCTTAGCAATTTATACATCCTGGAGACTTGGTGACCTAACTTATTTAGGCTGGAGAAGTATGTAAGAAGGGCTGGGGGTGTGGGGGACAATCCCGCTTTTGTAATGGCTGTTTTTATGTTCAGGAATATATAAAAATCGGAGTCATTGATCCCAAATTTCGACTGGATTCCTGCAAAAGGAAGGGGGTAGGCACCATCGTAGAGTTGGTGAGGGAAGAGGATGCCACTCCGAATCCAGGATTGGTTATACAGTGACCTGCCTTTATATATGATGGTAGGGTTCTTCCAGATCGATTCCCATCTAGAGCACCTTACTGTTGTGTCAAGCAGTTTATCAATTTTAAGTAGGGCCAGCTTAGTATTAATAAATAAAGATTTCGAGCAAGGCATTTGGTTCACCCTCATTGATAGGACCGAGATGGGATGAATATCTCCCAGGAGGGCTTTTTCTATATCCAGCCACACAGGCGAGTAACCCACGGGGGGGGACAGCCAATAGGATCCTTGTTTGGCTAAGTAGGCTATTTGGTACCTTTTAAAGTCCGGGAGGTTGACTCCACCCAGGGACTTATCTAGCCGAAGCTTCTGAAGGCTAATTCTCGCGTTTTTTCCTTTCCAAATGAAGCTAGTAAGAGCCTTGTCCAGTTTATGGTGAAACTCTTGGGATAATTTCAATGGGAGCATAGTGACAAGGTAGTTTACCAGCGGCGCAATCATCATCTTGATGGTCTCCAGTCTGCCCCACCAAGTAATAAATCGGGGTGACCAACCATCTAGCTGCTTTTTGATTTTCTCGAGGGTCAAGGATTCATTGTGTTGGAGAGTCTCGATAGTGGAGCTGCCGAATTCAATCCCCAGATATTTGATGTAACTGTTTTGCCAACAGAGCCCAGATGTGCCTAACACCTCTCTATTGGTGAAGATGTTTAGAGGTTTAACTTTGGATTTGTCTCGGTTCAGCTTATAACCCGAGTGCGGGGAGTAGGAGTCAATAGATTTCATCAGTGCTGCTATAGAGATATCTGGCTGTTCCGTGACCACCAAGATGTCGTCTGCATAGGCCGCAGGTTTTACTCTCCCGTCACCGAATGCAATCCCACTAATATCACTATTTTGTTTTATCTCAGAGAGGAGTGGCTCCAAAGCCAGTAGGCATAGAGCGGGCGATAGGGGGCTGCCCTGTCTAGTCCCCTGTTCAAGTTGAAAGGGTTCAAAGAGGGAACTGTTTATGGAAATTCTTGCGGATGGGCGGTAGTATAGCGCCATGACCATATCAATGTACACGTCTCCCAGGTTAAAAACTTGCATGCATTGGCGCAGAAAAGGCCACGACACTCGATCGAATGCCTTTTCCGCGTCAAGTGTAATTACTACCGCGGGGGCGTCTGATATTTTTGACTTTTCCAGCACATGACAAAGGAGTCTCGTGTTATCATTTGATAATCGGTGTTTTAAGAACCTCACCTGAGAGATACTGATTAAGGTTGGCAAGATGGAATTTAGTCTGCAGGGTAATGTCTTCGCATACATTTTACAATCTAAGTTTATAAGGGAGATCGGTCTGTAATTTTTTGATAACAAATGGTCCTTCCCGTCTTTCGGTATAACTATTATCGTTGCCTCACTCATCGTGGGGGTGACATTGCCTTTTCGTGAAAAAGATTGGAACAGGTTAAGGAGTACATGATTGAGATGGTCTTCAAAAGCCTTATAAAAATTAGCCGTAAAGCCGTCTGGCCCTGGCGCCTTATTATTCTTTAGTGTTCTGACTGCGGCCGAAATTTCCTTGAGCGTGAACGGGGCCCCTAATTTATTTTTGTCTTCCTCCGATACACGAGGTAAATGGATTGAGTTTAAATATTTAGTGCACTCGTCCAAGTTAAATTGGTTTTTGTTCTTATAGAGATCCTCATAGAAGGATTGGAAGGTGCGAAGGATATCTTTCTGTTTGGTATGGATGGTATTGGCCTGATCTTTAATAGAGGTGATGTGGAATTGTTTCCTCTTATGTTTAAGATATGATGCCAGGAGTTTCCCAGCCTTGTTACCCTCGCAGAGCTTCTGCGCTTTAAATTTATTGATCCATACACCTGCGCGTTTACTTAGGATGGTGTTGTATTTATATTTCAGATTGGTCAGGCGGTCAATAGTAGGCTTATCTTTTAAATTGGAAGTGTGGTAAGCTTCCAGTTGTTTGATTTATTTTTCTAGGGAATCTAATTCAGAATTTAGGTCCTTGTTCATGCGAGCCCTGATTCCTATGAATGTACCCCTTATTGTTGCCTTAAAGGCATCCCAGACTGTTGATATATCTGATTCTGGTCGGGAGTTTATTTCAAAGTATTCTTGTATGGCGAGCTCTATCAGTCTCTTGTTTTCAGGGATCAGTAGGATCTCCTCATTAAGCCGCCACCGCTTCGGGGGAGTAAGGGTGTGGGAGCCTGCAAGTTTCATGTGGATACAGGAATGGTCCGAAACCAAGATAGGGGCAATACCTGTTTCGTCAATAAGGTGTGTAAAGGTGTTTGAGACTAGTAAATAATCGATTCTCGAGTAAGAGTTGTGTGGTGGGGAATAAAAGGTGTAGTCGCGTCCATCAGGGTGTTGGAGTCGCCACGAGTCGTGCAGGTGGAATTTAGAACATAGCCGTAACAGTGCCTCATGAGAGCGTGACGGGTGGTACACACATTTAGACTGCCTGTCTAGTAGGGGATCTAGTGGGGGATATTCTCCAATTCTTTTGAGACGTGTTCCCAGAATTCAGGGATATCTGCATTAGGCCCATAGATATTTACCAAGTGTTTATGGTCCTCATCTCTTTGAAGGTGAGCTATGCTTAGTCTGCCCTCGTTATCGTTGGAGTGAGAGATCAGGACTAAATTTGATTTTTTGGAAATAAGAGTGATCACCCCTCGTTTTTTGTGAACAGCCGGGGAGCATAGTGTGTGAGAGGTCCAGTGTTGTTTAAAAAACTCTGCATCCTCCTGAGATAGCTTAGTCTCCTGTAGGAGAATTATGTCGCCTTTAGTTTTAACAAGATAATCTAAATTTCTTTTGCGTTTAACGGGGTGATTGAGTCCCTTAACGTTCAGCGAGACTATATTTAGACTAGCTGCTAAGTCCCTATCTGGAATCATGATAGCTAATGGTGTGGTAGGGGATAAGGTGCAGATTGTGAGCCCTGAGTCCGCAGACGTGGGACCCCATTAGAGGAGTGAATATGACGACCTGCGCTAGTGGGCTGGGTAAGCCCCTCCGAGGCATCTTAGTCATGTGTTTTTGCTTCCGTTCCTGCTGGTAGGATATGTGGAGTGGATAACATGTGGAGCGGATACCATGTGGAGTGAATACCATGTCAGGTAATAATGTCAGGTAATAATCCATGGTGGTCGTGGAGAGTGTAGAGTGTAGAGTGTAGAATAAGAAAAGGAGAGAAAAGAAGACAAATGTACGAAGAGAAATGAGCATAGCACAATAAAACAATACTAAAACATCCAATTTTACCGACCTTTTGTCGATCTAGTTGCTGTTTTAAAAAACTTAATATTGACAGTGTAGCTGCAGTTGATCAGGCTTTGCATGGTACCCCAGGGGTATGTCTTAGAGGTGGGTGGTAACAGGACATTCAGCAAGAATCAGCAGGTGTCCTTTCCACCCACCGAAGCATGGCTCACATGAAACCCCACTTTGAAGATGGGGGAAAGCTGCGTTCATAATGTCAAAGACACAACCTGTTCACCAATCAGGAATGACGTGGGCAGGCGTGATGCCAACAGAAGTGGAATCAGACTAGCTGCCTAGTGTAGGGTGGCCTTTCCACCACCATTACAAAGGCAGCTGCTCTTGCCCCAGTCACTCAACTCTTGGAGGAATTCTTGGATAATTCTTCACGATTTTCCTCCATTAGGGCATCTTGCACTGGCATTCCCTCTCTCATCCTACCCCTATGGGGGGCGCCATTTCAGTGGAGGAGCTTCGTCCAGTAGGGTTTTAGTCTCTTTTCAATTAATATAGCCTTATAGCCCGCCGTAGAGGGCTATACCGGCTATTAAAGGCCCTCTCCAGCGTTAAAGGCCCCGAGCCGAAGACGAGGGCCTTTAACAAGGGAGAGGGACTTTAATAGCGGTATAGCCCATCTACGAAGGGCTATAAGGCTATTAGAACATTCTGTCACTAGAGGACAGAATGTTCTAGCAAACAAAACAAAGCCTTTTGGAAGCGTGAGGGGATTGGAATCCCCTCAGGCTCCCTGAAGTCGGAGCTGTGAACAAAGAAACATTGGAATGTTGGAGCTCCAGGCTTATACCAGCCATTATAAGCCCAGAGCACTCCATTGTTTTCAATGGAGGTCACAACATTCCAATGTTGTAATCTGAAGTAAGTCTGTTGCAACTCAACTCTAATTCAGACGTTTATTCTTTTAACTGGTGGAGTAGTGTGGCTCACTGGTTAGAGGCGGCAGACCCGAGAGCAGAGGACGGCCCGGGACCAGGGTTCGATTCCCGACGCGGCAGGTTTCTGGACCAGGGTCAGCGGACTCGATAATTCTCTCGCCTCGGTGCCCACTCTGATCAGCGATCACACTCGGCAACTCTGGGCACTAGCTTGCCTCATCTTCACTAACGGCCCCACCAGACCGCCGGGGATGCCTGGTCTCACCCTGGAGATACCCATTAAGGGACCATCTCTCAGGGAAGCCAGGAAGGGTTTCGCAGCGGTCGAAGCGCGGAGGTACCCCTTCGGGAGTGATTCCAGCGCTATATAAGCACATAATTAATTAATTAATTAATTAATTAATTAAATTAACTACTATCAAAGATCCTCCCACTTCCTCTCCACCCAACTCTGAAAACAAAATAGACAAACTACATCCAACTCGCAGGGGATTTTCGTACTTCGGCCCACGCCTTCCCTCCAGCTCATCACCCAATAAAGATTAACAAGCATTTTGGCCTGAAACCTCCCTTTGTCCTATTTTTTTAATGATGCCATGGTGAAAGAGGAGGCACTAGGGTGTGTTCTGGCACAGACTGGTCTGTGCCCGCGCCTGGGTATCTGAGGTACTAGGAAGCATCTGTTTGCTTCCATATCCTGTGAAAAGTACCAGAGGATTCTTGTCCAGTATTTACCTAAGAGGAACATCTCGCTACACTACATACACAACTCTAAAAGACCTGACTCTCACATAAGCGAACTTGGCGGATCTAAATGAATTTTAGAAAACAACCTCAAGGAAAACCCCAAATCCAGCACAATATAAACTCAATATATTGACCATGGTCTATAAATGGACAGCCCCATGACTGCCCCTCAATGGGGAAACCCCACAACCACAGAGTCCTACGCCTGCGCTAAGGGATGAAGAATTATGTGGATGGGCGCTATATAAAAGCTGTGCAATATAACATGCCTCCCTCAGTCCATTCAGCATCGGGCTTCGGCCATTGTGGTAAAAAACTCTTCTTTTTTGCAACTACTTCGGAGGGCCTGAACGTCTGACGTATACCATGTAAGACAGATGGACACACATAGCAAGGTGGTCTTTAGGTTTTGAGAGATTAATCTAGAGTTGAGTAATATAAGAATATGTATGAATAAAACTGAACATAGTATTCGAATGCATTCTAAGCAAGTGCATCTCAGTTTCTCTTGCACAGTTTCATACCCTGTGTAGGTATATTTAAGGTACTTTTTTGGTTGGGTGTTAGTGTGTTCCACAAGTATTTAAGTTTCCATTTGAGTTTCTTGTGAGGGGATTCCTTCCTTATCCATGTTTATTGGAGGCTCTTGTGGAGGAATTCACTCTGTTCACGTGTGTTTCACTTTCTGTTGGGGATTCATTCCAATTTGGGTATATTTAAGGTTATTGCAAGGGAATGATTTCTATGCATGTGTTTTTCAGTTCCTCTTGGACAGTTTCATACCACATGCAGCTATATTTAAGGTTTTCTCGAGGGAATGAGTTCTGTGCACGTGTATTTCAGTTTCTCTTGGACAGTCCCATACTGTGTGCAGGTATATTTAAGATTCTCTCGAGGGAATGTGTAATTCCGTTTCTGGTGAGGGGATTCATTTCTTGTACAGTATTTCAGTTTCCATTTGAGTTTCCTGTGAGGGAGTTCATTCCTTATCCGTGTTTATTGAAGGTTCTTGCAAGGGAATTCATTCTGTTCATGTGTATTTCGGTTTTTGTTGGGGATTCATGCCAAGGTGAGTATATTTAAGGTTATTGCAAGGGAATGAATTCTATGCATGTGCATTTCAGTCTCTCTTGGGTGGATTCGTTCCATGTGTGGGTATATTTCAGGACTTGGAGGAAGTTGATGATATGCCTATGCATGTAAGGGTCTGGTTAGGGAATTGATTTCATATGCATATGTGTTTCTTGTTCTTATGATCAGCCTGATGCTGAATGGTCTGAGGAAGGCATGTTATATTACACAGCTTTTATATAGCATCTCAATAGCGGAATCTTTTAACCAGCATGCTCATTTGATGCACTCATGTGGAGCTCAATTTCAGACACCTCTCTTCCGGTTATCACCGTCGCAGTCTGATTGCCGCTGAACTACTGAGCCAAGTTTTAAGGATAAAGTTTGCATGATAAGGATATTAAGCACAACTTGGACAAATCAATAATGAGGCAGGTGGGAGCCATCTGAGTTAACAGGCTAGAAATAGGATGCTCACTTCCTGTGGTTTATCCTACCCCAGGGAATTCTGGGAAGTCTACATGCTGACTGTATGATCCTAGGAATTGTGAGAAGTGTAACTCCTGGTAGAAGGGTTACACCTTTACTGTGAAAACCACAATGTTGTAGAGTGAATTATTCATTTATACTAATTTACTAGATTTAAATCTGGGTAGCATTCCATTCCATCAGTCTTTGCTCATATGTGTCCCTACATAAGAGGAACAACCATGTGCAACTCAGGCTTAGTGCTGCTCTAATAAAAAAAGTTGAGTTTAAACAGCAATGTCATATACCCTCTCCCCAATAACACCAGCAACTCTAGATACGTTTTGGCTTCATTGAGCTCAGTCAGAGAGGCACTGCTTCAGTCCTGCTGGGACAGCAAGCTACAGCACTGAATCAGGACATACTTGTGTTGCTATATCAAAATACCTCATGCAGGTTTGCAGATAGGATGGAAACACAGCTTTCAGAAACAGTGAAGATGGCTTATCACCTTGCATCGCTAACTGAATACCTTTTTGCATCTTATTATTGGTGAAACTTGCAGGTTCTCTAAATATACTTTCAGTGTAGTTTTTAGGTTTCGCCTGCACAGCGCTTGCACTATGCTGGTGAAATCTATTGTATCCATTATGAATCTTAAAAGGCGCTTACATCCCGCCCCCTTGCTTTTCAATGGTTTCTGTGCTTGCTATTTACTTTTCCTCTATTTCTACTGGCTGTAGCATACTGTTTCCTGTTGTTCCTCGTTTGCTTCTCTTATCAGTGTCCTGTTGCCAAAGTACTGTTTCCAACCCCTTCATGCACTTTTTTTTGTTTTGCCTGCACATCACTTGCGCTGTGCTTGTTTACATAATCCCCCCTGCTCAGCGCTTGCGCTGTGCTTCTTTACATAATCATTCTCCCTCTGCCTTGTTTTACTTGTTTACTTGTTCCGTGAGCTGCCATGGATGCATTAGAGTTATTCCTGCCTGGACATTGCACAGAGCAGGCTTTATCGGTAAGAGCATAGCTCGTCAGCATCTGTTGCTTCCACGCGCACCTACTACAGTTCAGGGACCACGCAGAAACACAATTCAGTCTGTAAATCCTGCATATTCACGGCCATTAAAAGAAAGAAAGATTTGTTCCAGTGACATAAAAGTACTGTACCTCTGTCTCTTTCTCAGTCTCTTGGCCACACTGCCTTTATCTCGTCCTTCCCCTCTCTCTCGCTGTCGGTCTCTCACCCTCTAGGTCTCTCTGTCTGCCTTTCTTTCCCCCTCTCCATCTCCCACATTTTCCCCATTTCTCTGTCTTTCTGCACCTATTTGGCTGTCTCGCAGTCTAGTCTGTGATCCCTTTATTTTTTTGGGGAAACCATTGATGCTCTAAAGAACATATAAATAGGTGATGAAATTGCATCCAACAGCTATCGAGGTTAGAGTGATTAAACTGTTTCAGGTACCTCAGTGAGTTCTGCACTCACGGATGAGATTTGGGGTCAGTCTGCAGGTCATAAGTCTAAAACGTGCAGAACTCATCTTTTCATACTTCCAAGGTCATGGCGTTTATAATTTTCAAAGTTTACTTCATGCTTATAGCTATCTTTATCCATCTCCTTAAGGAACCCACATAAGGGAAGAGTCAGCCATGAAGCTGATAAACTGGCCTTAATCTGAGAGGGAAGTGAGATTGTCAATTCTTTTAATAGTGCTTGTTTGTACAGGAAGTTACAGATCTGGTCTAAGATTGGAGGCCCAGGTTGCACTGCAAAGCTGGGACAGACATGTTAACGGGGCACTTTGTTGTGTAGTAAATTCATCATGCACACAGGTGTGTGTCTGTGCACACACATTAACTAGTCACCCCTCACCTCAATCAATCCATCAGGATTTATAAAGCAAGGCTAATCACCCGATAGGGTATTCAGGCGCTTGCAACCCCAGCGGCTTATTCAAACAGCCTGGTCTTGAGGGCCATTCAGAATTTCGGAAGTGAGGTGATGGTCCAGAGGTGCGTGGGGAGGCTGTTCCAGGTCTTTGCTACGATGCGGGAGAAGTAGTGATCCAGCGGCGTACCAACAACAACAGATATTCCACTACCATATACTCACCTGCCCATAAACACACACACAGTTGAGTAAACCGCTGGAGTCAAAGTTTATAATTTCCAAAGTTTCGAAGATTAGTTATTTAATACTCCTAAGTAACCTTTCACTGATCAAAAAGTTCTTTCCTCTGGTTAATGGACCATTAGTTGAACTAGTTGATGGTGATAATTAACATACACTAACTGTTCTTTATTCAATGTAAATAACTACAGACTCGTTATCTAAATTTCAAAACGCATGTGAACCATCTCAAATACACAGTGCCGTCACCATCATTCGTAGGAGAAAAAATTTAATTAATTAATCATCAAACACATACTTTGGACTCATGCAAAGATCAATGCTCAGAAAGGGAGAGGACTTAGAGAAAAGAACATCTGCAAATAACGTGAAAATATAATTACCAAGAATAGTGTGAAGCTCAATCCCCTGGCCAATGGGCTGGTAAGGGTCCCCCGGAATAGATCAGGAGACAAAGACTTCAGGACAGGATAGATGACCTCTCTAGAATGCCGACGAGTGTGTTGGACCCCTCTCTGACACTCTTTTCCTCCTCAAGATTCTTCTGTGATCTTCTTATCTAACCCAATTAAATTAGGATAGATGGTTCTGCATTCGGTACTTTCACAAATAAAATGGTCGCACTGTATACCACCTACCTCTACTCTATCCCAGTTTATTTATTAGACTGATCCCCACGTTAGCTTTAGTAACAACCACTCGATTTAGTTGAAACAAGCAGATGCCATTCACGCAAGTCTTCAGGACTAAATTGTAGTGTCTTCTGCTCAAGAGCAAGAAATTCCCTCTAAGCGATAGCTCGTCATACTGCGTAGATGCAGTTGACGCATGCACAGTAAAGATTTCCCCGTTTAAAGTGGTATTAGTCCTTCATTCATGTTACTCTCATTCGTAAACACATAAGCAAGATTCACTAACCTGCGTATTCATGAGATGCGTATTATTTTTACACAAAACAATTTTAATAACTTGTTAGTTAGTTAAAGGAGTGCAAGTCTCTTTTCTAAGAGTCCTTTCTCCATCAGGAGCATCCTCCACTTCTTCTTCAGAAGATGCGGAAATATGGGTAAGTGAAAGGGAGGCGGAGCGTAAACTTCTCGATGGTTGGTGGAGGTTCAGGCAATGGTTAATGTAGGCAGGTCCTTGGTTGTGTCGAGCCTTGTGTGCATAGGCTAGCAGCTTGAAATGGCATCTCTACTGTACGGGGTGCCGGTGGAGTTTCCTGAGGCAAGGTGGGATGTGGATCCGTCGGGGAAGTCATTGCCATAGTTCAATTGGCTGGAGATGAGGGCTTGTGTCACGGTGCGTCTTGTGTGTATGTGTAGCCACTTGAAGGCCTTACGTAGCATGTGCAGAGTGAAGAAGCAGGTATAGAAGACAGCGTTGATCTGTGATTGCATGGTGAGCTTGTTGTCAATGATGATTCTGAGGTTCCTGGTGTGGTTGGAGGCAGTGGTTGCGGGTCCTAGGTCTGATGGTCACCAGGAATCGTTACATATGTTGCTGCTGTTGCCAAAAATCATTACTTCTGACTTTTCTGTATCCAGCTGCAGGTGGTTATTCTTCATCCAGTCTGCGATGTTTGTCACGCATCTGTGGAAGTTGGTTCTGTTGGTAGTGGGGTCATCGGTGAGTCAGAGGATGAGTTGGGTGTCGTCTGCGTAGGAAATTATGTTGAGACTGTGGGATCAGATGATGTTGGCCAGCATGGTCATATATGCATTGAAGAGCCCTGGAGGACACCGCAGGTGATCTCCTTGGGCTTAGCGGTGGAAGGTGGGAGGTGGATCCTCTGGGTTCTTCCGGTGAGGAAAGAGGTGATCAGTCTGAAAGCGTCCCCTTGAATACCGATGTGGCGGAGTCTTTTGATCAGTGTGTGGTGAGATATGGTGTTGAAGGCTGCCGAGAGGTTGAAAGCTGCTGTTTCTCCTCTGTCGAGCAGGGTTCAGATGTCATTGGTGGCTGCTATCAGGGCAGTTTTGGTCTTGTGATTGCTAAGGAAGCCAGATTGGGAGGCATTTAGTAGCTGGTTCTACTCCAGGTGCGTCATGAGTTGATTGTTGATCTTTTCCAGGACCTGTGCTGAGAATGGGAGCAGGGAGATTTTCTGGATGTTTTTGAGTTTGATGGGGTCGGTGGAGGGTTTTTTGAGCAGTGGTATGACTTTGGCGTGTTTCAAGGTGTCAGGAAATGCTGCGGTGGTGATAGAGGTGTTGAGTAGTATGATGAATTCCTAGCCGATCCGTTGGTTTCCGAGGTTGAAGATGTGGTGTGGGCATGGGTCCGTGGGTGCTCCCGAGTGGATGGATTTCATGGTGGAGGTGGTGTCCTGGGTGGAGAGGATTTTCCGAGGTGGTCAATGTGTTGTTTGTGTTAGTTATGGTGGTGGCATATCTGTTGAGGAAGTCCATAGGTGTGGGTTGGAGTTTGAAGTTTGTGTATATGGTTCGATCTTGTTGTAGAAGTAGTGGGCGAGGTTGTCACATACGGCCAGATTCATCAAGCCGAAACGGCTCGCAAAGGGCCAGATTCTGCGAATCTGGCTCTTTGCGAGCGCTATTTTTGCATTTGGGATTCATCATCCCAAATGCATTAGTAGAAATCGCAAATTTGTGAAGAATTGCATTTAAGGAATCTCAATTAGAGATTCCTTAAATGCAATTCATGAACCATTTAAAAATTGTGCATTCGCAATCTGGGGCCGCTATTTACCGCGAAGTCTGACTTCGTGGTAAATAGCGAAAACTTAGAAAAATGCACTTTAGTGCATTTTTCTTTGTTGTATGTTACACACACACATGTCCTTTGGACATGTGTGTGCGCAACACCAGTGTACATGAGCATTTCAGGGGTGCTACAGGGTGTCCTTTGGACACCCTGGGACCCTTGAAATCGCTTCCTTATTTGCGATTCGCTAATTGCTAATCGCAAATAAGGAATGACTCCCCATTCATTCCTATGGGCCTTTAGGCCTTTAGGCCCATAGGAATGAATGGTAAAGCCATTCCTTATTTGCGATTTGCAATTAGCGAATCGCAAATAAGGAGGCAGTAGAAATTGCTATTATTTTTGCGATTTCTACATGAATCCCATTTTACGAGTCTTTAATAGCGATTCCTTAATAATCGCTATTAAGGACTCGCAAAACGGGACTTTGATGAATCTGGGGGATAGCTCCTGTGAAAGTGTGATGTTGTTCTTGCTGGCAGCTGGGTTTGAGACTTGCTTTACAATGTTAAAAAGTTCCTTGGTGTTGTTGGTGGTGGTTTTGATGCGTATGGCAAGTGCTGTCTTTGGTGTGCGGCAAGGTCTGTCCTCAAGGCCTTGCCATGGGCATAGTCACTGACAGCTGTCATACCCTTTCCCCCGCCCCATCATATGTGGCAACCTCAGCCAGTCCTGGCTTTCTAAAAGACTAAAAGCAATTTGCATGCAGTTTTTTTTAATCTATGCTTGTCACAATCAGAAGGGAACCGCAAGTGTCAGAATGCCATGCCTGGCTAAAAGTGCCACCCAGGTGGCCACTTGATAACTTTGATGGACACTGTATAGCTTCATGCCCTCAAAATAGGAAATTTCTAGTCCCTGGATTTTCTTTAACAGTAATTACAAGGGCCTTTGCTCCATATGGTTGATGTGTTGTGCACTAATACTACAACTACCAGAATGCACTGGCTTCCTAATGCAGACCTGGTATGGAAATGAGGCGTCCTCTTAAAGCCTTTCTTGTAATTATCCTCTCTGCCATTGTTCTTTACACATATGGCATGCACGCTGCTCCCCGGGTTCTTTGAAAAGCATCATCAGCACCCCCCATTACATTACATTCACATTAAATGAAATGTTGCTATTTTTACAGGATTTCATTCACAGTAAGTAGTGGCGTCTGAAGTCATAAGGATTAGACCTGGAATGGTGCTCTGAAACAGTTATCACATGAATAAATTAAACAGAAAAGGCGTGTATTTTGCTCCTCATCGATGATTCCTCTTTGCCTCCAAAATGCAACCCTTGTGACAAATTGATAAACTACTTCTCAAGGAGTTGGCAAATCCAGTTGGCTGCAAGTTTAATTAAGCTAAATAAGGTTGCTGTCGGTAGGTGTGCAAGGCCCACTCTGCACTGCACTTTAGAGACAACCCATGCAGCCTGCACTCTCATGTGGTTCTTACCCCCTGGTTGTTGGGGCACACGTACCCTCTGCCCTCCATGGTAAGCGTGTCAGTGCGCAGCAGCATTTTTTTTATTATAACATCATTATGGCAAGTTTGTGATTCCATGAACACCGTTTGCAAGAAAGCATTGCCTTTCTCAGTAAACAAGTCATAACACTTTAACAGACTTTTAATAACTTATTTTACGCAACTGCTCACCAAACGGCAAGTTACAACAAAAAACACCTTATTATTAATCACATAGGCAAAACCTAATGCATTTACCAATGCTTATTTTGAGGCTGCTGCTTGCTAATGACACATGCAGAGATTGGCCTTAGGAAAGTACCTTCACGGACATTGCAATCTAGACAAACTCTGCCGCCCCCTGCTGGCACCTGACACCAATAAACTGACCATTTTCACAACACTGTAGGATGTTTTGTTAAACCCACAAATGTACCCAGACAGCATCAAGGTGCCAGGAGAGAGGAAACAAACACTGCCCCACCCCAAAACCAAATGTAACTATTCAAAGTGCGAAAATATGTTTTTTTTGTTTTTCGAAATAAAATGTGAAGTTCTTTTGTGAGCCAAAGGGAGTTTCACAGAGAGATAGGTGTTTGCCCTTCAAATTCTGAAAGGGTCCATTTGACCTGCATGCAATATGTTTTAGATTCCCATGTTGGAAACAATTTAGCCCCATCTATTTTTGTCATATTGAGGGCCTCATTTATGAAAAGTGTTGCATTGCTGCGATAAAAAAGCGATGCCACAGTTTTCTCTGCGACGTGTCTGTCGGCGCAAAACTAATGCATTGCTGGAGTTGTGTCGTAAGCATGACGCAACTCAGCAATGCACCGCGAGGCATTTACCTATTGCACTGCATCACCCTTACACCTGCAATGAGGCAGATGTAAGGTTTTGACGCAGTGACATCCTAGAAGTGGCGTTGTGAAATCTGATTTCACTGTGCCACTTCTAAGAGGCTTTCTTGCTGGGGAACGCCCACACTGCATACATTATACATGATGTAGGTATAGTGTGGCGCAGGGGTTTACAAAGTGACGCATCTGCCTAGATGTATCACTTTGCAAATATGGCGCAACGTAGCGCATTATTTACGCTTCCTCTGCATCATGAAAAGTGACGCAATGGCAGCGCAAAAGTGTTGCAAGGGGCTCATAAATAAGAACCTAAATGTTTTACTGCTTACCTGGAGTGTGTGGTTATGCAGGCACCCATGAGCGCTGGAGCCTTGGGGCTTCCCTGTATCTATTGTAATGTATGTATTTGTTGTTTGTGGAGCGAGAATGTAGCCAAAGGCAGATGAGCGCTGCACAAAGTCAACGAGTGATTGGAGGGGTAGCTGCGATCTGAGGTCGCAAAGGGAGCTGCCACATAGCCAGTGAGTCACGGGCCCTCGTGCAAGGAAGGACATGGGACCTCTGGTCGCTGTTTGAACTGTGAAATACGGATATGATCTTGGTTCATGGAACCCCCCAGGCCTCCAGCCCGGTGCCACTCCACCTGCTGCACAAATGGAAACTAACCCCCTAAAGTGGAGTGTTACTGAGTCCTGATGTGAGGTCCCTTGAAGAGTCACGTCTTCCAATCTTTCCTAATTTGGAGCTGGTCTGGGGTGCTCTGATGGATACAGTGATGTCTTTCCAGAAAGGAATTGCAAAGATGTCAAACTTTTCGACAGGTCACCAGAAAGCACATTCGGTGACTCTGATCCTGCGGTCTGCGGTCAGTGTAACATAAATGGAGTTGTGCTCCCGTCACTGGCAGTGTTGCATGGAGACACCTGTTCCTCTTGTCAGGGGGTCAGTTGGTTCCAGGGTTGTGGTCAGTGTGTCACTGGCCCCTCGGATGTCGGTGCCCTTGGAGGGCATGAGTGAGAACACGGGAGCCACCCGCCAATTGAAGTGCGTGACTGAGGCAGGAAGTGAAGGAAGCTTTTGTGGTGAGCAAAATATTTCACTGCTGGTGTCACTTGAATGTGGTGCGCGCTCTTCACAGTCATGTGTCACCTTTGTGGAACTGACGTGCAATCGCTTTCGTGAAGCATTTTCATTTTTTTCATTTTTACTTTTTATAGAGCACAGACTAGGACCTCGGAACGAATATATGATTATACCACGATTTCAATTACCACGCATGGCTTTACCACGCGAATTTTACATCGCAAGTGGCTTTACCACGCTGGTATTTACAACGTAGGATTTTACTACGCCTAGAAACGTCTTACCTGCACGTCTTTCTCTACGAGCCCTTACTTCCATCCCCCATTGAAACAAGCGTCAAAACACGTATACCAAAATAAAAAAAGGACTGTTTTTTTGACGTACACGGCACGTCTTTGGGGGAGGCTCTTTCCTTTTTCTTTTAAAATTATGTTCGTTTTTTTTTTTTTAAATAAACTGCTTGTTATTTTTTGGGGGGGAGACCCCCCCAGCCCCCCTCTGCCCACCGCTTGTTATTTTTGGGGGGGGAGACCCCCCCAGCCCCCCTCTGCCCCCCAAGCCCACGCAGAACGACTCGAAGGAATACCACATCTCCCCCCCAGCCCGTGGTAAAGACGTCGTGGAAGGCACTCTGCGTGGAAGGCACCCTGCGTGGTAAGTGTCACGTGGTAAATGTTAGTAGTGGTAATGCCTTCGTGGTAAATGATGTTTCCCCCTCGGAACTTCAGAGCGCTTTATGGTCCCTGTTTCGAGAAAAACACAATTCATGTCCGTCCGTGTGTTCTACATCAGCATACCAGGACTGCGTTAGTTTCTTCAGACATTTTAATTTGACATTTTAATTTGACCGGCGACCCAGAAGTCCTGATGGGCCATTATTGCTGCTTGCGTTATCTTTCCATCCTCTGTGGTTTGTCCCTGGCGACCCCTGCTTGCTGCATCTTTCTCCAGCGGGTCTCTCGGTTTGTACCGTGCGCTCCTCGGCGGCCTTCGATCCAGCAGACTTGTCTGTAAAGAACACGGGCACCTCGAGGGAGGCTTACTATCATTTGAACACAGGGGATGCTCATTCTTACACAACTCTAAAGCACTCGTTTGTATCAACCTCAGAAAGATGAAAGGCTAAGTATCCGCACACGGATGTGATCGTGTATTGTGGGGTGAAACGCAGAGTCTTGCTTACCTACACTGTGCCCCAGGCCAGACCGAGGAGGGCAGGGGTACATAAGAGGCCTCGCTATCATGCCCAGGCATATCAAGTGCTTGCTTGCAGCACAGCCGCTTCCAATTTCCCATGCAGCACAGATGCACCCGTCTTTCCTGGCAGCACAGCTGCACTCGCCTTTCCGGCAGCACAGCTGCAACCTCCTTCCCTGGCATAACAGCAGCACCCGCCTTTCGTGGCAGCTCAGCTGCACCACCTTCTCTGGCAGCACAGCTGCACCCACATTTCATGGCAGCACAGCTGCATCTGCCTTTCCCAGAAACACAGGTCTACCTGCCTTCCATGGCAGCACAGCTGCACCGCCTTCTCTGGCATCACAGCTGCACCCGTTTTTCATGGCAGCACAGCTGCACCTGCCTTCCCCAGCAGCACAACTCCACCGGCCTTCCATGGCAGCACAGCAGCACCCACTTCTTATGGCAGCACAGTAGCACCCTCTTCCCCGGCAGGGCAGCTGCAACCAGTTTCCCTGGCAGTAGAGCTTCACACGCCTTTCCCGGCAGCACAGCTTCACCTGTCTTTCATGGCAGCACAGCTGCGCACACCTTCTACACTGTTGTCAGCCACGATCTTTAATATCATCAGTGTTGTTGGTTATATAGTATTTTATTGTTTATATGTCTGACAGTAACTACAAAACACAAGCAACCGGTCCTAGGTTGCTTGCGTTCCGGTTCAGGGTGGACC
The DNA here is from genome assembly GCF_964261635.1 of Lissotriton helveticus. Lineage (NCBI taxonomy): Eukaryota > Metazoa > Chordata > Amphibia > Caudata > Salamandridae > Lissotriton > Lissotriton helveticus. The sequence continues at coordinate 130,024,328 of NC_136065.1, forward strand.
TGGCCTGGCAGTTCGGACTGTACTGTTCCCATGTGTAGCAGGGTCAAGACTGATTTGCATATGGTTGGTCCAAACTGAAGTGGCATGGTGAGCAAAGGAAGGATGGGTTGAAGTGCTACCCTGAATTATCGCTGGTGGTTAGACTTATTGTAAGCAGACTCCCATCACCTTTTGTGTTTCATGTACTGCCCCAAATGGTGTGGGCTCGGTGCTCACTGTGTCACTGGAACCAAGCTATACCCAGCTGATGAGCCAATAACCAGCCGCGGTCGGTAGGGGAGTACCTGCCGGGGCGGTGACGTGGGGAGGGGGAGGGGCAGGGTGGGGGTTAGTAATGTATGGATAATGGAGGTTTGCAGGTAAGTAAACATTTAAATAAATCAAACGAATTTCGTTGCATTCACTGCAGCCCCAAATACAATGCAGTGCACGCAACGAAATTCGTTTGATTTATTTAAATGTTTACGTACCTGCAAACCTTCATTATCCATACATTACTAACCGCCTCCCTGCCCCTCCCCCTCCCCACGTCACCGCCCCGGCAGGTACTCCCCTACCGACCACGGCTGCCAATACCTAGGGGGGAACCTGTCCAGGTGTGCTTGTGTTCCGGTTCAGGGAGGACCGAGCCTCGCAGTTCAGGCTGGACTGTTCCTATTAGTAGCAGGGTCAAAGCTGATTTACATATGGCTGGGTCCAACTGCATGGTGTGCATCGGTTGGGATGCTAGCCCCAGTGATTGCCAGTGGTTAGAGAAATTGCAAGCATTCCTCCTACCAACTGTTGTGTGTTTGATCGTATCTCTCCACGTTTTTTTCACATCTGATGGCTATTTGTCCATATTTATGTTTTTCCATGAATGAACAGGTAAAGTTGTAACTAGTAAAATTCCACATTATTTGGTTGTCTGCCAGCTTTAATTGCATATGCCCGTGTATAACAACATACTCACCTGCAAACATTATTATGAAGCTAACACGTGCACATCTGCAGCTATTTAGACCTCATTTGGAAATATAACCCATTTATTAACTCCCTATGCTTGTAATGTACCCAGATTTAGCTAGCAGTCATGACCCACATCGTGGGAAGACACAGAAGATCTCATTTCTGTATTTGTTGGTGTTAAAAACAAACAAGTATAACACATCTGGAAAATAAAGAGAAAACTGAAAGCCGTATATCTACTTATATATTTATGAAGCTTTTTAAAATATAAACTAGGAGTATTATGTGTCTTCTTTCAATCAAGCATTTGTATAGCGCACTACTCACCCGGAGGGTCTCAAGGCGCTTAGGGAGGGGGGGTCCGCTACTGCTCGAACAGCCAGGTCTTGAGCTGCTTCCTGAAGGCGAGGTGGTCCTGGGTCAGGCGGAGGTGGGTCGGGAGGGAGTTCCAAGTCTTGGCGGCGAGGTAGGAGAAGGACCTTCCCCCTGTGGTAGCTCTTCGGATGCGGGGGACGGCGGCGAGGGCGTGGCCGGTCGATCGAAGCTGGCGTTTGGGAGCGTAGAAGTTGAGGCGGCTGTTGAGGTATCCTGGGCTTTGGTTGTGCAGGGCTTTGTGTGCGTGGGTGAGGAGACGGGTGAAAGACGGGTGAAAGAATACATCCGTATGCTAGGGTGGGGAATGTTCCTGTTCAGACTGAAGGATGGCTCACCCAGTGCATGCTTCTTCAGTTGTATGGGAGGAGCCAGCAGCGCAGTTCATCAGTATGGGTACCAGGATGCTGCAGCATAGAATCCCTGCAGGTCCACTGCTTGGATACTGGGCACCACCACCTGTCACTAGATCTGGACAGGGAGCCAGGAGAGGAGTCTGGTGGAAGACAAGCTTCTTCAGAAGTAGTGAAAGAGCGTGCAGAGAAAACACAGGCGAGCTTACTGCAGGTCTTTACATTGTTTCATCTTTTCCATACATACGCCCTACCACATTTTGCCGCATAACTACAAGTAGCCACTAAAAAAAGGTGAAAATACATATACAGTTCCCAGGAAGAAATTTCAGTTGAAAGGTTGTTAAAACCTAAAAACATTGAAACGTGAGTAATGGTGAGCTATGCAACACTACTCCTCGAATACATGTTAATACAATGAAATCACTAACGACAGATCCAGCATATATAAGGAGGTAAAGAAATAAGATTTCTTCAGGCAGGTGATGTACAGATGAAGAACTGCAGGAACCCTGCCCTGGACACATGTTCCCACAGCTGCTTTATGTAGAGGAGCAAGGAGTCAATGCCACTGACCATGACTTGAGGGTCCTTCAGATGTTAATAAGTTCTACAATGCCATTACCTGATATACACTACATCATAGGGGGAAACAGCGGGTAATACCACACGGGTAGGTTACAACGCGGATGTTACATCGTCCGCGTTGTTACCACGCATGGCATTACATCGCAAGTCATTTCAACGACTTGCGCTAGATGGCCCGCAACACCAGGGAATGTGTTGGATTTTAAATCCAACACATTCCCTGCTGTTCCACTAACTGGAGTAGGAATAGTAATTTGCACTATTTCTAAGTCCAGGGCGCCATCTAGTGCAAGTCGTAGAAACGACTTGCGATGTAAAGCCATCTGTATTGTAACCTACCGCGTGGTATTTGCTCGCAGTGTAAAGTGACACATCCCATCGTAGGTACTAAAAATGCTGTCCTGAGTGGACTCCAAATCGTATGCTATCGAGAACACAACCAAGTGAACCCACTGATCGACATCAGTGGTGGCTTCTCTGTCATGTTAAGATCACCCTAAAGAGGGTAAGTATGAACTTGTGTGCCTCACACTGTTTAGCCCTGGGGCCGCATCACCATGGGCTTTCCTGGTGCACCGGGCGAAACAAGCGCCTTCCTTATTTGCCAGATGGTACAGATCACAAACACTGAAAATCGTGGGAAGCCGGGGAACCAAAATGAGCTCTGGCAAAAAAGCTCAAACCAGCACCACTCCCTTCATCTCCTGGTGCTGTCTTTCTCTTTCCATCCAACCACTCCCTCCTCTTCTTTCTCTCTCTCTCTGATCACTTTCTGTCTACCTTCCCTCCTCTCCCTCTGTTTTCCTCTCTCTCTTGAAGTCTCCCGCCTGCTGCAATCAACCTCAGGGAGCTGGGGCAAGAGACAGAGCTACAGAGCGGCCCTGGGCTTTGAAAACCTGCTCCCCGGTGCTCCAGTCCTATAAGCCTGGTTGCATAGGAGGCATGTAGGGCCATCCTGAAAATTAACTTCCAATCTAGAGAAATATCAGGTAAAGTGAACTCACTTTACACTCTGTGGGCACATAAAACAGGGGCTGAGCTCTACGTTGCACCAACAAAGCCCATCATCAAATGGCCCATCATGCTGACGCGGAGAGCTCCACTGCACCATGTTCAGAGAACATCTCCAGGCCTCATGCATCCGATCCAACACCTGCCACCAGTGGCGGCTCTTCCGCTAAGGCACAGCCCCATTGCTGCTGTACAGCAATAAGCGAAAGGGAAAAGAAAATGATAACGCAGTGTTATTATCATTTTATTCTTTCCTGCTGTGGCAGCATGAGGGTGGGGCTGCTCTGCTGACAGAGCAGGGGAGGAGTGCTTGGCACACTAAAGTGCGCATGATGCTTTCACCGGCCCTCTCGGGCCGTCCAAACAGTTATATGCACTTTGCATGTTCTCCATGCAGGCTGCCTTACAGCCTCGGTGGAGAACATGCCCAGGCCCCCAGTGCCCGTCTAATCACCGAACCACGGCACTCAGATCAATCACAGTGCTGCATTACAGTGTTGTGATTGGTTTAGGTGTGCCAATCACAATGCTTCAATGCAGCGTTGTGATTGGCTCACCTAAACCAATGGCTGCTTCCTGTTTGGCAGAGGAGAGACGACTTGGGACGAGCGGTGAGGATGTAAGTGAATTTTTCTTTGTTTTACAACTCTACCTTCTTCCCCCACTCAACCTCCCTGCCCCACCACCCCAGATCCGTGCTGGCCACCACTGCCTGCCACGAAGCTCTACAACAATCACTCTTTTCAACAATGCACTGCGAAACAGCGACCACTAACCGGTGGGGCGTGTGCACCGCTATAGAAGTGCTACAATAGATTGAAATACAATATCAATGCAATTAATTAACTATTTCATTACTGATGTTGTAGCCATTGTTCTCTAGATAGAGTTGCCACATGGACGCCTTCTGTCAATCAGCTGTACGGCAACCTTACAGTTATACGACGTGTCATACATGCAACATGCCAACAGGGATTTGCAGATGATGTTACTGGTCACACCCATCTGAAGTGACCAGCGATGTCAATGATATCGGTGTTTGTCTTGCCTTGGGAGTTCTTTAGTAAGGCATCGGCAGTAGTTATGGTTGTGAAGGTTACCATAACTAGTGCATTTAAAAAAAAATTGGACGCATATTGATCCAGCAGCTTTCTTTTCTTAGAATGGTGTGTGTTTTGGAAAATACTAATTGAGTCACTGATCTCAGTAGATAAGTTTCTTTTTGTGTGACTTTTCCCAGCTTTGTTATGATATTCTTTCTAAAGCTCTGTTCCACACCTGGTGTACACTGGCATAGCTTCCAGATGTGCCCAGTGGGTACTCGCGGCATTATATGGCCTTTCCCATGCTCTCTGCTCATTTCATGCCACACCACTGTCTTCTGGTTGGCTTCCTCTAAATACCCAGCATGCTCTTTCTTATCCATATTAAACTGGGCCTTTAACCAAGCCAGCTCCTTGCCCACTAGGCATGTGCCAATTTTTTGCATGTTATCAGAGATTAAAATCTAGCAGGGAAGAAAATAATTAAAAGAAGGAGTAAAACTTTGCCACCATGAGTCAAATGTGTATCCGGATAGTAAACATTTGGGAAAAAGTTACAAAAGAAGGGAGGATAAGGTAAATGATGGACACCACTTTTTTCCGAAAATGTCTTTCCATAAATTTAAATCTGTAATTTTAATTCTGAAGGGAGGATGGAGGGGGTGGTCAGTTCTTTAGACTGGGCTTTGATCAAATATATGGTATATTTGAATTATGATATGTTAGACCCGGCTTCCTGGGCACCAGGGCACTCAGGGGTAACTGCGCTCCAATCGCATCAACTGGAGTGTTCCCTCACTGATGTCCTGGGGCCTCAGTACTAAAGGACCCAAAACTGGATAACCAAGTACTCCTCTCCAGCACTTGACTCTCTCAGGGTAGCGAGACAGAGCTGTCCAAGGCTTACTCAAGGAGGTGAGGTGGGGTTAGACATTCAGATTACAGTGTAAACCGTACCACCAGCTGATAAACTCAATGTCCAGTCAGTGCTTTACTTTTTATAAAAGAAAAGTACTTTAATACACATAAGATAATTATTCTACACATAAAACTAGGATAAACAGTGAAAACCAGAAGTCTCTACAACCCTCTGGGTGAGAGTTCTGACCCCGAACAGTATTATAGCGCCTAGACACCAAGCACTATAAAAACACAGTTAACATGCAAACACACAGTAAGCATTGCATATTACAGATCATGTTACACAGGGCTGTTCTCATTCACTAGAGCCTTGATACCAAACTTTGTATTGAAAGGATATAGTTTCAGCATATGATGTGACAGTCAAATGTTCGTGATCATCCCCATAACCCCCCACCCAAAGCAACAGAAGTGCCCTCCCATTGTGAGTGAGGACACCGCTCTAGTGGTGTCAGGGATCTGATCAAAGGTGCCGGATGTCTTGGCACAGTTTACTGGAGTCCCACTAGTCCAGTAGCCACTGGCTAGCTGAAGAAGGGTAGTGGCTGGGCAGAGTGCCAGTTCACCCTGATACCCTCAGAGATCACAAAAAGAAAGGTGGGGTCTGCTTCACTGGCCTCTCTTCCCAGTTACTGCTTGTACAGGCTCCCACAGCGCAAGGGAGGAGCCTAGAGGGGATTTGATCTCACCTTCAAAGACTAGGATCAAGCATCCACCTCTCTCTCTGGCTCTCGTCCTGTGCTGCAAGCTTCTTTCCACCAGCCTCTGTGATGTGCTGTAAGCTTCCTTCCCACACGGATTGGTGTCACTACAACGCATGCTTTTACCACGCATGCCTTTACAACGCGGTTTTTACCACGCAGTCCATTACAACGCATAATGCTTTTAGGCGCTGGATAGTGAATTATTTAATTTACTATTCCAACTCCAGTCCCCGTGGATAGCAGGGAAGGTGTTGGATAGTATATTAAATACATTCCCTATCCTAGAGCGCCCCCCAGCGCATTGCGTTGTAATGGTTTGCGTGGTAAAAGTTGCGATGTAATGGTAGTGCGTTGTAAAAAATTCGTTGTAACCGTGCTACACCTTCCCACACCTTTGGTGATGTGCCGCAAGCTTCTTTCCCACCCCTTGGGCAGCTGTCTGTAATTTCCTTGGTCCAAAGCGAACGCTCATCCAAGCCTCACAAACAGCTGGTCTGTAATGTTGCCTTCCTTCCAGACCGCAGTGAACAGAGTCTTATCTCTGTCTTCACACCGCGGGGTCGCGGCTGGTATCTGTCCGAGGGCTCTGGTGTGGCCACTCAACACTCATAGACCAGTCTTGAACAACAGCTGACCACTCAGGCCAGACTTTTATCACCTCTGATTGATAGGCTCATCCAATCAGAGGGTCTGCTACTTTTTACACCTCCAATCACAGACCATTCAACGCGTGTTCAATGCATGGGTAAAGCATGTAGCAGGTCGTGTTCTGGTATCAGGCTGTGCCACCCTCTAGAGAGGAATTTTAATTAACTCCAGCCCAGGACGCCCTGACAAGTGAGGGAGGGTCCTATCCACACAGTTAGTGCAGCTAAACCCAGATAAGAGCTGAGGGTCTCCCCCAGCCCACCAGGCCTTTCCAAGGAAATAGGGAGGGGGACGGGGGAGCTGGGATGTCCAGCAGGACAGCTCGCATTCCTCACACTGGCTCAAATCACCATTCTTCCCCTGTACACCCACGGGCTCTCAAACACACATCAGCCAGACAACGGCAACAGGCCCACAGGCATGGCAAACTGCACAGACTTGGTCAGGAGGGTGCCTAGGGACTCACCCCTCCTGACTATAGATTTATTGCTGCCACCACTGTCAGTCTACCACAGCCTTAATAGAGAGGGCAGTAGCCACTCTCTGAAAAATAGGGGTGCACTAGGCATGCCCCCTCGAGCTCAGAGCCAAGCTCTAGGGTCTCAATCCATGTAAACAGGGAGACCCTCAGTGGACATGTATGATTGTCATGCTCACTGAGGTAGGGATCTAGAAACTATACAGTAGCTTTTTGAGTGACTTGCCTGGATATTAGCATAAGGCAGGGGAAGCACTCTCTCCAGAGACATGCAGGAGACTTCCCGTCCCAACATATGCCTTCCCCAGATCAGAATGGCCGGTACTTACTTCCCAGTGGGAGAAGACCGATCATCTGATTGGATAAACCGGCGGGAAAGTCCATCTGCATTACCGTGCTGTAAGCCTGCTTTATGTTCCACTGTAAAATCTAGTCCCTGCAGAGATATGGACCACCTGAGCAACTTTGGATGCTCACCTTTCATTGCCATAAGCCACTTGAGGGGCTTGTGATCTGTTTGAACCCCAAACTTTGCACCAAACAAGTAAGGCCTGAATCTTCGAAGGGCCCACACTATGGCAAAGCATTCTTTTTCAACTGCAGACCAGTTCTGCTCCCTGGGGAGTAGTCGGCGGCTGATAAAGGCCACCGGATGCTCCCTTCCCTTTTCATTGAGCTGGGCAAGAACTCCCCCAACTCCCTTGTCTGAAGCATCTGTCTGCACAATTAAGGTCTGACTGTAATCAGGGGCCTTCAACACAGGTGCATTGCATAGTGCAGCCTTCAATCCATCAAATGCCTTCTGACACTCTTCAGTCCAGATCACCTTCCTGGGCTGCTTCTTAGCAGGCAGGGTGTCCCCTGTGTCTGTGTCAAGCGCACAGACAGGCGTCAGCCCAGGGGTAAGTGAAAAGAGACGGGACAATCTCCCCAGCAGCTCTTTACACTCCACCTGCTGTTCAGGTGTCAGTTCAGAGGCAAGCTTAACTCCCTCAAATGAACCATCCTTCTCATCACCTTGCAATAAGTCAGGGAGGGACTCAGTCTCCTCTTCTAACTCTTCAGCCATTGCAAGTAAAGAAACCGTGTCATTCCTGGGAAGACACACCACCCTCTCTAAGTGTACCTCCACGACTGGTAGGGGAACCAAGGGTGCCTTCATCGGGCCACCAGACATGCTGCTGGCCTGACAGACCAGACAGGTATGGCAAAACCTCTCCACATCCTGACCTACTCCTGGCCAGTAAAACAGAGGTGCTAACCTGTCCTTTGTCTTTTTGATGCCCAAGTGCCCAGCTAGGGGTACATCATGGGCTAGCTGCAGCAGGAAATTCCTGTGCACCTGGGGAACCACCAACCTTTTGCTGGTTCCTGGCTCTGGGTCAGGAGGCTCACTGTGAAGGAGTCCATCTTCCCAAGCCACCTTGTGCTTTCCGACTACTCCAGTGGAGACCTGTTCCTGAGCAGCTTTCCACAGGCCAACAAGTGTAGGACACTCAGCCTGCGCCTTACAAAACTCCTCACGGGACGGTCCTCCTGCCGCAAGCAGCTCCTGCAGCTCTGGCAGGGACCCAGACTCCAACACCTTATCCGCCTCTGGATGCTCACCCTCCTCTCCAACAGGATCAGGAGGTGCAGACACCAGGACAGGTGCCTTCTCAGAATCTGCCCTTAGTTCTTGTTCTGGCCTGTTCCCCTCTAGTGTCTCTTCCGCTAGAGTTGTCCCCACTTCACTAGGAAGCAGTTTTACCTTCTGTGCCCTAGTGAGCACAGCTGATGAAATCCAGGCCATATAGGCCTCAGGGCCTGGTACTAACCCGGGTAAGACAAGATCATTCCCCAGAAAGCACCCAGCACCCTGCTTCTCTCGCACCCCGACATTGACCATGGCCTTCCTGCCATTCACCTCTACCTCCACTCTAGCAAGAGGGTACTCCATGTCATCACCACTAGCTACAAGTCCATACCCCTTGGAACCAGGAATGATCTCTTCGGGTTTGAGATATTTGCGTTCAACCATAGTCCTGTGGGCACCAGTATCCCTCATGGCAGGAACCTTCCTTCCATTGATACTTGCCACACTCATATACCCCGTTGAGTTAGGGTTAATATGCTTAAGGGCATCTGGGTCAAGTTCCCAGATGTCCCTGGTGACTAAGTTAAACTCACTTGGGCCTCCCTTCATGTCTGCCCCCACTGAAAGCACACTTGCTATCACGGGTGCCACTGGCACCACGTCCTTCACTGGGCAGTCTGGCTTTAAGTGTCCCTCTCGGTGGCACTTATAGCATTTAATCCCCTTCGGAGTGAAAGGACCCTTTCCTCCTTTCCCCTTCTGGTACTGACTAGAGGCCCCGTTCCCCTTAGATTCTTGTCCTGACTGAGAGCCTTGGGAACCATTCTGGGCCTTCCCCTCTGGTTTAGGGCCAGCCTGCTGGGAGTTCTTCTCCCCCTTGGGTTTGGAAAGGGGTTGCCCCTGCCCCCTGTTCACTCTGTTGGCAAGCCACTTATCTGCCATCACTGCAAGTTTCTCAGGATCCCTCTCAGGAAGGTCAGACAAATACTGTCTGAGTGGGACAGAGCACCCCTCCCGGAGACGCTCTGCAATCATCACCTGATTTAGGGACTGGTAATCATTTGCTTCCATCCCTCTCACCCACTCATTCCAGTCTCTCACTATGTCATGGACCCAATTCTCAAAAGGAACCCCCTCTGCCTTCTTGTTCTCACGGAACCTCTGCAAGTACTGGGCTGGTTTCAACCCAAACCGCCTAATCAAAGCATCCTTCATGCACTCATATGTCAGACTGTCTTTCTCAGGCATCCTTTCAATCACTTCAGTCCCTTCCCGAGGGAGGCGACTCAGTAAAGTCGCTGCTTTGGACTGACCATTAAGACCTTGAGCCTTACATGCTAAATGAAAGGCACGCATCCAACTGAGAATATCAGTGCCAGGGACATACATGTGTATCAATTCTTTTGGTACCTTGGTGGTATTTTCCTTTCCCTGGGACTTTGAAGTGGATGTACCATCCACAGAGCTAAGCCCTCTATCAGCTGCTAACTTGAGCTTCTCTTTCTCTAGGGCTATCTGCTCTTTCTCCAATTCCCTATCCTTCTCTTTCTCCTGTCTCTCCCTTTCTTTCTCCCGCATCTCCCTTTCCCTCTCCTTCTCCTTCCAAGCCCACTCTTCCTGTCTGACCCTTCGCTGCTCCTCTTCTGCCTGGCGGGCCATCCTTAGCTTCTCCCTTTCAAACTCCCTTGCTTTCTCCTCTGCTAAATCCTTAGCTTCCTGGAGTTTCAGCTGAAGTTTAAGGGTCTCTGCTAGCTCAGCCCCTCCTAAGGAGGCGAATCCTGGGACAGGGGAAAAGGTAGCCCTGGAGATAGGGGGAGGTGAAAGTCTTGGGGCAGGTCTAGGGGAATACCTAGGGGAAACCATGGGGGAAAGCCTTGGGGAATGCCTTGGGGCTGGTACAGGAGAAGCCTGCACTGACTGACTTGGCAGGCTTGTGGTATCAGTGCTCTCCAACTCTTGCACAACAGTGACTTCTTGCTCAAAGCATTTTCTCATGTGGCTAATCAGGTGTTCTCTGTCCTTAGACCTTGGGACCTTCCACCCCCTTTCAGCACACATTTGCTTTAACTGCTCCACAGTCAAGTTCTGCAATTCCAAATCCTCTCCAATGTTATCTGCCATTTTACATATAGCTTATGGATATCTACTGGAATTATCAACTGGCCTCAGTGTCCACTGAGCCTGAAGTCTAGTGATCCCACCGCTGCCCCCAATGTTAGACCCGGCTTCCTGGGCACCAGGGCGCTCAGGGGTAACTGCGCTCCAATCGCATCAACTGGAGTGTTCCCTCACTGATGTCCTGGGGCCTCAGTACTAAAGGACCCAAAACTGGATAACCAAGTACTCCTCTCCAGCACTTGACTCTCTCAGGATAGCGAGACAGAGCAGTCCAAGGCTTACTCAAGGAGGTGAGGTGGGGGTAGACATTCAGATTACAGTGTAAACCGTACCACCAGCTGATAAACTCAATGTCCAGTTAGTGCTTTACTTTTTATAAAAGAAAAGTACTTTAATACACATAAGATAATTATTCTACACATAAAACTAGGATAAACAGTGAAAACCAGAAGTCTCTACAACCCTCTGGGGCAGAGTTCTGACCCCGAACAGTATTATAGCACCTAGACGCCAAGCACTATAAAAACACAGTTAACATGAAAACACACAGTAAGCATTGCATATTACAGATCATGTTACCCGGGGCTGTTCTCATTCACTAGAGCCTTGATACCAAACTTTGTATGAAGCACTCTCTCCAGAGACATGCAGGAGACTTCCCGTCCCAACATGATACTTCCTAATTTCGCCCAAAAATCAAGGTGTAATAAACACCGCATTTGCTCTTGTCATTTTTTACAAAATGGCTTGCTAGTGAAAACCTTCTTTGACTTTAAAGCAGGTAAAAACCTTGTTCGACTTTGAAACTCTCACATGTGCGACAGAACGCATGGAGTCCACATGCTTGTTGTAAAGACTGGAAATATCCAGGCTTCCAAGAATAGAACAAGCAATCATGGTGCTTCAGGCAAAATAGCAGTTTGCCATTAGAGTGCTCCCCGTTCACTTGTCATTTGGCCCCAACTAGTGATGTTGACTCTGTGGTAATGACTCTGTGATGTCCTACCTCACATTAGAGGTGTGGCGCAGCAGCCAGGGTGCCTGACTCCAGACCACAGGGTTCACGGTTCGATCGCGGGCGGCAGGTAGCCAAGCACCATGGGCCTCTGGGCAATAGCTCGCTTGATCTTTCAGACGGTCCCAGCGCTGGGACACCTCTCTGGAGGTAGCTATGCGCGCTTTACAAATGCTGGTATTTCATTTCATTTTTAATTTCATTATGCAAACACCTACCTTGTTTGGGTTTTTTCTGTGTACATCTTAAAAGCTTGGGAGCCTGATTTAGATCTCAGCGGAGGGGAATACTCTCTCACAAATGGTACTGATATCCTGTCCACCGTATTACGAGCCCATTATATCCTATGGAGAACATAATATGGCAGACGGGATCATGTTTATGACAGATTAGAACAGTGGAATGTTGGGAGCTCCATTGAAAACAATGGAGTGCTCCGGGCTTATAATGGCGGGTATAAGCCTGGAGCTCCAACATTCCAATGTTTCTTTGTTCACAGCTCTGACTGTGAACAAAGGCTTCAGGGAGCCTGAGGGGATTCCAATCCCCTCACGCTCCCATAAGGCTTTGTTTTTTTTGTTAGAACTTTCTGCCCTGTAGTGGTAGAATGTTCTAATAGCCTTATAGCCCTTCGTAGTCGGGCTATACCGGCTATTAAAGTCCCTCTACCTTGTTAAAGGCCCTCGCCTTCGGCTCGGGGCCTTTAACGCTGGAGAGGGCCTTTAATAGCCGGTATAGCCCTCTACGGCGGGCTATAAGGCTATAGTATTCCATCCATTGAGATCTAAATAAGGCCCTGAGTGTCTCTAAACAACCATGAGTTGCATTGATAAGTTTGAATGACAGCGATTAACCTGTGCTCTTATCTTCCTTACAGAAGCACGTGTGTGAAAGCAGCTGTTTCAAGGAACGAAAGCATCTGAAAGCAGATGCCTCGTCCAAGGAGAAGGTAAAGATGAGAAAGAATAGGAGCATGTGATTGTTAAAGTAAGATTTATTTTATTCAAGATGGTTTGAGTTTATTTTGAGCCCCTGGCTTGTATACAAGCATTTGCTGCCCAAGACACAGTTTGGACTAAAAGAATCCAGTTTCATGTACAAAGTGTCTCGGATGAACCTTAAATGTTGGCAGTAAAATGAATACAACTCTGAAATTTGCCAAGGTAAATGCCATTAATTCTGAAAATTTCCATTAAACAGTTTAGATGAACTGGTTTCTCAGTAATGCTATTCCATGAAATAATTTTTCTGTGAAATCACGTCCCACAGTGTTGTAGAGGTGAAGTGCACAGACTACTAACGCCAGCAAAAGTAGCGCCCAGAAAAAGACAGGTAATCTGGGTTGACCATGCAGAAAAGTCAAAGCTGCCCATAGGGGGTAGATTTTATTGAGGTGATATTTTTGTAAACAACATTTAGGACAGAACATTTTTGTCAGACTATACTTCTGGCCTGATTTAGATCTTGGCAGACGGATAACTCTGTCACAACGGAGATCGATATCCTCTCGGCCAAAATAGAAATCCCATAGGATATAATGAGATTTATATTACGGCGGAAGAGTTGTGACAGAGTAACCCGTCTGCCAAGATTTAGATCAAACGCTTTGTCCATTAAATATTCTGGTACTATACACAGCAGTTATTGCAGTTTGAAGAAATAGTCCTTCTCGGATTTTCTTTTCACTGCTCCATTGATGGATTTTTTTAGAGTGCTGTGAATAAAGTATTTTCCAAGGCTAAATTACCAGCCTCATAGGAACTTAAGGTTGTCCTCTTAAACTTAATGCATCCTGCCTTCAGGCCCAGCCTAAAATGTTTCCTGGAGCATCTTTCTTGGAGAACTGATAATATGCAGTGATTATGTCAGACAATGCATTGAATGAAATACAAGCATTGTGTTCAGTGGAGCTAAACAATGTATTCTACTAAAATGAGGTGGTTGGAGACATCTTTTGTCCTTAACAAGATTTAGGTAAAATGGATCAAAGTCACTAATAAAAGCAAACCCGAGGAAGTGGTCCATCGGCTAGACTGCCGACTTTGCTGCTGGAAACCAGGTTTCGAGCCTTGGGGTCGCGTCCACATCCTGTGATTCTGGGCAAATCAATTAATCTCCCCATGCCTGAATGTGTAAGTAACCGGTGCTCATGTAAAGCGCTCCAATACCTTCGGGTCAAGTTTGCACTATATAAATAATATATATATATGAAAAGCTCGATGGGGTGACCAACAGCAAGAAGCACTCGACCACACACCGGCTCTTCCCCAAACAAGGCCCTTATTCGGGATGCACAACTTCCATCTGGGTCCGTATTGCAAATAACAGCAGCCTGACGCGTTTCGTTTTTCACTTCCTCAGAGGCTGTATTACGAGCACAGCGAGCCACACCTTTTCCCTCTTCGTGCGCTGATATGCAGCTGCTCCAATGAGACCACACGGAATTATGGGAGATGTGGTTCGTTCCATCGGTATGTGCTCTTGTTGTTGCAAAAATCAAACTCTGGATGAGCCCCATGATAAAAGTTTGTGCTCTATCCTTGGTGCGTGTTCCATAGTCAGAGCCCCGGGATGGAGCTCCGTGGCCCCCTTCTCCTTCACAAAGGGGTGGTGCTTGCTTTGCGGCAGGCCGGCCGCATTGTAATGTGAAAAGCTCAATGGGGTGACCAACAGCAAGAAGCACTCGACCACACACCGTATTACGAGCACAGCGAGCCACACCTTCTTTTATCCCTCTTCGTGCGCTGATATGCAACAAACAGGTAACCCCTTTTGAAGAGACATGCCACACGAAGGTAAAATCAGCTCTCTTTATTCATGGTAGCCTGCCAGCAGGAACCTTCGAGGAACAGCTTTTCAAAGTGTGTGCCAGACGCGTTTCAGGTAAAAACCTTTCTTCAGTGGCATTCAGTTAATGGAGACTGCAAGCGCTGCTTGAAATGCACAGTTTTAACTTCCAGCACCTGTCCTTGTGGGCGTGCGCTGACATTCCATCATTTGCAATAGTAATCCCGGTTGGGCAGAAGGTAATTGCAGCATGATGTACAGCTTCCCAGTATAAGCCTCTGGCTCAGGCCCCCTCCTTTCCTGCGAGTGTTAATTATTTCCAACACCCAGGATCCGCTGAAAGTGGCGGGGCAGCTTCGCGACCGGCACGGCCGCTAAAATTCTCTCCACCAAGTTTGCCCTTATGAAGCCACCACACAAGGAAGGGTTACCGCACATGACGCCACAGATGATCGGCTGTCAGCATGTCGAAATCCTTCACAGCAGCCATACGCGTTTCGAGCTAATAAAGCTCTTCTTCACTGGCCAAATGATGAGATGTAAGCTTTGAACATTTTGATCAGCAGTTTTATTCAAGAGTCCCGCCCATGTGGGCGTTAGCACAGGCATGCTGGTAACAGTAGTCCTGGTATGCCTGAAGACTCGGCAGTTCGTTAAAGCAAGTGCGCTGACATTCCATCATTTGCAATAGTCACAGGCTTATACTGGGAAGCTGTACATCATGCTGCAATTACCTTCTGCCCAACCGAGATTACTATTGCAAATGATGGAATGATGGCGTCATGTGCGGTAACCCTTCCTTGTGTGGTGGGTTCATAAGGGCAACCTTGGTGGAGAGAATATATATATATATATACAAAAAAACAAAAACATGGTTCGCGTGGTGGCAGACCCTTTGCAAAGGTTAACTGGTAAACTTTTAGTTTTTAATGTCTCTAATCAGGTGTTGTTAAACTGCTGCTAGCAAGGTGAATGTTTTACCCACAAAACATTAATGTTTCTTAAATGACAAAATAGTGAAATAATGGCAACCTAAAATATGTTATATTGTGCCCCAAAATGAATCTTTTTTTCTGCATAACTTAGTCAACCCTTCTGCATAATTCGGTCCTTCACTGCCCAATAATGCCCATTCCCCAGTTATGTTATGCAATGTTTGTTATATGAATTTATATGGCACACATTGCACCATTGAAAGAGGTGGTATGCACACCATATTTCACAAAATGTAATCCATTTTATGTAGTTCATTTTTAACAAACTTTATGAATTGCGTGCGGAACTGGGCTGTGCTTTGCCCTGAATGCACCTTAATGAATACAAACATGTGGGGAGCGCGTGATCCACGCTCCACTCCCAGACGCACTGCGTTTAATGGATTCCAGATCCAACCAATGATTCACCATTTAACCTTGCTCAAAATTCATCCAATTATGTTCACATATTTGCCAAAATGTCTTCATCTCGTTTGTCCAATCCACATACATAACATGATGTATTTTGGAAGCTTCTCATATTGACGTGTGCCCACCCGGACCTCTTCGAAAAATACAATCCAAATACACAGAATAGTTCAGAGCAGCATTTCTTTATTTAGAACCCAATGCATTTCCGGCTTGTTTCCAAACCCTTCGTCAGGGGTAACTGTAAATCAACAATTGCAAATAATGCATCAATATTAAATAGTGCCATAATCTACTATAATCGCATTAATCTATATTTCATCTTGGGCATATATCATTTTGTGCTCAGTCAATTATAATTGAGTAACATCGATTGAATTAAATAAAACAAACCTCAAGTACTTAATCCTCATAACCCTACAACTCTTATTCATCACTCCCCCAAAAACATAATTAAGAAAAAAACCTAATTAAGAAAAATTAGCTTTGAAATAAACCATGTATCATCCCATTTTCCCACTGATATCCGCCTTTCAAAGTTTTCCTCATACGACATTCCCTCTGATATCATCTTGCACCCGTCTGTTAGATCACGTTCCCTTCCCCTCCTCAGTTAAACTAATTGTACTTGGCTCTAATCACATATGAATGCTAACACTATCTCTCCTCCCTTACCTTCGCGCAACTACCGCTTTCATATATCTCCCCTAACGGGTGCAAAAGCACTTACATGTACTCTTACGTTCTTTGTATTCCAAACCTTTGTGTTACATACGCCCCTTTTAATCAAAACATCCAGACTCCGCGCATACCTGCTCGCTCAATCATCTCCTTCCCGCTCGGAATGCGCCTCGGGCAGTTTTTTATCTCCCGTATAATGGACCCTCACTTTTATACCGCACGTGCTCCACCCCCCTTCCGTGTCAACAAATTAATCACCTGACCTCCATAAAACTACTGTGTGAACTACATTACCCATAGTGCACTTAATTGCACCTGAGGTATGGCCCCATAGCAGTATTTTGGTTCAGAACGCTTGCGTGGCTTATTAAGCCTCATCGTGGGGCCAAGGAGGGCATTTGTAGGTTAACACCATTTAGAAAGGAAAAAGCCTCACTGCCACATGAGGCAGATAGAATACCTCAGGCCTCCTCCACAAAGAAATAAGGAAAGCTACACTGGAGTTTTATAACCTGGCTCGTGTATAGATTTCACCATTTCAAGATCTAAAAACGTTTATAGATTATAAAAGAAAACGTGCATACCAGTGACAGGTTCTTGGCTTCATCTGCAAAAGGAGTCTACCTCGCACCTTTGTGTAAGTAAGGGCCTATTTATGAGTTTGGCGATCCATAGGAATGTCAAACTCGCAGTGGAGTTGCGGTGGCGGTCGGAGACCGCAGCAACTGTGGTCCAACAGCTGTATTACAAGGATGTATGACATTACAACGCATGCTTTTACCACGCATGCCTTTACAACGCGGTTTTTACAACGCACGCCATTACAACGCATAGCTCTTTGGGGTGCTGGATAGTGAATAGTTTAATTTACTATTCCAACTCCAGTCCCCGTGGATAGTAGGGAAGGTGTTGGATAGTAAATTAAATCTATTCCCTATCCTAGAGCGCCCCCCAGTGCAATGCTTTGTAAAAGTTGCGATGTAAAAGCACTGCGTGGTAAAGGTTACGTTGTAAAGGATGTTTCCCGTATTACAACTACGGTGGTCAGACCGCCATAGGATTACCGGAACGGCCAGGGATCCATGGTCCCTGGCGGTAGTCTGAGTGCTGCAATATGCTGGTGTTACAGCAGCACCGCCAACCATATTGCGAGTTTCCACAGATTTCATTGTGGTGAGCCCGCCTTGAAACCTGTAGCGGTGAGGAAACTGAGGGGCTCTACAGGTCCCCCTGTTCCCTCATGGCCTAAGGATGCATGCTGGGGGGCACATGAGGTGCCCCCCTTTTCTGCATGGCATGGACTGCACAGTCCATGGCGTGCAGGTACGAGCTTTGATGTTTCCATTGTGGTGCCTTTTTGATAGGCACTGCAGTGAAAACGCCAAAGGAGACCACCCTCCAGACGACGAGAAAATGTGCAATCTGGAGGGCGGCCGCCCCCACTACCACACTGCCAAACTCATAATCAGGCCCTTAATCTGTTTTTGTGAGCAACCCTAAGTTTAATTAATTTGAAAGTTTTTTTCCAGTCATAAATTAAGCTATTTGTCCGTGTAATGAATGTCAAGAATGAACCCCGCTCCTTGTAACAAAATAGAGCACATGCACAACTGACCTCTTTTTAGCACTCTGCGTCATACCTCCCACGTGTTTAGCGCGCCAGAATGATTTGTAGTGATTGCTTAGGAAACTGCTTGTGAAATACAGTAAACTTATGTTTGGGTCTGGCAGATCACAGAGAGGGCTGATTTATGAGACGATATGGTTCTGAGGAAATCAGATGTCTCAATGTGTCTTGTTTTTTTCCATTAAATTACAGAATCAAACGCTTGCGATGCCAAGGAGCCGGGAGGGCTGTCGCTTCTCGGAAATTGGCTGCTCCTTTCGAGTGAGTACGGTTCAGTCTCATGGGACGGGGTGGGGGGGCTTAAGATAATAAACTACAATTAAAACTACAGCCCAAATGGTGCACAGGACTTGCAATGGCTACTTAAGTAAACAAGCACTGGTAAAGCCAATAGGTCTCGCCTGTGGGACCTCTTGGCTATGCCAATGGTTTATAGTGATTCTTTGGGGAAAGGATAGATATATATATATATATATATTAGCGAAGGGAAGCAGTTAAGAACGGCTTTTGCTATATATATGTATATACCAAAAAGACAAAGATTCAAGTTATATTATAGTTAGGTGAATATGTCAGTGACAACGTTAACATTTTGAACTAAAAACAACCACAGATATTCACCAGTTATAATTAGCAGAGCTAAGTATACCTTGCGCCCCCACCATGCACTGCTTATGACCTCACATATTACATCACTCATGACGTGTTCTATGACATCATTTATGACATCACTCATGACATCTCAAATGACATCATTGATGACATCACTGATAAGATCATCCAAAGAGTTTGTTAGTTTGTTTTATAGTTTACATAGTGGCAGGTAACTACCATATTACTTTTCTATCTCATGTTGTACAACCTGTGACCAGCTAATCATTGTACGCGTTTGTAAAATGCATGTGCTCCTAATGCACCACAGATGTGTAGAGTTATTGAACATATTATAAATATTTGTCTTGAAGAGTAAGTCTGTGTGCAGGTGACAAAAACAAACTCTGTTGCCTCTGCACTACAACAAGTTAAAGAGAGCTATGTAACAGCAGTGTAAATTTACTATAAGACAAATAATGTATGCATCCGTACCTTGGAACACGGCGACCGGGAAGTAACGGAGGGGGAATTTCAACCTTTAGGCACAGTTGGTTTGAGTTTTGGATACTGTGCATACGCCGTTTCCATTACTCGTTCTCCTCCCGGTAAAGACTTACTAACAAGCGTAAGAAGATTCTCTTACGCCTTGATTGCGACTTGCAAAGCTCCTAACTACATGAACCCGGCTGGGTCGTGTCCTATCATTATCATTATTTGATACCTTTCAGCAACGAGGGCACAAGACCTCACAGTGCCACTAACCGGATGTTATTCAAGTTATCTGGTGTGATCGATAGACAATAGACCTACAAACGATTGAAAGTTAGATACTCATCCTAGAACAAGCCCTGAAGATTCGCAGTGTGTGTGTTCCCTGCAATGAAACATGTGTCGGCTGATATTTGGAACAAATAAACAGAAGTGCGACTTCAAGAAAAGACTTTCCTAATTGTCGCACAGTCGACGGAATGATCTGTGATTTTCTCAAAGAGTTTCTTAACCTGCTTAAAGAATGATGCATACATTATTTGTCTTATAGTAAATTTACACTGCTGTTACATAGCTCTCTTTAACTTGTTGTAGTGCAGAGGCAACAGAGTTTGTTTTTGTCCAGTAGACTACCTTGCTAGTCCACGCTGAGCGGTGCAGAGGTATTTTCCGCTCGCCTCATTGCCCAACTGATTACTATCATTTGTTACTACTCATGCGGATTACAGGATAGTGCGCCCAGTAATTTTGGAACAATCTAAAAAACCTCATAGTCGTTTATCTGTGTGCAGGTGACATTTGACAACTTGTGTTCATTACATTCCTCACAAGTTTTTTGCTACTGCAGAAAAGATTTACAGCAGTGCAAAGATTCTACGTACTACATACTAAGGGCCCCATTACGATCGCGGGCGGATCGCCACCGCCGGCCGGGCGGTGGTGATCTGCCCGCCATCAAAAGCCCATTTACCCACCGCCACATTAGCATGGCGGTGGGTACCACGGCGGACGGAAAGTCCATCCACCGCTTTCCTGCAGGGCAGATTGCCCTCCGGGCGGAAAAAGCACAAATATGGTGGCGGTGCCTTGCAGGCACCGCCATCCATATTATGATGCTGGCGGTGTGCATGCCTTTCCATGGTGGAGATTCTGCCAAAAAGACATGCTGTGAATGACATTGGGGGCCCCCGGGGGGGTGGGTAGACCTTCATTGCCATACACAAGGTGCCTGTCACGTTGTGCATTACAATGCACTACATGCATCTTTAACATTGCGGCGGGTGCTGTGTACAGCACCGCCCACAGCAATGTTAATGGCAAGAATGTGCCCGCTAGTGTGGCAGGCGCATCCTAATAGACCTTGCGGGACCACTGCACCTATGGCGGCCAGTCCCGTTTTCTTTTACGGTGGCGGGCGGACAAAGTCCGCCAACCATCGTAATGGGGTCCAAAGTATTGTAAGTAGCCTTGAGTTATTAGACAGAGTCGTCTCAGTGTGACAATTTCTACTTAACATAGAAGACTGTGTGCACCAGGTACAAACCTAGGTACTTGTGCTTGTTTTGCTTCAGAAGATGAGCTATCTGTAATTTTTCACCTTAGTATGAAGGCTGCAGGTAGTATAATCTTTAGCACCTTCAGACCTTGGTTATTTTAAGTGAATAGTCGCTCTTTGGACAAGTTTTGCATAGAGTGTACACTGTTTTTAGTATATACTTTTTAATGCTCTGTGGTGTATTTCTCATGAGAGTTTCACTGTCTGCAAATAGTGTGGTTCAGAGTAAACTCTTTTCATAGAGTAAACAGTGTTAACAGTACCCACTCTTCTACTTATATCTACTTCATTTCACAATTTAGGTTCAGTGACTGTCAGGGGTTTGATACAGGTAAAGTCTGTCTGCTGTTGGGCATTAGTTATCGAACAGGGCAGAGGACCTTGGTTTTCTCTGAACAGTTATATACAGATTGAACACCATGTGCAGAATAGGTTACCCTTTCATCTGTGGTTCATAGTCAACATGAATTTGGCTACCCATAAAGTGTATGGTTTAGAGTCAATGCCGCACATAACACAAGCTTGCTGATGCAGATGTACAAGAAATTACTGGAGGTGCCCGTTGAATCAGCAGCACAAGGGTGCAATTGCACACGCCATTAGTAGTTGTCCTTCATGGGTCAGCAGCACAAGTGTGAATCCTGAAAGCTTTCTCTGGCGGTGGCTTATGAGTCAGCAGCGCAAGGGTGGAATAGCACAAACTGTTCTAGTTGCCCTGTTATAGTCAGCAGCACCAAGGTGCAATCCTAGAGGATTGTACTAGATGTCCCTGTTACTTCAGAAAAAGAATTGTTTAAGATTTAAGCCTTGCAAGGGAGATTCCCTATGAAACTTGTGTCGGGCGATGATCTTGTTATATATGGTTTGTAACTGACAGTGCTCAATTTGAGCCGGTGGTTTCTGATGCTCTGGACGGCACTTAATTGTCAACACCAGCGCCTGTGACAGTCAGCCACAAGATGGCACTGTCTGGCTAATTTAGAGATGACCATAACAACAGTTAATTATTAGTTTAATACAAATAGATAATGAGTATTACCTTCCACCAAAGCCATTCTCATAGCTTTGGGGCCTGAAATAGTCAGATTTGTCACACTTGTAGGAGTGCGATGGTTAGTAGCTGTCATGTTGCAATCAATTGCTGCAAAATAGGGACAATGTATGTGTGTTGGAAGCTGCAGTGGCCTCCTGACAAGAGCCGTGGCACTTAATGTTTTACATATTAAGAACTGGTAACTGAAGCTACGTACTCAAGAGATAAGGATAAAAGACAAAGACCATGAAGTTAGTTTTTGTTACATATTAATTTGTTAATGTGTGACAATTAGGGGGTTGCGTCCTAATTTGTTAATTGCATTTTATAACATTTTACAATGCAGGAGACTGGTCTTGGAAAGACCACCCCCACTTTTAGTAGTGCAGGGCTTTCTTACCTGCTACCCTCAAATTGTGTCCAAAGGTCCTCTGGCCCTGTAGTGACAAAACCTTAAAATATAATTAGTGACAGGCTCATATTAAATAAATCAGTTTTAAAAATCAAGATTTATGGCCTTCAGGTGCTGAATGTAATTTAAATGTAATCTCCAATGAGAAATGTATAATCACAATGCTTACCATCAATCAATCAATCAATCATAACATTTGTAAAGCACACTACTTACCCGTGAGGGTCTCAAGGCACTGGGGGGTGGGGAATGCTGCTAATGCTCGAAAAGTCAGGTCTTCAGGAGTCTTTTGAAGGTCAGCAGGTCTTTGGTCTGCTGTAGGTGGGTGGGGAGGGTGTTCCAGGTCTTGGCGGCGAGGTGGGAGAACGATCTGCAACTGGCGGTCGCTCTTCAGATGCGGAGGACTGTGGCAAGGGTGAGGTCGGCAGAGCGGAGCTGGCGGGTGGGGGTGTAGAGGCTGAGTCGTGTGAGGTACGCTGGTCCGGTGATGTTGAGTGCCTTGTGTGCGTGGGTGAGGAGCTTGAAGGTTATCCTCTTGTTGATGGGGAGCCAGTGCATGTCTATCAGGTGGGGTGTGATGTGGCTGCGGCAAGGGATGTCAAGGATCAGGTGTGCAGAGGCTTTCTGGATGCGGTGAAGCCTTTTCAGGAGTTTGGCCGAGGCTTCTGCATAGAGGGTGTTCCCGTAGTCCAACCTGCTGCTGACGAGGGCCTGGGTGACCATTCTTCTCGTTTCGGTGGGAATCCACTTGTAGATCTTGCAGAGCATGCAGAGGGTGTTGAAGCAGGAGGAAGAGACGGCGTTGACCTGCTTAGTCATGGAGAGGGTGGAGTTGAGGATGACCCCTAGGTTGTGTGCGTGGTCGGTAGGTGTTGGAGATGTTCCCAGTGCGGTCGGCCACCAGGAGTCGTCCCAGGCCGAAGGGGTGGATCCGAGGATGAGGACCTCCATCTTGTCCGAGTTCAGCTTTAGTTGGCTGTTCCTCATCCATTCGGCGACGGCCTTCATTCCTTCGTGGAGGTTGGTTTTGGTGGTGTGGGGGTCCTTGGTGAGGGAGAGGATCAGCTGGGTGTCATCAGCGTAAGAGAAGATGTTGAGGTCGTGCAATCGGACGACGTGGGCGAGCGGTGCGATGCAGATATTAAACAACGTTGGGCTGAGGGATGAGCCCTGGGGTACGCCGCAGATGATCTCAGTGGCTTTGGAGCAGAAGGGGGAGGACGAAGCTCTGTGTTCTGCCGGAGAGGAAGGAGATGGTCCAAGTCCAGGACCTTCTCTTGGATCCTGGCGTCATGGAGGCGTGTGTGTAGTGTGCGGTAGCAGACCGTGTCGAAGGCGACTGACCGGTCTAGGAGGATGAGGGCCATTGTCTAGCAGGGTCCTGATGGCCGTTTCGGTGCTGTGATTGCTGGGATGGGTCCAGGATGCTGTTCTCCTTGAGGTAGCGGGTCAGTTGTTTGTTGACGGTCTTCTCGATGACCTTCGCCGGGAACGGGAGCAGGGAGATGGGCCGGACGTTCTTGAGGTCCTTGGGGTCTGCCTTGGGTTTCTTGAGTAAGGCGTTTATCTCGGCGTGCTTCCAGCTCTCCGGGAAGGTTGCTGTCTCAAAGGAAATGTTGATGGTTTTCCAGAGATGGGGTGCGATAGCGGTGCTGGCTTTGTTTAAGATGTGGTGTGGGCATGGGTCTGAAGGGGATCCGGAGTAGATGGTGTTCATGAACTTGATGGTGTTGTTGTTGTTAATATTGGTCCAGGAGAGCAGGCGGTTTCTGCGGGTGGTGGTTGTGGAGGCAGAGGTCTCAGTGGTTGTCGAGGTGGTCGTGGTGTTGAAGCTGTCGTGGATGTCTGCTATCCTGCGATGGAAGAAGATGGCCAGCGAGTCGCACAGGTCTTGCGAAGGTGGGATGTCGTTGGTGTTGCAGCTGGGGATGTTGAAGAGCTCTTTGCTGTTGTGTGTATTGTTGTCTAGGCGGTCTTTGAAGGAGGCTCTTTTGGCGGATCTGATGAGGTGATGTGTCTGCGGGTGGCATTTTTGTGGGCTGCGTAGCTGTCCGGTGTTCGCTCACTGAGCCAGTTCTTCTCTCTAGCTTTTGGCAGGTTTGCTTGAAGCCCTGGAGGTCTTCAGTGAACCAGCCGGCTTTCTTGCTGATGTGGCTGTTGGAGGGTTTCTTGAACGGGGCGAGGGTGTTGACGCAGTCGTCGGTCCACTGTCTGAGGTTGCGGGCAGCTGTGTCAGGGTCGATGGGGTCGTTGGGTGGGCTCTGGGTGAGGGTGGTTGTTAGCTGGTCTTTGGTGACTTTGCTCCTGCAGTGGCGAGGCATCTGTTGGGTGCCGTGGTGCGTGGTGGGTTTCCAGAAGGTGAAGTGGATGAAGCGATGGTCAGTCCAGTGGAGTTCGGTGGTGTGGTTGAAGGAGACATGGGGGCTCGCGGAGAAGATGGGGTCAAGCTTGAGGCCGGTGGAGTGGGTGGGTGTTGTGACGAGTTGTCTGAGTCTGAGGTTGGCTCGGTTGTCGATCAGGGTGGTGGAGTTGGTGTCATTGTTGTTCTTGAGGTGGAGGTTCATGTCCCCGAGCAGTATGTAGTCTGTGGAGGCCAGGGCGTGCGTGCTGACGGTGTCGGTGATGGAGTCTATGAACTGTGACCGGGGGGTCTGTACACGAGGGTACCTCTGAGGGTGGTGTTGGGGTCGGTGTGGATCTGGAAGTGCAGGTGTTTGGCGGTGCTGAGGGTGTCGACGGTGTTGGTCGAGACTCTGAGAGTCTTCCTGTGGATGATGGCGATTCCTCCTCCTACTCCGTTGGTGCGGTTCCTGCGGGTGATCTTGTAGCCCTCCGGGATGGCTATGGCGATATCTGGTGCAGAAGAGGGGTTGAGTTGAGTAGGTCCCAGAGTTCAATGGCATGTTTGCAGGAGGAGCAGGTGTTGAGAAGAATGCATCTGAGGAAGTTGGCTTCCTTCCTGGTCGGTGGGTTGGCGGGCCGGATGCTGGTGAAGCGGCAGTACCAGCAAGAGAAGGGTCCTTGAGTGCGCTTCAGGACGGCCAGGCAGCAGGTGCGTGGTCGTCTGGCATGGAGGGTGCTGGGGTCGTAGCGGAGAAGGGCGTTGTGGCATTCGCGGGCGCCGGGGATTCTGGCGCTGGGCGCAGTCCAGGTGCGGACGGGTGCAGACGGGCTTCGGCAGCGGCCGCCATAGAAGGGGAGGTGGGAGGGAGGAGCAGCTGGGAGGTGAGAGTGGTCGAACGTGCGATCAGGGGGGTGGGGCCGCAGGGGACGCAGCGGCGGACAAACGGAGGCAGGAACGGCGAGGAACAAAAGGCAAAAAGGGGCACAGGGCACAGAATACAAAGTGAAAAGGAGGAAAAGCTAATCAATTAAGCAGTGTAAAAACAGGAGCAATACGGTACAAAGCAGGCCTTGATTGCATGAGGTCTACTAATGGAGTATTCATGAGCCATATACATTTAATGAAATAAACAGGTATTACATCAGATTCACTTTTAAAACATACATTTAAATGGCCCTGGTCTCAACTTCAATGATGCTGACTTAGATAAATGACCACGACATACTTTAATCAGGTCATAAAATGATAACACATGAGTAATATTTTTTCCTATATCCACGAAGTTGACAGCTACCATTTGCTGCCATTGTTTTAACAACTTAGCACTTCTCTTACTGGCTATAGCATAAATCAAATTACCATGTGCAAATGTCTAATCCTTGGCCTAAAATTAGTGTGACTGAATTACTACAGATGAGGTCATGTGCAGGGATCACTACATTTTTACCTGCTTAGAAGTTTCTAATCTTTTAAAGACCAGGTCGCCATTACTGACTTAAACCACTTTTTACCTGATTCTCTCTGGTTGCTTCTGTTGTGAGTTTAAAGGGTAATTGGTTCAGGCTTGACTGTTCGAACTGGGGCAATACCAAGATTCATTTGCATATGGCAAATGTCTGTAGTGTACAGGAGGGGGAAAGCAACGGATTGGAATGCTACACAGAGAATGTACCAATGGCTGAGATGAACTGAAGAATTCCACCATTTGTTTTTGTGTTTCTAGGTGAGGTGTTCAAAGAGTGATGGAAAGGCCCTGAGGCGAGTGCCTTGCTGATTGTGCGTTGGGGCCTTATTACGTGTCTGGTGGTCATAGACCACCAGACTCACGGGGCGCAGTAGTCCAACCGCCGTATTATAAGTTTGGCGGTCAGACCACAATTTGACCACTGCAACCTCCTGGGAACCTCATTCCTTGGTGTTTACGCGGCAGTCAGAGGCTCCGAATATGCTGGCAGTGCTGCGGCACCGTCAATTTACAATTTTCAAGTTTCTCTACCGACAGCCTTACATGGCAGTAAGCACTGCCATGTAAAAGCTAGTGGTGGGGAAACAGAGTGGGTCTTACAGGGCCCTCTTTCCCCAATGCAGGTAGGTGCCCTCCCATGTGTGCAAGCATCCCCCAGTTTATAGCACACCATGGACTTTACAGTACATGCCCTGCTGGAACGCGCTGTGGCAGTTTCACAGTGGGGCAATATTGAAGGCTCATTAAGGGGTCCATTAGGATGGCGGGCGGGCTTTGCCCGCCCGCCATCCTAACGGAGGAGTGGACCGCCCGCTAACAGTGCGGGGGTCCCGACAATGGCATTAGGATGCGCCCGCCACACAGCGGGCGCATCCTGTATGTTTACCATTGTGGCGGGCGGAGCTAGATTCTCCGCCCGCCGCAATGGTAAAAGTGCACGTTTCACTTTTCAACGCGCAACATGACAGGCACCGCGCGGTGCCTGCCATGTTGCACTCTGAAATGCGGGGGGTACCATAGGTACCCCCCATGTGCACCCCCCAAGCCACAGACTCCCAGGGGGCCCGCAAGGGGCCCCCGCAGGGAGTCTCCGCATGCCTTTCCGTGGCGGCATTGCCGCCACGGAAATGCATTGTGAAAAGCACATTGTAATATGGCGGGCGGTGTCTACAAGACACCGCCACCATGTTACAGGTTTTCCGCCCCGGCCGCTAGGCGACCGGGGCGGAAAACAGGCGGGCGGTGTTTCGCACCGCCACGGTCCCCTCCGCCATCCTAATATGGCGGAGGGGAATTGTGCTGTTGAGGTCGGGCGGATTTCCTCCGCCAGGCTGGCGGTAGCCACCGCCAGCCTGGCGGTGGAAATCCGCCCGACTTCATAATGGACCCCATAGTCTTTTTACTGCGCCGCTAAGGGACTGCCACGCTGCGCGCGCACCAGACAATGATTTGTATGATAATCTGGCAGGCATGCAGCGTTCGGGTTTGGCAGTGCGGGAGCGTGGTGGTGGGGTGTTCACAATCCTTTTTTCAGAGAAAAATTCTTTGGCTATTTGAACCCAGAAGGCCTGGGGTGTTTTCAGCAACTAGTTACGTAACAGGAATTAACCAGCTGGGAGGGTGGATAGGAACTGTTGCAAAAGACAGCCATAGTACTTCTTCTTTTGAATTGGTGATGCTAAAGGATACTGGCAGCAGCCGCTTCCCTTCACCAATTCATTCTCTTTCTAGCTCCCGCCTTAGAAGAAAGGAGAACCCCTCACTCACCTAAATAGGGGAATGGCTAGGGAAACGACCTAGCTCCTCCAAGTAAAGGGTTCTGTGAGCCATTGTATTTTGAGGCTGTAGTGAAGTTCGCAAATGGAGATAGGGATTTTGAGAAAATTGTTAGGATTTGTTAAACAGATTCTACAATCACTGGCTTGTGCACAGGTGTCAAACGTCTGCGTAACACGTGGATGCTCCAAGATTTCCAACTATCCTCAACTCCCTCCCCACATGAGACAGAAGGAGGAAACAGGGAAGGGTGAGAGAGGCACACACACACAAGAGGTCTTGCTGGTCGCAGGACGGAGATGGTAAAACTTCGTCTGGAGTTCGAGTTAGTGCTGTGATATGATAAACCATAGGATACAGCAAGGTGAACACACCATTTACTCTTGTAGCTCTTTGTAAAGGATATGTGTGAGTGTGGGTAAGGAGGGGAAGGATTCAGTGCAATAACAGAGGTGTGTAATATTTCTATGAGCACTCGAAACTCCCAAGCAAACCGGCTTACCCGAATCCTAAGCAGGTGTTGCCATTGTGAGAGCCTGGATACTGTAGATGCTTTTCAGGACTATCAGTTGTTTAATAAATTTTGGACCGGGTGTGTCATTTATAGGGGAATAGAGTGGGGAGTAAATTAAAAGTTTTAATTTTATGAGTTTATGTTTAAAATGTTTGTTGTGCCTATTTGTTCGAGATTTCATTACTTTATACTAATTCTCTTATGTAATTGTAGTGTTTTAAATTGGTATTTTAATTTACTTTTAATTCTGTAACATTGAATTTATGTAGTAATCTTTAAAAAGTATTTCTGAATTGTTTTAATTTTGTTATGCAATTTAAAATGTGTAATAAGTAGGTTCCTATGTGTATATAATTATAAAAAAGTTTTTTGTTGCTTTCTATTTAAAAGTATTTTTATAATTATTTTTTAACTAAATATATGTATTGTAACATTTTAGTATAATTATTGATTGTAAATGAATTTATTTTTGTAATTTGTGTTTTTGTTTTCTCATGAGCTACATTTCTATGTTCTATGCTTTTTTAAAGTAATAATACTGATAATTTAAAACATTTTGTAATTATTTTGTCAAACAATTATATTTGTCATTTTTAAATTTATAGAACGTATTTGTTATTTTTTATTTTTATGTTGTACTTCCAATCCACCTGATTTATGTTAAGTTGTTTACCTTTCTGAGATAAATAAGATGTCTCTCTGTAATGTATTGTTTTTAGGGCAGTGTGTTTTATAACTTTGTGGGAGTAATTAATTTTGAATTAAAAAGTACATCACTTTTTCCTAACGTGGGTATGGTTCCAGTGGGAATAGAAAATGATGCTTCTCCCCCTCCCCAAAAAGTCCAATGCTTTCCTAGTGTGTTAGATTTGGAGTGGGAATATTAAGTTTGACCTCCCCAAAGTCCAACACTTTCCCCAATGTGGTTACGTTTGGAGTTGGATTTGTAAATCTGAACCCCTCTCCTAAATACCAACACTTTCCCCAATGTGGTGAAGGTTAGAGTGGGAATAGTAAATCCAAACTCCCCAAAGTCTAACACTTTCCCCAGCATGGTTAACTCTGGTGTGGGAATAATACATTTAACCCCCCACCCCAAAGTCCAACACTTTTCCAATGTGGTGAAGTTAGAAATTGAGTTTGAATAATTAGGATGACTCCAAAAAGTTCAACACTTTCCACGATGTGGTTAAGTTTGGAGTAGAGATAGTTAACATAACATCTCTGAAGTCCAAACGTTTTCCCAATGTTGTTAAGTTTTGAGAGATAATATTACACATGAAACCCCTAAAGTCCAACACTTTCCCCAGTGGTTCAGTGGTGATTTGGAATAGCAAATCTAACCCCCCATCACCCCTACAAAGAGTTTCCTCAATGTGGTTAAGTTTGGAATTGAAGTGGGAATATGAAATCGGAACCCCCCCCCCCAAATTCTAACCGTCTCTACAATGTGATTAATTTTGGTGCTGGACTAGTAAATCTAGACCCCCACCAAAGTACAATAATTTCCTCGATGTGGTTAAGTGCGTGGTTGAGTGGTAAACTTGGCTCCCCTTAAAGTCCAACACTTTCCCAATGTGATTCAATTTGGAGTGGAATAATAAATCTGATCCCATGCCCATCTCCCTATTTCATTTTCACTAATGTGGTGGAGTGTTGAGTGGTAGCAGTACATTAGACTTTCCCCAAAATATAACACTTTGCCCAATGTGATTATGTTATTAATGGGAATAATGCATGCGATATCTGTAAACTGCTATCATTTGTTTATATGTTTTATTCTGTACATTAAAAAGTTATATTCATTTATAATAACTATTGCTCTTATTAATATAATGCCTGTTAAATATAGTTTTTGACAGTTTATTGTGTTGTATTCATTTTCTAAATACCTCTTTTAATATATACCAATTTTACCATGCACATTCAATAATTACGAGTTTTGTGTAATGATATTTTATTCCAAGAATTTTGTTTACTGCAGAATAATTTCATATACACATGATACAGTTGTTGTGTGCATACATTTTTATGTGTTGTTATACAGGTTGTATAAATATTTGTAGTCATTTTTAATGATTATGTGCTTTTTACATTCTTTACATTTTGCAAACATTATAATGTATTAATACGTTCTGAGAAAAATAGTTTTTCTTTTTTAGTATTTTCCAATAAATACTTATACAATAAGACAGTTGCATCATTTTTTAAACAGAAATTGTTTTTAGCATTTATGACATGTTTATTGTATAACCATTAAAGAATACATAATATTTAGATTGATTCCTTTGGGTTGAAACTCTGTTTTCATTTTCATTTGTTGCCATATTTGTCCTAGTTTCTTTGATTTTGTAGTCTTCCTTTGGTGTTTGGGCTGTTTGTTGACTTTGTGGTCACTGTTTCCCATTGTTTCCCATTCAGGAAAGACTACTTTAAATTTATTTTCTACGAGTTTAGTGGTGGGGAGAGGTGTTTAGGGCCTGATTACGAGTTGGAGTGGATAGTCACGCCAGCACCCTGCTCCAAGACCACCAAACTTGAAGTCTGGCCGCCCACAGTATTCTAAGTGGAATACAGGTCGGGCGGTCCTGTTGTGGCGGTCCCACTGTGGTGACTTTCGAAGGCTCATATTTGAGCCATAGAAAGGCAGTCCAGTGGAATGCCACAGCACGTTCCAACATGGCATGGACTGTGCTATGCTGGAACAGGGTGTGCATACAGACAGGGGTGCACACCATGTACCCCTCTACATGCATCCCCCGTGCCGAGAGGCAACAGGGGGCCCTGTAGGTCCCCCTTAGTTTGTTTCCTCACTGCCACAGTTTTCATGGCTGCCATGAAAACTGTAGCAGTGAGGAAACTCCTTATCGCCAGCATATTGTGGCTTCAGACGGCTGCTAGACCACCAGGGAAGGCGGATTCCCAGCGGTAGCAGTGGTCCTATGGGGGTCTGACCGCCAAACTCGTAATATGGCCGTTGGACCACCGGTGCGGCAGGTCCATAGGACAGCCAAACTCGACATCAGGCCCTAAGTTAGGCTAGTCTTTGTTATTTGTTATTGAATGTTATTTTAGTGTATGTTTGCAGTGTAGTATGTGTTGGTTTGTTTACAGTATTGCTGTCGGCCCTTTTATGAAAAGTAATGATTATCTGTATTTTATAAATGTATTTTAAATGATTAACCTTGATGTTAATGCTTTGCTGTGGTGCAGGTCTTTTGGGGGTAGGTTTATATGTTTTTACCTTTACAGGATGTTGTTTTCGGACATCAACTAATATTACCCTGGATGTGTTTTAATTTTTTTCAGAAAGTCCATCTTTGTAGGGTTCACCAGCCTGTGGTTGAGGAAGACTCCTAGGCACTCCATAACCAAAGGGGTAATAGTTTCCAGTGCCAAAAGCTGGGGCTTTCTAAGTGTCACCTAACATTTGGTTATGATGGGGAAGACCCCTTTGACGTTAATTAAGTGCCTGGCACCACCAGAACTGGCCTTACCGCTAGGGAGAGAAAATAGCTCCCTACTCCCAGGCCATTGTCTCTGCTATGGAAACAGTGTTCACACCTCTTTCACACCTAATGCCAGACAGGCTTCTGGACAGTTGCTGGGGAACTAATGCAAATTATCCTCCAGCAGTTTCATGCAAGGATAACTTTTCCCACATATTTAATAAAAATCCAACTTCACTATTAGATTAAGTTCTTATTAAATTTAACAATAGATCTCTTTTTGTAGTCTGTAGCTGGTACAGGAAAAAAGTTATTGATTAAAGTGTATAATCTATACTTTAACTTTTCCTATGTGCCAGCTACAGCCTGACTACTGACAATGTAGTTTTCGGCATAGGCACTGGGGTGCATGCCATTTCTAATACTCACATATTCCACTCTTAAATATTATCCACCCTAACTTGTGGGAAGAAAGGTGTGTTGAGTGGTGACTTATTTAATTTTCCTACCTGTGAAAGGGGTAATGTTGATAGGTCTGTGCAGTAGGGTTCAAGCTGCTGCTGTAAGGGGTAATGTTGATACTTCTGTGCAGTAGGGTTGAAGCTGCTGCTGTAAGGCCACACAGTGTAGCCCTGAATCCATGTTTACACTACCATTGTAGTTCATAGCTCAATAGTGCTGCAGTCTACAACTGGCATTTAACTTTCCATGCCAGGAGTGTATTTCTTTACCATTTACTATGACCATATTGGAAAGGTTCCAATCAGGTTAAAAGCCAATTTGGAATTTCTTTTAGGGAACAGAGCACATACACTGGGCACCAGATTGTAATGTGGTAGGTTTAGAGTTCAAGATTATCATCAGGTGAGTTTCTAAAAAACAATTTAAAGTGGGGGTGACACCTCAACAAAAGGGTCACTTTGCAACAATATTTTTAGTAATGTATTACGTTTGGTTAGCATTCATTTATTGTCAAACTTACCTTCTTTGGAGTATTTAATGGCTTGTTGAAGTATTGAAATATTCTGGCAGATTTGACGCTATCTTGCTGTAATTTTTTTAGGAAGCACTTTGGGCCCTATTAGGATGTTAGGCAGACCGCCGCTGACAGGCAGTCGGTGGCAGTTCGCCCAACAGCCAGGATAGTCGGAGTGACCGAACGACGCCTCAGACAGACTCAAGGAGTAAAGATGGACGCCAACTGTGCTTTCAACCAGAGATTACGTTTTGAGGGCAAAGTAAAGACTTTCAAATGGAATTTTGAATGCTCATTTTGGTCTCCCTCAATGGTGCAGTTTAATCAAATGTTGCCATGCTAGTGGTGGGCAGGACAATAAATTCAAAGAGAGAGACCCGAGTCAAATTGGAGACTGATGTCTTGCTTGGCCCTAAATGTCAAAGCACAAGCAGAGCCATCAAAATATTTGGCATTTACATTTAGAAGTTGATTTTTTTACATTTGTAACAATTTCTGTTGATTACATTTGATTATATTACTGCACATATTGGCATTTCTTAAAAGCAATAGTTTCTACTTATGAATTGAGAAACAGAATCTGCTCCCACCAATGCTCTGACGACACAGCAGTGAGCGAAACAAGCCAAGAATAATTTTTCTCTGTGCACTATACGTGTGGCCAATTATGTTATAATTCATGGAGCAACCATATAGTATGCTCAGCCATACACAAATGAATAACTCCGTAGTGCTCTCAAAATTGACAGACAAGGATAATTAGGCAAAGTAAAGTAGACCCATCAAGAGACACCGGGACCTGAGCCCACTGTTCCTGGTTATTCATTGTGTCGTTCAGCCAGTGGATTGACATCTCCTACTAACCCCAAAGAGCAATTCTTTGTATTGTATTGTGTTTCAAGAGCTGAACAGTGCAGTGTGTTCAGTAAACGAAACTTGATAAATTCACCTGTCAAATAATAAATAAAAGTGACACTGCATACAAAGCCTTTCAGTGCCCACAAATCTGATGATTCCTGTGAGAAATTGAGTTGTTGGTTGAGGGGGGTGAAACTCTACTCCAGCAACAGCCAAAAACCACAAAAAGTCATTTAATTAACCTTTGCTTAAGTATTTATGCAGCACTTAAACAGCAATAAAGTGAAAACACAACGCACACAAAACGTCCCACACCAATTTAGAAGAATAGAGGAAATTGTACTAAATTATTTGCCACTAAAATGACCAATATCCAATCTGTAGAAACGCATTTATGATTTTTTAAAGTCTAAATTAAACAATAGCACCTAAAATATCAAAGCAGGAACCATGAGCATCCAGTCGCACATGACTAGCACAGAGGCAAAACGTATAGCTGACCATGATGGCGCCCAGGTCGGATACACACAGTGGATTGGGACTGATCTCTGCTTACTTTCGGACTTAGAAGAAATTTTGAAGAAAAATGTTGGAGAAAGTAAAGTTCTGCGGGGCAAGGCAGTTGGTGGTGTCCAAGGAGGAGGGGTCATCGCTTGGAAGCTGCTTGCCGATGCTGCAGTGATAATTTCTACGTTCAGACTTATGAGTTTGGCGGTCTTGTAGAGGGCCGCCAAACCCGCACTCTCGTCACCCACCTTATTCCTGCAGGGCCCCCTTAGTTTCCTCACCTACACACTTTTCATGTCGGGCTTACCCCCATGAAAACTGTGGTGATGAGGAAACTAATAATATGCTTGGGGGTGCAGCAGTGGCACTGCAAGCATATTGCAGCCTCAGACCACTGCTAGACCTCCAGGGATGGTGGATCCCCAGTGGTAGCAACAATCCTTTGGTGGTCCGACCACCATACACATAGTACAGCCGTCCGAACACCGGTGTGGCTGTAGCTGCACCGCCACAGCGGGTCTGGTGGTTTATCGGACCACCAAACTCGGAATCAGGTCCTACATCTCTTTTTTGGAACTTGAACATCTTCAGTGGAATAAAGCTGCATGCTGTAGATGATGAGGGTTCAACGAGGTCATAGACCCCTACTGTGAGGTGCTGCTGAACAGGATTTGCTACTGTGGAGAAGAACTTAGGTGGAGCTGCCGCAAAGTCAGGCCAACCGGCAATCCACCTAGGGTGGATTGGCGAGCAGATAGGCCCCAATTTCCTCTCTGTTCTCAGAGCACTTTTGCTAGCAACTGATCAGAATCCCAAGTTTCGGATTCGGATCCAGGTGCGGGTTCAAGATGATTGAAGCCTTTGCTGTCCCTGAAACTCTCATCAGGAGTCACTCCGAAAGTCCTGGTTTCAAGTTAGAAGAGCAGGGTGGACCTCCGGGACTCAGAGCAGGCTACAGGCAGCAGAGCAGTCCTTCTTGGTGCTGCAAGGCAGTCATCTGACGTACACATCAGGCCACAGCAGCAGGCAGTCCTCTTAGCATCTTTCTGTAGGTCCAGGAGAAAACTGAAGAGGGGGTCTGAGGGTCTGTTTTTATACCTGGTGTTTCAGGTCAATGTATGCTACAAGGGACTTGATT
Source organism: Lissotriton helveticus (assembly GCF_964261635.1). Taxonomy (NCBI): domain Eukaryota; kingdom Metazoa; phylum Chordata; class Amphibia; order Caudata; family Salamandridae; genus Lissotriton; species Lissotriton helveticus. The sequence goes on from NC_136065.1 coordinate 130,059,711, forward strand.
GAAAGTAACAGTAAATTACCATTGGGAGTAGTACATATGTATCATCCTCCAGTGAATCAAATTTGATTTCACACTGAAAAGGCTAGAACTAATCAAGCAAAGAATGGAAGCAAAAGAAAAGCACGGAGGAAGTGAATTATATGCAAAAAAGTTATTTTATATTGAGTGTCAAAACATCTTATGGGGAGATACACAAAATGAATCAAGCAAAGAAAAATTATGAACAGAGATGTAGATTAAATCAACTCATAAGTTCACAACAAAGACATCAACTCCTGGTAAATATCTCAGATGACCCAATAATACAATTAAAAATGGTCGTCTGTTGGTGCCAGCGCAACGCTTCTGGAGATGATGGAAGTGTTGACGTTTCGGTCTATTGTGCTGTCGTCAAGAAGACCATCATCAGGACAATCATAGTTCGTTGCTGGGACAACCCCCTAGTTGACAAGCCTGAGACATATTTAAAAGGCTACTATATGGTATACCACTTTGGAAAGTATAAAAAAATTAAATATGCCAAACAGGTGTAAGCCAATTTTACCATGTATTAGGGAGTGAGTATAAGCACTTTAACAATGGTTAGCAGTGGTAAAGTGACAAAGTCCTATGGCCAACAAAAACGAATTCCACAAAATAGGAGTGAAGGCAGAAATATTTGGGAGTGATCCTGTAGACAGGACCAAGTCAAACCATTCCTGCTCTGTTCTCCCCTGACACTCTCATCCCCATACCATTGGCCAGAACCCTCAGTGTGTATTTCAACCCACCAATGACCTGGAAAGATAAATCACTTCCACTACTTCCAGATACCAACTTGTTCATATCTTCAGGGTTCAACCCAAAATCTCCTTTCATACAGAAACTGGTCCTCTGTGCGCTTGTTCTGAGCACTTTGGCTTACTGTAACAGCCTACTAGTTGTTCTACCCCAATGCTCTGTTTTACATTCAACAAAGTACTAAACGTTGGTATAAAATCCCTTTATAATGTTCTTAAGAGCACCTCTCCCTCCAACCATCATCACTGAATCCGCTCGGTTAATCAGCAAAATAAAAGGCCCATTCAAACTAGCAATTCTGGTTTATAAATGCTCTATCTCCTGATCTAACTATCTCAAATGCTACCAAGTATGTGACTTATCACAACTGTGGCTTGGCTAACATAAACCTGTCTGGATTTATTAAAAAACTTCTTCCACTGCCGCACAATCCTGCTCATGAGAACTACTCTGATGATATCTTTGGAATCAGCTCCCAGTTGAACTGTGCAGAATCTCTCCTGTTCCTGCTATCAGATTTCCTTGAAAGCCTAATTCTGCTTGAAAGTAGTCACCACTAATTCTTACCAATTTATTCTCGTACTCTTATTCCCTATCAAAAACTACAAAGTGAATATGTTCGATTATTGGACATAATGTTTAACCTCTTCGGTGCTCAGTGGTGGGCGTGTGCGGAGGATAACCGGGGGCCATCCGAAACACGCCTACTTATTAATTCTCCCGCACAGCGGGAGAATTCACACTGCGCCGAAGTGGCGAAAGTGCCAATCACCCCTAGTGGTTTCTTAGCACTGGTCTTTTGAACTGCCTTGCCAAACAAGTATAACAGCAACAAGGTGATGGATGAATGCTTGAACTAATCTTAGCCACCTGCAATTGCTTGGGGCCACATCCCAGTCCATCATTTATCCCAGTGTCATGGTCTGCTCTGAACCCTGCATGAATGGGCGGTAGAATGAAAAATGTGAAGCTGCTGAACCACTGCATTATTCAAAATCTTGGGTGTGTTATACTTCTCTAGCTTTTCTGTTGTTAACTGTTTGTCAAGTCTGTATTTGTTTGTTCTTTAACATCCGTTATGCATCTAACAAGCAAAAAAATATCAGTGTTACCATCCACACTATACATGAGGTTTTGTGCCATGGTTCTTTTGTTTTATATAGAGTTTCTTGTTGAAATGCTTATTTTCTTGCTCAATAATAAAATCCAATCAAGTGAATAGATAAAAAATGCACCTAATTTGTTCTCAATAGCAAAATGTTAAGTGCAAGAAAAGAAAGGGCACTATGTTTCTATGTTGCTATTGTTGGCTTCCCCTGGCAAACAAACTCTGGAGGGACAGAACACCCTAATGGAGGAAAGTAAATACATGAGAAAAAAAAAATTCGCAGAAATCTACAGAGTTTGCTTTTGAGTTGCAGGCCCTGAATGTGTCACAAATGCAAAACATTCTGGCTGGGGTGCATACTTTAAACATCATTTCACCTGCATATTCTGAATTTAAACTCCAGTTACAACGGAAGAAGGTGCTGCGGGAAAACACCTTTTCATATTGTATGTCTGCCCATGTAGATCAGAAGTGGCAGCTGTCCTTCCTTTAGCAATTTTTGTCTTTCTGAAGATGCAAAGTGGGTGTTTGGAACAGCTCTGTTATGGTGTGGGGCCACGGACTAGTGCTTGAAAACAAGAAAATATAGTTGGACAAACTCTTGACCTCAAATATATATCTCACCTCAAAAACGTAGCATGTTCCTAAACGTACTATTAAGAATGTGCTCCAAATGTGTTAGATGTAGTGGGAATAGCAAATTACCCCAATCCTAATATATGTAGGAAATGTATTTGGCTGGACGTGGTTAGATATTTTGTAGGGAGCGATTTATGTAAGGATGATAATTTGTAAATCTATATTTTGTAATCCTTGCCTTTTTTAAGCTATGCTTTTCTAGTCTGTGTTTCCACATGGAATTGGCCAGAGCCGCCCACGTGGAGCCAGGCTGGCACATTGCATTGCATGCCCACCTATATTCTTAAGAAAGTATAAAGACTATGGCTGAGGTCAGTGGGGCTGTCTAGAAACAGGTGGATTTCCAACTGGAAACACATGCCCAGGTGCACCTGTATCCTGAATACTCTGTAAATGCAAACACAAAATAATGGCACAAGACTGAAAAGCAGAGTTAATGTCCCTTTTCCACATTCGTATTGTTTTTGTTAGTGTTTTCAGAGAAGTAGTAAAATTCTGCTACAAGTGGTTTCCCTGTAGATTCCCAAGTAAAATGTAAAACACAAAATATCTCCTTGCTGGCAGTGTCACTTTCTCGTTCACATCAGCCTTACCGAGTTCATGAGAGTTCATTGTAGCATAACAGTCAGAGTCACAGTTGAGTGCTTGGCCAAGAACAGCACACTATTCAGAGCTTTCAAACCTCACTGTGTCTGTAATAAATGAACACTCAGGTAGCGCGCCCCATATTGAGGCTGACATTTAAGGTGTGATTGCAATTTAAGTTCCCTTCTTAAAAAAATATGAATTGCATTAAAAGTAATTCCAGAAAATGTTTTGAACCCGGTGGACTCGAGTACCACAAACAAAATCAATGGAGTTTATGTTATAAAGTTGTTGCTTACTTCTAAAAAAGGCAGGGCTTGTTTTGTACACTGTAACTTTAGATAGGAGAATACAAGGGCTATCATCATGTAATCTCTATCAGTTCTTGTGTGTTATTGATAATGCTATTTTTCAAGCTAGACAATTTGAAATCAACCTTAGCACCCTCTTATGAAGCTCATGTTTCTTTTACAAGTGACTTACTAGTCTAGTGATACTGTCAATAAATGGTTAGTAGAACCATTCCATTTTCCAATTGGGAGGTGCATCCATACTATTAATAGTTACTTTTCATTGTATTTGTCTATGTTCCTACAAAGCTATACCTCTCTGAAGAGCTCTAATTAGAGCGAAACACTGTGTCACGCCCACCTCGGTTGGCCACGCCCCCCTCCCAGGACTGTATATAACCCGCGCTGATCGCTAGCGCTTCACTTAGCACTCGTGAATACTCCTGAGGCGAACTAGCCGGGAGCAACCTTTTTAATCTTGTAATTCTTGTGAAAACTGTTATTGTGTTTTTAAAAAAAGCCTAATTTGCACAATCCTGGCATTACCTTAGTCAGCGCTGGGAAGCAGACTACTTGCTGTCTCTGCCCTGATCTCGCGTCTTGCCGCCATTCTCCAGCTCGAGGGACACGCCCACCTCGGTTGGCCACGCCCTCCTCCCAGGACTGTATATAACCCGCGCTGATCGCTAGCGCTTCACTTAGCACTCGTGAATACTCCTGAGGCGAACTAGCCGGGAGCAACCTTTTTAATCTTGTAATTCTTGTGAAAACTGTTATTGTGTTTTTAAAAAAAGCCTAATTTGCACAATCCTGGCATTACCTTAGTCAGCGCTGGGAAGCAGACTACTTGCTGTCTCTGCCCTGATCTCGCGTCTTGCCGCCATTCTCCAGCTCGAGGGACACGCCCACCTCGGTTGGCCACGCCCCCCCTCCTCGCTACTTTCGCACACTATAAGACATGAGTACTAACCGGAAGCGCAGCGGACGAGCGCAGCGGGCGCGACGATTGCGCGCCGAAGGCGCGCTTAAGGCAAGCTCGTCTGCGCTCGTCCGCGCCTCGGACGTGCCCGTGGCACCCCCCCCGGCCTTGGATCCTCCGTTAGCGGCTGCCCCTCTTACACCACTGACCCGTGAGTCTCTTTTCCATCTCCGAGACTTTGCGCACGAGGGAAACCTGTCATTCCTCGATACCGCCTACCCTCTGCATGATTTCACTAGCCAGGGTCTACTCACTTGTGGTCTACTTAATGTCAGGTCACTACCTAAACACGCCAATGAAATTCAATTGCTCATTGACACCTATCACCTTGACGTACTGTTCCTCACAGAGACATGGACCACTGCCGACTGCACTATTGACCTCGATCTGGCGTGCCCTCAAGATTATAAAATACTGCATCTCCCCAGGCCAAAGGGCCGTGGTGGAGGAGTGGGCGCCATTTTCCGAGCATCCTGGTCGGTTGGCACCCTAGACATAGACCCAGTTGCCGGGACGGAACTCCTTGGCCTCTCTATAAAATGTCACCATGGAGCCTCCGTCACGGCTATTATCTGCTATCGCCCCCCGGGTGCCTTTAATACCCAACAGCAACATTCGCTGCTCACCACTTTTACCAATATGGCCACTTCCCACCACAAACTGATCATTTTAGGAGATTTTAATCTCTGGCCCAATGGAAACCTGGACAGTGCACTAAACAACCTATTACTATCCTGTGATGGTGTAGGACTCTCACAACTGGTTAACAATCCCACCCACACAGCTGGGCACCAATTGGATCTTATCTTTGCCTCCCCTCAGCTAGTACATCTGTGCGACATCCTGCCCATGTGCTGGACCGACCATGCACTTATTAAATTTCACATTTTCTGTGACAGAGCCAAAAGGCCTCCACACAGTACAACCTCCGACTTTCTGTATAGGGATTGGAAAGCCCTTGACAAACTCAGAGCGGCTGGCACGGTATTTAATGTGGATAACAGTTTCACCCCTACTAACTCGGTTGAAAACAATTTTAAAGTCTTCTGTTCAATAATTTCTTCTACCTCAGACTCCCTCGCCCCCCAGAAAAAATGTAAGGCTAAGAGCAGAGCTCCAGCTCCCTGGTTTAACGACTCTCTGAAAACTCTCAAACTAGCCTGTAGACAATCAGAGAGAAAATGGAGACAAGGCTACTCCGACACTAATAAAGCACTCTGGAAACACCACCTCCAGGCATATAAAGCTGCAATTGCCCAGAGTAAAGCCAACTACTTCTGTACCACAATCACCAATGCTAACAACAGCTCAAAAAGCATCTTTCAGATTCTCAAAAACCTCACCCACCCTGAATGTGCCACAAAAACCATTCTTCCCACACAAACCCTCTGTGATAACCTTGCGTCATTCTTCAAAAACAAAATTGAAACCATTATCCACAACCTGAACTCCTCCCCTCCATCTTGCGACCCTAACATAGCAAGGGCCTGTACCAGTGACCAGATCTTCGTACACTCAGGTCAGCCCCCTAAGGAAAAGCTATGGGAGTTCCCCCCCATTTCTGAAACTGAATTTGAAAGGCTGACGCTCGGGATCACCTCAGGCTCCCCTCTTGACCCGTTGCCCCCAGAAATCTGGAAGAGTTTTGGCTCTGACCTTTTTTTTACCCTCCGTAAAATCTGCAACCAATCCTTACATTGCGGATCAGTGCCATCTACTTGGAAGCAGGCTCTAATCTCCCCGTTATTAAAAAAACCGTCCTTGAACCCCGAGTGTATATCCAATTATCGGCCTATCTCTCTCTTGCCATTCCCGGCAAAGATTGCCGAACGTTGGGTAAGCGCCTGTCTCTCCGCCCATCTGGAGCAAAATCAAATCCTGGACGATTTCCAATTTGGTTTTCGCCCTGCCCACGGGACTGAAACAGCTGTCCTGACAGCCATGGAGGACCTTCGTATGCGGGCAGACAGGGGCCAGGCAGTAGCCTTGATCCTACTGGACCTGTCTGCCGCATTTGATACGGTTAACCATGGGATCCTGTTGGAAAGACTCTGTGAGGCTGGGGTGGAAGGCACAGCCTTGCTATGGTTCCACTCCTATCTACGGGACAGGAGGCAGGCTGTGTCCCTCCCCCCTTTTCAATCCACCTTCTCCCCTGTCCCCCACGGGGTCCCTCAGGGCTCCTCCATCAGCCCCATCCTTTTTAACGTGTACCTAAAACCCCTGATCACGTTAATAAAGGCCCATGGACTCAAAACAATTAATTATGCGGACGACACCCAGCTCATCCTCTCCTGGGAGGGAGAAGACTCTACCCCCCTTGCAGCCTTTCATGACTGCCTAAGGAAGACGGCTGGGTGGTTGCTCAAGAACTCCTTGCAGTTCAACTCCTCTAAAACGGAGGTGCTGTATTGCGCGGGAAGTCGAATTCCTCGCCAGTTCCCCTGCGATTTCTGGCCTCCGGAAACACCAGATAAACCTCTGCCAGTCACGTCAGTCCGCAACCTTGGGGCCACACTGAATAATACATTGAGCACAGAAACACAAGTTGCAAAAACTGTGGGAACCTGCTCGGCTCTCCTGCGCTCCTTGCGCAAAATTATGCCACTCCTCCCAGTACAAGCCCGGGAGCAGATAGTCAGGTGTACCATTCTCAGCCGCCTGGACTACTGCAACGCGCTGCTACTCGAGTCCCCAGTTGCTCTACTGGACCGACTCCAAAGAGTTCAGTTGGCCGCAGCCAAGTTAGTTCTTGGTTGGACCAGAAGATCTTCTGCCACAGCGGCCTTAGCCGAGCTACATTGGCTCCCACTCAGGCAACGAGTGGCGTTCAAGACCCTTTGCCTCGTCTTTAAAGCGCTCCATGGAGTTGGACCCAAACCTCTGCAGGCCATGTTTACCTGGTATACCCCTACCAGAACCCTACGCTCTGCCTCTGCCTGCCTGGTAACTGTTCCCAGATACAACAAGGTCAGGACGGGGGGCAGATCTTTCCGAGTCGCAGCGGCTAAGCTGTGGAACAGTATGCCTCTCGAAATCCGTCAAATCCCACAACTCCTTCCCTTTCGGAAACATATCAAAACCTGGTTATTCCCTTAAATACCTAACCCTTAGTTGCTCTCTTCCGCTAGTTCCCCTTAGTTTGGAGTATTTGCTAAGCGCCAGGAAACCTGCAAGGTGTCAGCCGCGCTATACAAATGTTTTAAATAAATAAAATAATAAAAACATGATCCATAATCTCTATAATATGTAATTTGTAATGATTCACATATTTTAAAAAGTTCTGGCCCTGAAGAAGGGTGGTTTCAATATGCGGTTGAACCATAACACTTTCAAAATCTTTGTTTTCCTTAAGAACTCTGTTTATACCTATTTTCCATTAGCATCAGCACCCTTAAAGCCACAAATCAGGATTTATAAGCATTAATCTCCGTGAAAGTGCAAAAAATTAACTGGATTATTTTTACAGAACTGAATTTGATGTTCTTTATTCTAAAAATAATTGTGATAAATCGTGTCTGGTAAAAATATGTACATTTATAAAACTATGTGTTTTTTAAAGGCAGACCTTGGGGCAGCTCAAATAAAAGTATTTTTTAAACCATTACATTATTTGTGAGTACTGTCAATAGGTATGGTGACACGTATTGTTAAGACTAAATTAATTTATTCTTATTCTTATGACGATTATAAACACTTAGTCTAAGATTCGACATACCAACTATATGGTGTTCCTTCAAAGATTATCTTACCAGTAGTAATTGTATAGTTTTCTTTTGACTGTGCACAAACCACATTACACATGCTGTTTTTTTGTTAACTTCAAAAGCATTTGAATGATGATGAAGTCCAAACAGTCCTCTCCTCTCCAGAAGAAAAAGAAGCTATTTTGTCATCATCTCCTTAAACACGCTTCTGCTGTTAAAGGCTTTGGTTTCCACTACTCTTAGTCTTGCTCTTTTTCAACAGATCAAAATATTCACAATTGCACACTACAAGCCCACTTTCATTGAAGACATATACAAAACAATTACTCACAGTGTAACATTATTTGTCAAATTTCTAGCAAACTATAGTAAGGACCACTGGATTTATGTGATTCTGCTTTTTACACATAATTATGCACTTACCACCTCTGTCACATACTCCATCAACTGCTGCATAATCTGCAGATTTTAACAAAACAATTCTAGCTCAAAATGATCAGAAATTACAAAAAAGCGGCAATACATGTTGCCATGCAATGGAAACCCCTCCGTAAAAGCAGGCTGGTCACCTTTCTGTTGATGAATGTTATATTTTGGTTCTAAAGTGGTACTAATGAGTTGAAACCTTTGCCTTCAAATGCCAACATAATGAAATAATATTGGAAGATGTGCCACATTCTGCTGCATAATTTGCTTTTTCTTGCCTAAATATCGAGAGAATCCTGTACATAATTTGTTCGTCCCCTGCTGCATAATTCCAGCGGCCCTTAGCATAGTTCAGAACAATCTTCTTACTGGATTTTAGAAGGGATATTTTTGTATCACAACATTACCTTTATTGAAGTCATCCCAGAAGACACACAAAAAATGTTGATGATGTTGCAATGATCTCTTTCCCACAGGGGAGCAAGGAGAAGATAAAGGACCATGAGAAGTTTGCCACAGTCACGCACTTAGCAATGATGCTTCAGTTCATCAAGCAGTGCAAAACGAACTTATTATTGGCTGGCGTGACTGAAAATGGTCTCCATGACCGACTGAACTCTGGTAGTGCCAAATTCAGCAGTCTGGAGAAAAGATTCAAAAGTCTCAAACTTCGGGAAGCTGAGGAGGTGACTGGTAGCATGGAGGTGGACTACAGCCGGTCGCTTTCCAGTTCAGAGGAAGACTCGGCTCCTCAAAGGCAGGCCGAGCAAAAGAGACTGTCTGAGCTGGAAGAGAAGCTGCGGGTGTTTGAGAACATTGCTGCGGTCCTCGGCCGAGAAGTGGAGGCATCGAGTGTGGCCATCGCTGCCTTTGTGAGGCAGAATGCAGTAGATCAGGACATGAAAAGGAGCTTGGAACAGAAGGTAAGGGTTGCATCTTTCAGTGGGTTACACTGGTGGCTGTGGAGTTGGGTGTGATTCTGTCTTCAGATAAAGATACTGCAAAAATGGTTTGTAGACTTCCCTGCCCGACCTGGAGACCACATTGTCAGGTGGACATTATAGCCTTATATCCCGCCGTAGAGGGCTATGCCGGCTTTTAAAGGCCCTCTCCAGCGTTAAAGGCCCCGAGCCGAAGGGGAGGGCCTTTAACAAGGGAGAGGGACTTTAATAGCAGTATAGCCCATCTACGAAGGGCTATAAGGCTATTAGAATATTCTGTCACTAGAGGACAGAATGTTCTAACAAAAAAAATAAAGCCTTTTGGGAGCGTGAGGGGATTGGAATCCCCTCAGGGTCCCTGAAGCCTTTGTTCACAGCCAGAGCTGTGAACAAAGAAACATTGGAATGTTGGAGCTCCAGGCTTATACCAGCCATTTTAAGCCCAGAGCACTCCATTGTTTTCAATGGAGCTCCCAACATTCCAATGTTTTAATATAGCCTTATAGCCCGCCGTAGAGGGCTATACCGGCTATTAAAGGCCCTCTCCAGAGTTAAAGGGCCCGAGCCGAAGGCGAGGGCCTTTAACAAGGGAGAGGGACTTTAATAGCCGGTATAGCCCAGCTACGAAGGGCTATAAGGCTATTAGAACATTTTGCCACTAGAGGGCAGAATGTTCTAACAAAATAGAACTAAGCCTTATGGGAGCGCGAGTGGATTGGAATCCCCACAGGCTCATTGAAGCTTTTGTTCACAGCCAGAGCTGTGAACAAAGAAACATTGGAATGTTGGAGCTCCCAACATTCCAATGTTCTAATAACCAATGTGAAATCCAAGGGGAGAACTACCTTAACAGTGAAAGGTGTGCAATATTATATGAAAGCACCCCAGATTGTACGGTATAGGGATATTGCTAGTCACCAAGGAGTGCCGTGACCATATTGAGGAATACGGTTGTCATCTGTGTGCCTTTAAAAGATCACAGAATTAAAAAAAGACTTGCAATGTGCTTTTTATGAACTGTTGATGGGATAATATTCCTATTAAATTTGGTTGTGCTTTGCTCAATCCTTTCATAGCTGGAAAGCATCCCTGTAGCATGCTCAATTATTCAGCCTGCCTACATCCTTTTTGCCAAGAGCTGTTTGCATGCAGGGATTTGGCTACCCCACATTTCCAATGTTAATTTATAAACTACAAGTTCTGTAAGGCAGCATATTATTGGCACGTGGAAGCTAGTCATTATATACAATATGGGAGGCTTCACAGCCATGGAACTGCAGCCAGACCATAATACAAGCTATAGCTTTGGTCTGCTTTCCATCCCATCATTAGGCTGTGAGGTTTTTCTCATGCAAAGATGCATGTCTTCCCTCATAGTTTCTGAGGGAGACAGTGGCAAACAACCAAAGGCAATTTCTGTGAGAGTGAAACATTTTGTTTCTTTTCGTCGGCCCAGGTGTGTTTGATTACCCACCATCTTCACTCACAGTCTGATGGATGACGGGCACCTACTCTGCCACCTGTAGGACGAACACATGTTGGGATCACTACTCACTTGTTTTTTTTATTTTTATTTTTTATTGCAAGTAGGTCAGGTTACAAAAATATTTAAAGCAAAAAACAGCAATAAGACAGCAGAGAGAGTTTCTGTATAAATGGTACATAAAAGAAGAAAACAACATTTCCAGTCAAGGTTATACATAAGGGAGGGAAAACAACCCCAAGCAAAATTATAATTAATAACACAAGAACCACTACCCAAATTCCCCCTACATCCATCGCTCTACAGGCGCCCAGATTTTTATGCTTAATGCCCTTCTTTTACGCCCTTTCGTTCTATAGATGGCTCGTTCTAAAATATACATGGCCAAAAGACGCGCCCTTCAAGCAAAGAAAGAGGGCGGGTCTGGACTAATCCAATCTTGAGTCACACATGAACGAAAGATCCCGATAGAGATGAATATCAACTTTTTGTAGTCGTCAACCATAGCTGTAGAGGTAACTCCAAACAATACAAGATCCGATGTAAGTACCACAGAGATGCCAAGTATCAAAGAAAGAAAGGTTTGAATTTCAGATAGAATTGTACTTAAATGTGGACATAAAAAGAACATATGCACCGCGTCCGCAGCGTGCAAGCCGCATCTACTGCATGAAGTACCAACCAATGATCCCCATTTTGACATTTTAGCTGGCGTATAATACAGATCATACAACACCATATAATGCTGTGTCCTACTTCTACCGGAAAGCAAAATAGAATTAGCCAGATAAATGGACTCCTCGATCTTAATGGAATCCAATCCCAATTTCTCAGCCCACAACTGTTGTCTAAAAAGTAAATCATCTGGATGTGAGGATAGCAAAAGATTATAAAAATAACCAATCTTTCTTTTATGATACATGGAATCGATCAGAGGGATCCGATGTAGCGATGCGCGTTCCTGCACAGTTAAGATAGCTATGCCACTGCAGATATTTAAAATAGTCAGCATTCGTAAGTTTGAATTTAGTTTGGAGCTCCACAAATGATGTCATTTTATTGTCCTGCAAAAGATCACTAAGATGATTAATACCCAAATTACGCCATCTTTTCATAGTGTAGTCTGTACCCGCAAATGGAAAAATAGGATGGGACATCAGGGGAGTGTATCTCGTGATTTTAGGAATATCAACAATGCGTCTAATGGATTTCCAGGCCATAAAAGCAGCTTTTAAAATCTTAAATTTATTTTTTTTATAGTAGCTAGGCTCAACAAATTTTAACAAACAGCTCCTAGCCTCTACCCCTAGAACCAGTTCATAGATTGACGGAGAATGCGAATCCAAAATCGGGGCCTTGTCGCTAATCATTAAAGGAGTGATAAATTGCAACACCGAGGCAAGATAATAATAAAAAAAATATGGGATGCCCCAACCCCCCCTGGCCTTTGGAAGTACCATTTTCTGATAAGCTCTTCGGTGACGTTTATAGCCCCATAGAAATCTCCCTGTCATTTTCTCCAACTGTTTAAAAATGGAGAGAGGAAAGTCTAGAGGTATACAACGAAATAAATATAAAGTTTTTGGCAGAATCACCATTTTCATCACATTATTTCTCCCATATAGAGACAAATGTAGGTGGTTAATATGCTCAAGTAAAGCATCAGACCTTTTAATCATAGGAACGATGTTTATTTCAGGAATCTGTGAGACTGGTGATGTGATCTTAATACCCAGATAGGTCGCTATAGGAACTATATTAGGGCGTGCAGAGGGGTTCTGGCCAGTAAAAAGGATTTGTGTCTTTGACAGATTCAATTTATAGCCAGAAAAGGCACCAAACTGCGCAGCCAGTTCTTCTATCTTTGAGATTGCTTTTACTATATCCGTGGTAAGAACCACCACATCATCTGCATATGCCAGTGCCCTATACTGTGTACCTGCCGCCACCACAGGTGTTATATCCTGCGCTTGATTTAGTTTGCTTAGAAAAACGTCAATATATATTGCAAATAGTAGCGGGGAGGACGGGCACCCTTGACTTGTGCCTCGATAGATGGGAAGCGAGATTGATTTATTTGCTCCAATTTTAATAGATGATGTGGGTGTTCTATACAAAGCTTTCAATGCCCTAATCATACCAGGTCCAAACCCCTTAAAGGATAGAAGGTCCCAGAGGTAGGGCCAAGCTACCCAGTCAAATGCCTTCTCGGCGTCTAACAGGGTAACCCCTACCGATGTATTTGTGCCCTCTGCCCAATCCAACAAAGCAATTACTCGCCGGACATGATCCGTGGTGTCGCGGTTGGGTATAAACCCATGTTGCCATCGAGAAACTATGCTGGGAATTATCGATGAGAGCCGTGCTGCTAAGATTTTAGAGAAGGCTTTGCTATCGGCATTAATAAGTGAGATCGGTCTATAAGATGCCGGGTCAGAGGAAGGTTTGTCCTTTTTGATAAATGCCATAATGGTTGATTGGCCCCACGAAGGAGGGGTGTCACCTTTCTGTGCCTCAAAAAAAGTAATTAACAAATCTTGTTTTAACACATTTCTAAACATTCGATAGAATTCTAAGGGAATCCCATCTGGTCCCATGGCTTTACCAATGGCAAGAGATAGTACCGCAGAATCTATCTGTGATATCCATATCTAGGGTCTGAGCCTGTTCTAAAGAAAGTTTGGACACATTATCATTTGAAATAAAATTCAGAAATAAGTCGCTAGAGTAATCTAGAGTATCTTGAGCATAGAGCTTGCAATAAAATTGACGAAAGACCTCTAGAATCTCGTCAGGTTTAGTATATAACTGACCTGCCTCATCCTTAATTGAACCTATAAAATTTGATGCCTCTTTTTGCCGCATCTTTTTTGCCAGGACTTTCCCAGACTGTTCACCCATTTCATAAATCTGTGCCCTCATAACTGCAGACTGTTCTGTCAATTTAGCTGCAAAAACGTCATAAAGTTTTGCTTTAAAGATAGCTAATGAGGATTTGATGCGTTCAGTTTCCTGATTGGCCGTAATGGCTGATACCAACTTCTCTTCCCACTCACGTACTGATTTATATAAAAGATCCATTTTGTTTCGAATGCATTTCTGTTTATTAATCGAGTATGATAAGGTCTCCCCAAACAATTTTAGGAGAAGCACTCCCTCTATTAAATTCAAAGAATTCCGTGATCCAATTTCCCATATATTCCAGATATATTGGATCCGCCAACAGTTTCCGATCAAACGACCACGGCTTAAAATTGGTACCAACGTCAGTTTTTATCTCAATCAAAATTGGTTTGTGGTCCAAAATTATTCGTGGGTATAGCTCAAATACAGTACTATCTAAGAGTGAAGTGTTAATGAAAAAAAAATCCAACCGCACAATCTTCTGATGCGGAGCAGAAAAGAAGGTGTAATCAGGTGAGGTGTTTTTTTTTACAGATGCTACATCGGACAGGCCGTATTCTTTAATTAAGCTCTTTAAAGCCTTATAAGTCTTTTTCTTTAAGCCTGAATAAATGGCATTGCAATAAAGATCTAAACCCCCATACAAGTGTATGTTAAAGTCGCCACAGAAAATTAGAGGAGATGGCCATTGCGCTAACTCTAGACTTAAAAAGTTCAAAATTTCAGGATCGTCTGTATTAGGGGCATAAATTGAACAAATAGAGTAAGTTTTATTGTCAATATTAACTTCCAAAATAACCCACCTACCGTGTGGATCAACCTTACTGCGCTTAAGAAACCCTAACCCTCTTCTAATGAGAATTGCCACCCCTTTTGTGGTCGTTCCTTGACGGGTGCAGCCCAATAGCTGCATACCTAACTCATTAAAGCAATGCCGATCATTCCAGGTCAGATGTGTTTCTTGTATGCATAATAGATCTATGCGCATAGTCTGTATCATCTGTGCACAAACCCCCCTCTTCTTTTTATTATTAAGTCCACATAGATTCCACGAGCATATCCTCAATTTCCCCAACATGATAGTTTAATCAGATACTCCCAGACAGACAAAGCATAGCATTTAGTGACGAATTTTCCGTGCGAGATTCTCTCTTGACATTCCCTATGCAATACAACGAACACCAGCCTTTGATATTAAATTTCATATTCAAAAAAGCTGCCTCGCCGAAAAATGTACTCTCTGCTTTACTTTTATGAAAATTGCTTTTCACCTGACCTTTCTTGCACCCTACCCTCCACCCTACCCCCCCTCTTCCCTCCCCGGCAACCCCACCACTCCCCCACCCCCTCCCATGGAAAGGCAAAGGGACTAAAAAGTCCCTAATTGTGATGATAATGTGAGATGCCACTAGTGTGGCTCGCCATTCAGACTCCACTAAAACATTCAAGCAAATAATCCCTCCATCATCCAAAGAAGAGTATGAATACATGAAAAATACATAAAAAACAGGGAAATTAGTTAACTAATAACTAATAACTCAACCAAAAACAAACATTAAATCTAAGCATTATAATCATTGGTATCCCCAGCATGACCACAGCAAAAACCACCAGCTAATAGAGTCTAACTCTAAATCATAATGAGGTAAGTAGTTCTTTCGCTGCACCCTCTGAGGTCAAGAAATATGTTCTTTCTTTGAAGATAACCTTCAATTTAGCAGGGTTAAGAAGAAAGGCCCGAGCCCCCTTCGCCTGAAACGATGGGATTAACTGCCGAAATTGCCATCGATGTTGAACGGTGGTATGACAATAATCAGGGCGGACAAAAAACTAGAGACCTTTCCCCCTGCGTTTCCTATCAGGCCTAGCTAAGTCATAAAGAGCTTCCCTTGCAAGGAAATTGTTTACACAGATCAAGATAGCCCTGGGTTTAGCATTCGAATCATTTCTAACATTCTTTTGGAAGGGGAACCTATGCACCCGTTGAAGTTCCATATCCCATTTCCACTGGGTGAGTTCTGGAAAGGCCTCTGTAAAGAGATCAACTACAAATTGTCTGAGATTCCCCCCTTCACTTCCTTCAGGAATACCTAAAATTCGCAAATTATTCCTGCGTGATCTATTTTCAAGATCCACCAACTTCCAGTTGATCTCCTCTTTTAAACCCTCTAGCGATAATAGCTGTTTATTTAGCTGAGTCATTGAGTCCTCTATCGCCGAGATTCGAGCTTCAGCTTCTACTACTCTGGCCGAGACATCATTGCAAGTTTTACCAACCCGTCGTAGATTGTTTTGAAGGCAGCGCACTGCGCCTTGAGTGCGCAAGTTCTCTGTCCTAGTCTCTTCCCGGTGTTGAAGCATTACCTGATATATAGTATTTAGAGTTACTTCCGGAATCGATGATGCCTCAAGCATAATTGCCGGGGGAGTAGAAGACGATTCAATACTAGCGCCTTGGACCGTGAGAACCGTATGCTCCTCAGCACCCCAGTCGGGCCGCTCCGGAGATTTATCTAGGTCAAAATCAGAAGCCTGGGGGGAGCTATGCATACTCTTACCGCTCTCGTCGCCACCCCACTCTCCACCTCCTTCGCCGTCTCCATCACAACTACCAGCTTCCAGCGCGATAGATAAATCCGACATTGAATAAAATTGCCCTGCCGAATCGGTTGAGTCCACTTCTGCCTGCGAGTTAGCAATCTCCGTTGTCTCCGGCGCCTCTTGAGGTGGAATAATGAGGGGTGAGAACACCTCAAGCTGCAGTTGCTCTGATAGTGATATAGCAATGTTACTTGAGGCGTCCAGCTCTAACTCTGAGAGTACAGGTAATCCCGGATACTCGACTTGAGGAAGCTGCTCAGTACTAGTGGCAGCATTAGACAAAATAGGACTATTAAGCATTACTGGGTCATTGCTCACCAAAATCGCTTGTTGTTGAATTAGAGAGTGGTCAGCTTTCTCTCCTTGTTCTCCTTTATTGTTAATGGCACTCTTATTTATTTTCCTAAAGATCCCATGGATTTTCGGGATAGCACCTGTGGAAGCACTACTAGTCTCAGAATGCACTGGTGGTGCTTGTCCAGGATTCAGTCCTGGAGCGCCTGCTACCGGCGTCCCTGTTCCTTCTCAAGGTAGAGTTTTGCTTTGTGCGGGATCTTTACCGTTTTGAATTGCTGGCGGTGTAGCGGTCCCCCGCTTCTGACCCACATCCTGAGCCGCCGCAGCTGTCACAGCGCGCGTCTTTGGTTTCAGCGTCTTTGGCGGCATTCTAGTTTGAGCGTAGCACACCGGCTCCGCCGCCCGTAAGCCACAACGTCGAAACCCCGCTGACCTGCTCGCCTCACATACGCCTCTGGTGAAGGCACTCGACTCGGAGATCCCACAACAGCCAAAGGCGCCGCCTCTCCCAGCGGACCGCCGCCACGCCACCTGAAGCAAGCGCCGAAGATTCCGGGAAAGATCCCGCCGCATCCCAGGCACACCAAACTGGTACGTGTAGATCGTTTAAACTCTCCTGGACACAAGCGATATATGCAGCTATACTAAGAAAAAAGCATGCCAGGTCTCCAAAGAGTCTTCAAAGAAGTGGAGAGTGAAAGGTGGCGAGACCACTGCTGCTGCTCCTCACACGGACTCCCTTGCGTCCACCATCTTGCCAAACACACTCAGCCGCATCACTACTCACTTGTAACAAATTATTACACGTGAGTAATTATGTAATTTTCTTAATGCAGGCATCTCTGATGTCAGAATGCACCTGTAATAAAAACATAACTTACAGCAGTTATAACTTCTATAACATATTTTCATTTAACATATGTATTATAAAATACACTTTAGTGTATGTTATAAGGATATTGCAAGTTACTAAGGAGTTCTGTAATCATGAAGAGTAGACAAGCTAAAGGCTGAGTTCCTTCAATAAGGACACATAACTCTTGCAGCCCTCTAGCACCAGAAGCCCATTTAGAAAGTACTGACAAGGAAGAACATGCATATTAAGCCATGTATACATCTCAGTGCTTAGTAACAGCAGACATGTGGCATGTGACGCTATTTAAAAAAGTTATTGTATTACTTTTACATGTACTTCTTTTAGATACAAATGCAATCAATTGCAGTATTTCCCCGCAGAATGACAATGTGGGGTTTTCCTCCTCATGCTAAATGGGTCTCTCTACTCTTCTGCTTTAATATATGTTCATGGCAATTCTTAAAGCAAATTCAGGATTTTAATGTGTTTATAAATTATGTGTTCCAACTTTAGCAGTTTTGGATCAAGCCCGCTGCCAGTAGCGGAGGGGCGTCATTAGTCAATCCACCGTTCAGGGCTGAGGGCCATTCCATTTTGGCATGCTCACAGGTGGTGTTTCCCAGCATCCTTTGCTTCCTCAGGAGACTAGCATCTGGGGGTGAACAACTGACCGGAAGCAGTCATAAGAATGAAACAGAGGGGGCAGGGGATACAAAAGCCTGAGCCGCCCCTCTGTCCCTCAGCACCTGGCAGTGCACAGATCGTTGAAATCCCACCCACTCACTGACAAGGTTGATTTGGGCTCAAAATTCCAAAGAATGAAACTCTAATATTACAGTGCCATTGAGTTAATTATCATAACCTCCTTTAAGAGCGGTTCTGTGGGCTTAGGGCTGGTTAGAGGGGAGACTGACCTGCTGGTGGTCCTAACATCTAGCCCCACCTCTGATGCCCTCGATGACCAAATCATCACAGAGTGCCCCGACAGGAAGTGGCTCCCTGGTTTTTGCCTTATAATGGCTGAATGTGTCATTCCTGTGAACGTTGCGTTAATATTTAATAACCTGCCCCTTATTTTCGAGTAATCCATGCTTGCCAAGTCCTTGTGCCCTGCTTGCCCCAAGAGGGATATAAATAGGAAATGTTTGTACATTCATGTGTCAAGGCTGATATCTGCCTTAGGATATTCATAATGTGCAGGCATTAATGTGATATGTTAATATGTTATTCCGCTTAGCAAGTTGCTCTCCGGAAGACAAATCGTCTACGTCCTATTCCAGATGAGGTGTCTGTGACTGTAATTTATGTGGGGTATGTGCTGAGGGAAACAAAGCCATTGCACATGTGAGCACAATATTAGTTTTCCTGCTTGCTGCATTATATGGTTGTGATAATTGTTTTATTTTCTATCCATGCCATATCCTTTCTAGTTTTATTTCAGGTCTGTGTTGCATTCTGCAGTGAAGCTCACAGAATCGAAGATAGTTTCGATTAGAAGTATATTATGATTATTTTATAGTTTCGAAATATAGCTAATAATTCTACTTAGTATAGGATAATAAATGGAAGCCTATTTTTGTTTATATCCTCATTTACGCCCTTTGTGAAAGAGTGAACATAAGTAGCATTTTCTTCCAGATCACAGACTTACAGAGGTCGCTGGCTCTCAAAGACGTTGTCTTGAACGGTCTGCACATGCGTCTACTCTCCTTCGAACAGACGTCGCATGACGGAATATTTCTGTGGAAGATTCCTGAAATTAGCCGAAAGTGTCATGACGCTATCACTTCAAGAGTAACAAGTTTGTATTCACCAGGTACAGAATGGCAGCTTATTGACAGATATATTAACACTTCATCCCCCTGACCGGGGAAAGCGACACAGAAACGTCTTGTTCGAGGCATATGAGCTGCAGATCACACACTGTGCATAGATCGCCATCTGGTGTTGGGCCACGATGTTTGCAGTTTGTTGTTGTCCTGGGAAAGTCTTTGGAAGTCACAAGATAGGTGACTCCTCCTTTGGACCATAGTGCGCATGGGCATCGGCTCCATCATCAGATTCTTTTTTTCCGCCATCGAGCTCGTATGTGTTTCTTGCGCTCCAGTTCGGAACCATTACCAATTCTACTTTTGACCGCAATCCTTCACCCTTTCTACGGTATTGTTTTAGATCGCGATCCCCATTCGTCGCTCATTCTCCAACTTCGAAGTCCTCGATTCTGATTGTCGACGAGGGCCTCCGGGCCTACTTGGGCCTTAGCATCTGTCTCATGGAAAGGACTCCATTTAAAAAGTGTCCTCAATGTGGGTCGAAGTTTCCCCACACCGATCTGCATGAGGTGTGCAACCTCTGCCTTTCACCGGAGCACGAAACCAGAAACTGTGCAGCTTGTGCCTCCTTCCGCTCCAAGAAGATCATTCGGGATCGTCGAGCTCGAAGAAAAATGGCTCACTCGTCGACATCCATTTCCCGACGACATCTTCCAAAAGGGCGTCGATGTACAGGAACTGGAGCAGGTCGAAGTTGGCAGCGCCTCCGAAGCAGAGGACTTCGACGTCGAAGAAATCACTCCTGCGCAGCGGGTCGTAAGTAAAGACGTCGACCCTGACCCCCTCCATACACTATCCAAAAAGGCTTAGGTCCCACCTTCACCTTCGGGCCCAGGTGCACGCTGAGAGTCTGCTTCCCATGCCCCGCCCTCGGGCTCGGCAAAGAAGCCTATTAAGCCTTCAGGCAACTCGGGCTCGAGTCAGTCTGCCATTTGTACCGAAATCCGATCATCGGCACCGAAAAAGAAACCGCCCTCCTCCGTGCTGATCGCTCCTCCAATATCACTCGGCACCGAAATCTACATCGGCACCCAAAAAGGCGATCCCTAAAATTTCGGATCCACATCCTTCGGAACCGTAAAAAGTCTCGGAACCTAAGAAACAACCGGTACCACAAACAGCCACAGGGACTGTAAAACATCACGGTTCCAAGTCAGAAGACCACAAGACTGTTCCGGAATCGGTGCCCCATAAGTCTATCGAACCGGAAAAGTCGGTGCCGAAAGATCAGCCACAAGAGCTCTGCATACCAGATCCTAAACAGAAGACTCTTCTAAAGGACCCTAAAACTGGCCAGCTCACCCTAAGCTCACCTGCTCCACCACCTAAAAAAGAGGGTCATTGTTACATCTCCCCTCAGGGTCCCTTCTCCACCACCTCCTCCACCTTCTCCCCCACCACTCTCACCACACCATTCTCCTACACCATCTCCTCCACTAGGGAACGATGATGACACCTCTGATGAAGGGGAGGATGCGGATGAGGAGCCACCAGGGGACATTAGTCCACCTTCTTCTCCTGACCCTAGGGATGGTTATACTACACACAGACCCTGTAGAAGATGATTTCCTAATGGACACTTTTGATCATTCACAAAGGTCCACTTCTATTTTACCCAAGCTAAAAGGGGCCATCAAGCATGCACCTGAAGTGTTTAAAGATCCTCTGAGGGCTAGAGTTATTAACCCCAGGATCGAGAAAAAGTATAAAGCTGCCCCACGGGACCCAACATACATTAAAGGTCTGCACCTTTAGATTCACTGGTAGTTTCTAATGTTAGAAAAAGGGCCAACTCTCAAACATCAGGGGACGCTCCACCCCCTGATAAACAGTCCAAACTATTACATACCTCTGGCAAAAGAACAGCGTCACAAGCAGTAAAACATATGGTGTATCGCCAACACTCGAGCTCTGTTAGCTATGCATAATAGGGCACATTACGATGAACTAGAGTCCCTACTGCAATACCAACCAAACAAATATAAAAATAGGGCCAAATACCTCATACAGGAGGGAAAAATCATCACTAACACCTCAATTTGTTGCTCTCTAGACATAGCAGATACCTCCTCTAGAGCCGTCGACACATGTGTACTTTTGCGTAGACATGCTTGGCAACGCATTTCAGGCTTTAAACCGGAAGTACAAACTTCCATTTTAAACCAACCATTCGATCAACAACAACTATTTGGACCTAATGTGGATTCATCTCTTGAAAAGATGAAAAAAGACACAGACACACCAAATCTATGGGAGCCTTGCAATCACAAGCTCCCAGACGTTCTTTTTGTTGCTCCTCTACAAAGGCACTTCCAGAGGCTACTCATCTGACAACCCTACCACTTCTTACAAGGCTCCCACCCTGTCCACATTCACCAGAGGCTACCAAAGAGGAGGCTACAGAGGCAACAATAACAAAGGAGTAGGCAAGACCGACAATACCCGATCTGCCTCCACCCCTGCCCATTGACTTCCCTCCACTCCCCCGGACCATTCCACTCCTGTTGGGGGCGAGAATACAACAGTTCCAACCTGTCTGGACCAACATCACCACAGACAGGTGGGTGAGACAAATCGTTCAAACCTGTTAATGTCTAGAACTCACTTCTACCCACCCAGGCAGCGCCCAATGTCACTGGAACATTTATCACTGCTAAAACAAGAAGTCATCTCCCTTCTGCAAAAGCATGTGATAGAACCGGTACCCCTCCATCAGCATAACACAGGGCTTTACTCCCTGTACTTCCTCATTCCAAAAAAGGACGGCTCTCTAAGACCCATCTTAGACCTCAGACCCCTAAATCTGTACATACAAACGGACCACTTTCACATGGTCACGCTTCAACAGGTCCTTCCTCTGCTCACACAAGGCAATTTCCTTGCCACTCTAGATCTCAAGGACGCCTACTTCCATATTCCCATTCACACTTCTCACAGGAAGTTTCTCAGGTTTGTAGTGGACGGTCAGCATTATCAATTCAAAGTACTCCCATTCGGAGTCACCACAGCACCCATAGTCTTCACCAAGTGTCTAGCAGTAGTTGCAGCTCACCTAAGGAGGCAGCATATTCATGTCTACCCCTACCGAGACAACTGGCTCATAAAATCCAAGTCATACAACCAGTGCGTACAACACACTCACGCTACAATCCAACTGCTTTATGACTTGGGGTTTACCATAAACCACCGAAAGTCTCACTTACAACCGTCCCACATACAGCAATACCTCGAGGACAACAATAAATACCTCAAAGGCACTTGCATATCCCAGTCCAACCAGGATAGCAAGCATACAAAGCCTTGTCACAAAGTTTCAGCCGCAACACTCTCTTCCAGCTCGAGCGTTCATGCAACTAATGTGGATGATGGCCTCTTGCATATTCATAGTCCCTCACGCAAGACTTCAGATGCGTCCCCTACAGGAATCTTTAGCACGTCAGTGGAACCAGGCTCAAAGTCAGCTGACAGATCTGGTGTTGGTGGACGGTTGCACGCATCGCTCTCTGCAGTGGTGGAACACCAAAAACCTTTCCAAAGGGCAACTGTTC
Organism: Lissotriton helveticus; assembly: GCF_964261635.1. Taxonomy (NCBI): domain Eukaryota; kingdom Metazoa; phylum Chordata; class Amphibia; order Caudata; family Salamandridae; genus Lissotriton; species Lissotriton helveticus. Next base: position 130,082,687 of record NC_136065.1, read on the forward strand.
ATCAAGCCAGTTCCACAGATAGTGCTAACAACAGATGCATCGCTCTCCGGATGGGGAGCTCATCTGTTACATCATACCATACAGGACACGTGGACACCACAACAAAGGTTGCTCCACATCAATCACCTAGAGTTACTTGCCATATTTCTAGCGTTAAAGTCATTCCAGAAACACATTCTGGGCAAAGCTGTCCTAGTCTGCAGAGACAATATGACAGCAATGTATTATAAATGAAAACAAGGCGGGACACACTCTCCACAACTCTTCCACCTAGCACAAAGTATATGGAGATGGGCTATTTCTCAGAACATTTTTCTCCTAGCCCAACACGTTCCAGGAGTCCAGAACAGCATAGCAGATCTGTTAAGTCGTCAAATGCAACAGACCCACCAGTGGGAACTTCATCCGCAGGTTCTTCAACCATTTTTGCAGTTGTGGGGGCGCCCAGAGATAGATCTCTTTGGAACCCATGAAAACGCAAAATGCCCAATCTTCGCCGTCAGGTATCCACACCCAATGTCCAAAGGCAATGCGATATGGATGAATTGGTCAGGCAGATGTGCGTACGCTTTTCTGCCTCTCCCGTCCATTCCACTGGTGGTGCGCTTTTATCCACACTATGTGTGGGAGGGTATGCTCAGACGTGAGTCCCTTGCTCATTGCACCATCAGGATTCAAGCAAGCCGGGTCGACGAAGGCTGTGATGCCAGAAACCGGTCCCCGGAAGCTTGTTTCCTTTCCAGTATAAGAATTGGCTTGGTAGTTTGGTTTGCCCTGTTCCCATCATGCACTGGGACAGGAACAGACTAATTTGCATATAGCCAGGTTCTGAGCTGGGATGGTGCATTGAGCTAAAAAACGGTGATGGATTAAAACCATGATCTCTTGACTTGGTAAGAGTATTCTGCATCATTCAGAAACTCTGTCCATCACCACCCCCTTTTCCAAAATCGCTTTTATCCACACTATGTGTGGGAGGGTATGCTCAGACGTGAGTCCCTTGCTCATTGCACCATCAGGATTCAAGCAAGCCGGGCCGACGAAGGCTGTGATGCCAGAAACCGGTCCCCGGAAGCTTGTTTCCTTTCCAGTATAAGAATTGGCTTGGTAGTTTGGTTTGCCCTGTTCCCATCATGCACTGGGACAGGAACAGACTAATTTGCATATAGCCAGGTTCTGAGCTGGGATGGTGCATTGAGCTAAAAAACGGTGATGGATTAAAACCATGATCTCTTGACTTGGTAAGAGTATTCTGCATCATTCAGAAACTCTGTCCATCACCACCCCCTTTTCCAAAATCGCTTTTATCCACACTATGTGTGGGAGGGTATGCTCAGACGTGAGTCCCTTGCTCATTGCACCAACAGGCTTCAAGCAAGCCGGGCCGACGAAGGCTGTGATGCCAGAAACCGGTCCCCGGAAGCTTGTTTCCTTTCCAGTATAAGAATTGGCTTGGTAGTTTGGTTTGCCCTGTTCCCATCATGCACTGGGACAGGAACAGACTAATTTGCATATAGCCAGTTTCTGAGCTGGGATGGTGCATTGAGCTAAAAAACGGTGATGGATTAAAACCATGATCTCTTGACTTGGTAAGAGTATTCTGCATCATTCAGAAACTCTGTCCATCACCACCCCCTTTTCCAAAAAGGTGCGCAAACTGCAGCAACACTCACTGACTCTCATCCTAGTTGCTCCAACATTGTCCAGACAACCGTGGTACACCACATTATTGGAACTGTCGGTAGTCCCACACCAAAAACTACACCTCTCCCCATGCCTCCTAACCCAGAGCCGTGGAGAGATCAGACACCCGGATCCGGCACAGCTCAACCTAGCGATCTGGCTCCTGAAGACCTAGAGTTTGGTTACCTTAACCTTCCCCCTGATTGCATTAACGTTATCAGAGAAGCTAGATGTCCCACCACTAGAGCTTGCTACACAGCCAAGTGGAAAAGATATGTCATATACTGCAACAATAACAACATTAATCCCTTAGATGTGTCAATTCAACACATCATAGGTTACCTGCTACATTTCCAAAGGTCTGACCTAGCATACACATCTATTAGGTTACACCTTGCTGCTATGGCAGCCTACCTACAAAACAGAGAACATTTTTCACTATTTAAAGTACCTGCCATCAAAGTGTTTATGGAAGGACTCAAAAGAATAAATATTGTTCTCACAAGACTAATGGGTACTCAATTCAAACCCCTGCACAAGTGCGAATTACAGTTTCTCACATGGAAAGTCGCGTTCCTAGTAGCCATTACTTCCCTTAGAAGAGTTAGTGAGCTTCAAGCACTTACTATTCAAGAACCATTTTTACAACTCCATCATAACAAAGTGGTTCTCAGAACAAACCCAAAACTCCTTCCTAAAGTTATTTCTCCCTTTCATCTCAATCAGTCTGTAGAGTTGCCAATATTTTTCTCGCAACCACAAACAGTCGCAGAAAGAGCTCTTCATACGCAGACGTAAAAAGAGCACTCCTTTATTACATTGACAGAACAAAACCTTTTCGCAAAACTCAACAACTTTTTGTATCCTTCTCACCACCACATAAAGGCAATCCAATATCAAAAGCTGGAATTGCAAGGTGGATCGTCAAATGCATACAAGTTTGCTATCAAAAAGCAAAACATACATTATCTATTTCTCCTAAAGCCCACTCTACTAGAAAAATAGGGGCTTTAATGGCATTCTTAGGGAACATTCCCTTAGATGACATCTGCAAAGCAGCTACATGGTCTACACCACACACATTTACAAAACATTACTGTGTAGATGTGCAAGCAAAGCAACAGCCTAGTGTGGGCCAGGCTGTACTCCAAACACTATTTCAAACAACTGCAACAGATACTGGTGGTCGCCGCTAGGGTGGAATACTGCTATACAATCTATGCACAGTGTGTGATCTGCAGCTCATATGCCTCAAACAGAAAATGCTACTTACCAGTATGCATCTGTTCTTGGCATGTAGAGCTGCAGATTCACACACGCCCACCCGCCTCCCCGGCTACTTTTATCTGTTCCTGCCTCCCCAGCTACCTTTATCTGTTCCAGTATTATCTTTTTTAGATACAGCATACACGGGCATCTTTTCTGTTTCTCACAAAACTCCATAATTTCCCTCACAGACGAAAAAACGATCTGAAGATGGAGCCAATGCCCATGAGCACTATGGTCCAAAGGAGAAGTCACCTCTCTCGTGACTTCCAAAGACGTTTCCAGGACAACAACAAAGTGCAGACATCTGGGCCCAACACCAGATGGCGATCTATGCACAGTGTGTGAATCTGCAGCTCTACATGCCAAGAACAGATGCATACTGGTAAGTAGCATTTTCCTTCTGGAAGGGGGACTCCACAATTTAAGAACCATGATCTCCTATATAAAACAAAACACTGGAGAAGCCAATAGGTCTGTTTGTATGACTGAAGCATGCATGGCTATATCACACGTGCCTCAACAACGCGTTCTCCAAAATGAATGCATCTTAACGACACATTCCTTTACCATGCTTGCCTTTACCATGCATACCTTTGCTACAAATTGTGTTGTAAAGGCATGATTGCTAAAGGTATATGCGTGGTAAATTACCACTACCCCGGCCCCCCCATCCCTGCCCTAAGGGCTAAAATCCTGTCCCACCCCACCCTGAGGCCTAAAACTGACCCCACCTTGCCCTTAAAACTAACCCTTCCCCTTCTCCCGCCCTGAGGCCTAAAACCCAGTCCCCTACCAAAAACGACCTTGACCCCAGCACCCCCAGCCTGAGCCCTAAAACTGACCCCCATTCTGCCCTGAAAACTACCCCTGCCCTGAGGCCTAAAACCCTTCCCCCTGCCAAAAACGACCCCAACTTCAGCCCCACCCTGCCCTAAGCCCTAAAAATTACCACCTGCACTGAAAACTGCCCCTTCTCCTCGCTCAGAGCCCTAAAACCTGCCCCAGCCCTTAAAACTACACCGCCCCTCCCTCTGAGCCCTAAAACTGTTCACCCTTCCAAAAAAACTACCCCACCACCCCCAGCCCTGAACCCTAAAACCAACCCCCAACCCTAAAAGCTACCCCCCCCCAAACCCGGTCCCAGCCCCACTTACCGGTCCACATCTAGAACTTCCTGTTCCGACGCTTACTGTTTCTCTCCCCGCCCATCCGGACATCTAGACCACTATCTGCCTTAAACACTCATGTGCCTGGTTAAGGCAGATGCATGGTTAAAGCAAGCATTGTTCTGCTTGCAGGGAGACGCGATGCATGGCTTAGCGCGTTTGTAAACACCGTTCCTCCTACAGCGTTAGCATATTACCACAAGACACACAGAAGGGACCTTGCAAGAGTGGGCAGATGCCCTTGTTACAAGTTGCACAGTACTAGTGTGTGGTAAAATTGTGCTAGTACCATGCAAGTATGAGTTATTCTGCCTAGAATGGGGAATAACTGTCTAGACTTAATTTTACGGAACACATTTCTGCAGGGTTTTTTCATTTTACAGAGGATTAACACTCACATTTGCCACCTGCTTAGATCAAGTGGTAATTGTGAATAGGAAGACAGGTTGTGGGCGGGGGTGAGAGTAGGGAAGGGTAGGGGAAAAAGGTAACCTTGCGGAGAGCATCAAAGGCTCCCACCTTGCCTAAAAAGTGGTCAAGCAGGGACAGGGCAAAGGCTTGGCTGCAATTGTAGCCAAAGGCTAAATCAACTCTGGTGGTCCCACACCCACAACAACTTGGTACAGGCCAGTTGTGATCAGGCACAGTGGTATCCTTACTGGGGCTACCATTCCGCCTGACTCATAAGAGACAGACAGGGCTACAGCTGTAAAATAATTCCTCATGCAGTTCAATGCAAGCATTGAGTTGAGGCAAAAGGATACATTCAGTCAAGTGCATTAGTTGAGAGAGGAGAACTCCACTGGGCTTAGCCAAGACTTCATTGACAAGGTCTCTAGGGATTGGCTGAAAGAGACTGGCTGAAGCAAGCCAATAGTTCAAAGAGGTGGACCTAAACCCCACTCTGTATATAGTCGATCTGTTTAACAGCTGTGCTGCAAAAATCCAAAACTAAAAAATGCTGACTTAAGTTGCCTGCGCTAAACTTGTTCAGCAACTGTGAAGTCAAGATTTGCAGTCTCCTCTTCTGAATGGGAGTCACAGTTCTCTAGTCTTTCTGTATGCTTTAGGTCCAGTTTTAAAACAAGTGACAAGATTAGGAATCTTCTGGCTGTGGAGTCGCACCTGGAAAACCTTAAGGGTAGCATCGTCCCGCCTGCTGCAAGCACAGCAGGCACGGGAAACATCCTTTACGACGCAACTTTTACCACACAGTGCCTTTACAACGCAGGTTTTTCAACGCAAGTCATTACAACGAATTGCGCTGGGGGGCGCTCTAGGATAGGTAATAGTTTAATTTACTATCCAACACCTTCCCTACTATCCACAGGGACTGGAGTTGGAATAGTAAATGAAACTATTCACTATCCAGCACCCCCCCAACGCAAGTCGTTGTAACGACTTACGTTGAAAAACCTGCGTTGTAAAGGCATGCGTAGTAAAAGCATGCGTTGTAACAACGTACATCCGCAGGCACACACAAAAAAGTAAAATGGCATGGCAATGCCGTTTTATTGCCATGCCATTTTATTTTGCGCCGATTCGCGTAGGCGAGGGCAGGGGACAGGGCTGAATTCCGCGATTGCAGGAATAAAGCTGCCCCTCTAGTGCGCATGTCAAGTTGGCCGACTGGCTTGCTGCTGCCAGCCCGACATGCGCAATGTAGACGCAGCAATCCCATGGCTGTGAGGCAGCCAGGGGTTGCTGGCTCAGGCCTCCAGCTTCAAAATAAGCGCTGGTTTAGCCTGCTCCCACCAGTCCTGTAGCTGCTCTCATGCTGATGAGAGCAGATCCAGGATTGGTGTTCCACTGGGCCGGAAGGAAGTCCTTCCATTTCTGCCTGTGGATGCCAGGGAAGTTGGGCCGCACTTGGAGAGTAGCATGTATGGTGAGTTTGGCGCCATCGCGCCCACCATACGTTTATATGGCTAGCCACCACTGCTGTAAAGACTATTGTAAGGAAGGACAGCTGCAGTCTTTTAATGGTAGCAACACTTCTTCCTGTTCAGAGACTTAACTTGTATTGTGCTTAGAAAGTGTTTCCCTTCTGCTACTTGTGGGTTTTAAGAACTTTATGTCTTGAAGTCCTTTAAAATCTGAAACAAAGCACAGAATGAGTCCTTCTCTAGAGTAGCCCCATAATTATGGAAGTGCCTCTCCCTGTCCCTTAGGAAACACCTCACTCTTAATAATTCAAATAAGTGTTTAAAATATTCTGTCAACGCAGTAATGTATCCAACTTATGATCAAATTCGCCAGTGAAGCTGAAAAAGATTAGATTTTGCTTTGTTGATTGTGTCTTTTTCATCATTAATATAACCTGTTATTTCTGCGTTCCCTGACTCTTAGGGGCCCATTAGGATCATGGGCGGATCGCCACCGCCCGCAAGGCGGTAGCTATCCGCCCGTGATCCTACACCACCCGCCACCCATTTCCCCCCGCCAAATTACTATGGCGGGGGGACCGCGGCGGACAGATAAACCATCCGCCGCTTTGCCACAATGCCAGGAATGCAGGATGTGCCCGCCACTATGGCGGGCGCATCCTAATTGCCCCCACGGGACCCCCGCCCTTATGGCGGGCGGTCCCTTTTACCGTGAGGATGGCGGGGGGACAAAGTCTGCCTAACATCCTAATGATGCCCTTAATATTAGTACTTGCTGTTTTTTGGTTGCTCCCAACAGTCATTCAGTGTATGTTAGGCTTTTACATTTTATATATATTTTTTAAGTTCTACTCTTCTCACACAAAGACTTCGAACATGTACAGCGCTTTGCTGCATTTTGGCTAGGTTTGCGCAATAGAAATTCTATATGTATCTATACATACAAACATACATAATTGCACATGGTTCTGATGCTGTTTGTACAGTTTTATGTACTACATAATTAGCTGTATGACGTCTGTTTTCTGTACACTGCATTTACCTTTTTTCTGTACAGTGCTTCAACAACCTTAAGGCCTGGCCATGCTACAGCAGAAGCCCTGTAAATTAATGCAATTAATAAAATAGAATTAAATATTATACAATGTTAAATGATGTACTAAGGACAGCTCTGGCCAAGTGTTTCACCAGCTTCACTTTTAAACCTACCAGTTTAACATGATATTAACAACAACTGCTATAATATTTAGATTGAATAACTCTCCTTTCATTTGATGAAAACTCATTTTGATGGATTTTAAAATGGTGTCCACTCGAATGCATTGAACCTTTCCAATGTTCTCCCTGTCTTTCAGCCTTCTACACGGCCAGGTATGGCTACAAGGTCTGTCTGAGGGTTTACTTAAATGGGGATGGACCCGGAAAAGGAACTCACGTCTCCTTGTTCTTCGCCATCATGAAGGGGGAATATGATGCTTTACTTCCTTGGCCCTTTAAACATAAGGTACATTAAACAAACGTGTCTAATTCAGCAACTGCACATGATATGCTTGTGGGGATTTTGAATGCATAGCAAATAGTAACTAAACATCTGCAAACAAACTTAGCTGAACTGACAGACGCTTTGTGGGTTATTCGCCATGTTGGATACATTTTCAGGGGAGTTAGGGAATTGGTTTCTTCATGGAGAAAAAACATGTTGTTGTGGCAAACAAAAAGAAATAAAAAATGTGAATTTGCATATTTCTGACATACAGCAAATGTTCTACTATGCAGATATCCCTTTGGAGAACAGATAATAGGTATTGATAGAGCGCGCGAGTCACCCGACCAATAATTTCGCCACTTCCGGCTTCGGGCCCATATATTTTCAAATCACCATATACATTGATCGGATGACCTCACGGTCTACTACCAATATTTGTGTGAGTTCCTTTTCTTTATTCCTAGAGTACCCGACTTACCATCCACCGATGTGGGTACCTATGACCACAATGGATCAGGGAGCTAGCTGTAAAAGGAAAGGCAGCAAAATACAAACTCAACAAATAACATTCAAACTCTTTGTAAAATGACCACGGACAACTGGAAGTTTAAAGTCTTTATCTAATTTAGTAAAATTCAAAGAGTATCAAATTCACAGTAATTAAACAATCAATAAACAGAATAACATACAGTAGACAGCTAAAGAGCAAATAGGTCAGTACAACCATTTATACTAATAAGGAATCAGGGCACATTCTATAGTTGAAGGGTCAGAAAATAGAACATCTAGGATGAATCACTAGAAATGGGGTAGGCTTTGATTATGACTAGTATTCTAGATTTATCTCAAAGAAATGAGACAGGAGTTCGGGACATTTATATAACTGTAGGAGAGTCTATGAAGAGAGACACGCTATGCATTAAGGCAAAAGTTCTTTAGACAGTTTAAGTAAGGATGTTCTAGACCATATCAGGAAATAACAAACTGCAATGCAAAATATAATTTCTAGCAGGTAGGGTAACATAGGAACACGTTATGAAATAAATGCAAATGACTTTATGATTCAATGGTTGCGGAAAAGCATGGAAATTTAACATATGCAAAGGTACGTCTTTATTAAAGCAAAAGACAGAAATTCAGAAAGGTGCAAGATTCAGATTTTCAGAGTGATATTTACCTAGACTGGTGTGGAAACCAAACCCTGGCCACGGGTCAGTTAAGGACAGGAAACCCTCAAGGAAGGATACCCCTCAATGGACAGCAGGTGCAGAACGGACACCCAGGACAGGACAGGAAGACCAGATTAGGATCAGGACAGGACCGTCAGGACAGGAACCCTCAGGACAGGACCCTCAGGACAGGACCGGCACCCGCAGTTTGGAAGCAACGCCTGCGCTCCACCCTCTCTGCAGCTATCGATCAAAACCCCGATTGGGTCAGCGAACTCCCAGCAAAGTGCTCCGCCAGCACTTTAAGGTTTAGTAAAACCTTAGTCTATGGTCAATTTCGGACAGAGTGCTCCACAGCTCTCTGTATCTTAAGTCACCTATTGAGTGTGTTGGGTCAGTGACAGGTCAGCTAAACCAGACAAGTCGGACAAATTCCCTAGGTGAACCCAGGGTAGATATACTGTTTTGGGACGGTGTACCACCCCCCAATGTTGCAAAGTGTCAGAATCCCTCAATTTGGATTGGTCCTAAGGTAGGATTTGGGTAACACACCAATCAGAACAGACTATTTGGAAGCCTAATTTGCATATCTGGGTACCGCCTAGCAAGATTGGTGTTCCCATGGGAAGTCGCAGAGAATACAATGGAAAGAATACATTTCGATACAATAGAACATAATCATGATGCTTTTGCTGGGCGAAGGTGCACTCTCCCAGGGTGGCTCTGGCATCAACCTTCTTTGGCCTGAGTTCAATGTCATGGCAGCCTCTAGTGATTCTGCGCAGAAATACCCTCCAAGATGGACTCCCCAGCCCAGCACCCCTCCGAGTCGAGGATACATGAAAAGTAAGCGAAAACAAATTAAAACATAGAAGTGAAGGTATGAAAAACACATCATTGGTTTTGTACTTTAAACTTATCATTATAAAAATATACTATGCAGTTTAAACGTTAGCAACATATACACGAACACAAGAGCATTCTGCACGAGCAGTACCACGTTATTGCAAAAGCTGTGTATTACGCATGCGCACCCTTTCCCACCAAACTTATAACTACGTCAGGTCACGTGAGTGTGACTGACGCATGCGCAGAAGCCATTTCAAAGCGGCGGCCATGTTTAGGGACACGGATTAGTTGTATTAGAAATACACATAAGCAAGCTTCATCTACTTCGGTCGGATATGAAAAATATATTAGTAAGACGTACGAATTTTATTAATTGATTACACACGGGCGAGGTTCATGACTCGAGCAAGTCGCGATGCGAAGCTTGCTCTATCAATCCCCTCTTTGATGATATTTACTATCATCACAACAAAAAATAATGGAACCAGATGCCAACTTCTCACACTTTATACAACTCTATCTCTTCCAGCAAGCGATTCAGCTTCTCTTTCTCATTTTTGGTAGGGTGAGAATTTTTCACCCTTTTGTATATCTGATTATTCATTTCCTCTAATTCAAGCTCATCCACACTTCGTTTCACTCCTCTGGCATTCACTTGGTGCTTTCTGGTGTGCTTACGGCATTTGCAACAGACAAATATGAAAAATAGGATAAGACCTATAATTCCAATTGGCATCAGTACTTTAAACGGATGTATGACGTTACTCCGCATACCGTTACAACTACCTACCATTACAACGCGACCATTACAACGCATACCATTACAACGCATAGCGCTTTGGGGTGCTGGATAGTGGTAAGTATAATTTACTATTCTAACTCCAGTCCCCGTGGACCCTAGGGAAGGTGTTGGATAGTAAATTATACCATTCCCTATCCTATAGCGCCCCCGAGCGCAATGCGTTGTAATGGTATGCGTTATAAAAGTCGCGTTGTAATGGTAGTGCGGAGTAACGAATGCGTTGTAACAGGTGCATACCCTTTAAACAATAAGCTTTTACCTAAAGTAGCAAGCCATTGACCTACATTTGAGAGACCATCTACCAGTCTCTTCCAGGCACTATCAACCTCGAGTGGTTTGAGTTCTTTTTCCAAATTAGTAATGTTTTTCACGTATCTTTTGAGCTGCACGCTTTTGTCCGGAATATAAGTGCAACAATGTTGCGCCTTCAACATCCGGCAGACTCCGCCCTCTTTTGCTAATAAGGTGTCAAGAGCAAGTCTGTTCTGCAAAACCATTGATCTGATCGCAACCATTTCGGTATTAACCAGCAGAAATCCATGAGCTTTGTCAGTAGACAACACATCTACTATTGTGGACAATTTGCAAATTCTGTGAGTGTTCAGAACCACTCCCACTCCAGGTATCAGTGCACTGAAAATACTACCCATTATTTCACCTACGCTTTCTCTTTTACTACGCACTAAGCCATTAGTATTTTCACCGCTTCCAGCAACTTCATTCACATGGTATATTTTCGGGAAGACAATGCCAAAATAGCAGCTTCCATACCAGTGATCCGGCAATTTGAAATAAGCCTTGTCTCCACATATATAATAAATTCCAGGAAACACAGGCTCTGACCCATTTTTGAAACCCCATCCTCCAATTACCTTGTAATTATGTTCACATTCACTGGAACCAATGAAAATGTTATTATAGTAGCTAGTCTTCTCGCGGTGAAGACATAGCTTTCCCTTCCTTTCAAAATCCAGCAACAGAGCAGGTCCCGCCCCACCATTTGAGGTGCCTTCCATGTCCTCAGCCCATTTTGGCGTTTTCTGTCTTTCGTCATCTGCCTTTCTTTGTATTTTTATTCTTCTCTTCTCTGCCATGTTCAGGAACATCTTTTACTGCTCACGCAAAGAACAGGTCAAGTTATCTCTGTGTGCGTCACTTATGTCTATATTACCTATAGTCAGAAAGTATTCGCCCATATAGCGAGTAACGTCACTTTTGGTATGTACAGGATTCAGGTTCCCACGTATAGGAAGTTCAGAAAAGATCACGTCATTGTTAGAGTAATAGTACTGTAACGGTCCTCTTTTGTAAAATAAGCTTGCTAAAATGCTACAGGATATTCCATATGTCAGGGGCAGGTGATGGTATGTCACGCCTTCAGGCACAGAGGTAGGTAGCTTCATGCAGACATAGCAATCCTCAATTTCCATAGTCTCTACATAATGTACTAACAAGTTTGCGAAAACATTTAAATGTGTCTTGTTCTTAACTTCATGGTAATGTAGTCCTCCCTCATCTGATGCTTCTAGGTCTCGTTTTGTTTGTTTTAGTGCTTTCTTATGTCTTGCTACACTTTGTGTTGTCAGCTCTTCAGTGTCAGTATTTACAATCTCAGTAGGGTCAATATTAGTATTTTTGCTCACCGCAAAAGGAATGAAAACTGTTAGTCCTATCCACACTAATATCACTATAACTATACTACATACACATACCTTGCAGCATGTTTTGCAACAACTGCGACTAGGTCTACCACTCACGTTTGAATCAGACATTTTGGCTCAGAAGAAGTTTCTCGACCCCTCTTTGTGTCTCTGCACGAGTAGCTTACTTTGTGCAAATTCACGGTGGCTCGTCTTCTTCTTCGGCAGAGTACTCAGCGACTGGTTCTCCGTCGCTTTCGTCAGTTATATCAAGATCTTCAAATTCTTCCAAAACGAGCGTCCATTCAGGAGCCTTGTACTTTTTGTTTTGTCTCTTTATTCGATCGCTCCTTCTTTTGGAAGTGTCTTCTTGTTGCTCAGCTATGCGAGCACTTCTCCTTTCTTCTGCACGTTTTTCTTCTACTGTTTTTATCCTCAGCCTCAATTTCTTTATGAATCCAGGCTCAAGGTGCTTTCTTTTCTTAAGTCTTTTAGTTGGCACTCGGATTTCGTTTTCTTTTATTGCCCTTTTATTTTCATTTGTTTGTGGCAATTCTGCTTCCTTTTCTTCCCTTCCTATCTGACTAGTTCCAGGGCTCGTATCTGTTTCTTCTGCCTGGTTGCTAAACTGGCCTTGTTCAGGAGAGTTTTGTTTTTGCTTTTCAAATGTCTCTGTTTCTGTTTCCCGAACGCGTTCTTCTATCCCTATCTGATCCTGTTCGAGCACTTCGATCCCTTGATTTTCTTCTGCTCGAACTATTACACTATGTCTAGTCTGTCCCTTTTCGACATCAGGAGTCAGTGGAGGTGTATCAATTATTTGCTCAGTCCCTGTCTGACCTTCTCCTTCCTCAGTTTTGATGTGAATCTCAATAGTCTGAGGTTCTTCGCCTGTGCCTTGCTTTTCCTCTCTATTCCACTCTCTACCTTCCCAAATTCGCTCTCTTGTTCTGATTGGGTCTTCGGTGAGGTCAATCAAGGGTATCCACTCATCTGGCCATATGCTTGGCAGCTCGTCATCAGCTACTTCTGGACCAACTTCTGGGAACCCCTCAGCAGGCTTGACTCTTGGCAGCTCGTCATCAGCTACCTCTGGACCAACGTCTGCGGACCCTTCGGCTTGACTGGTACTGGGCTGTACGTTGTCAGTTACTTCTGGTCTTGCTTCTGCAGGCCCCTCTGCTGGACGGCCTTCTTCTCCAGGCTCCTTGTCTGGTAGTACCTTCTGGGTGTGGCTGGCGTGGATCCAATGGGGAACACCTGCACACTTCACTGCTGTGGTCGTTACCAGGATTACTTGGCGCTTCTGTCCCCACCTCGGTGCCAGGCAGCTCAACCGAGTGTGCTTCTTTATTTTGACCCAGTCCCCTGGAACCAGCTTGTGGAGAGGGGTCGTTGGATTGGCGACGGCGTCTTCTCCGATCTGGCGAGAGATATAACGCACTTGGTCAACCTAATCTCTTGCAGTATTCAAGCACCAAATCATCAGTAATACTCAACAGTTTGCTTCCTGGTACCCACGCTTGTCTCATCACTCTTCCCATCAGGATTTCATGGGGGCTCAGGCCTGTCTTCCGGTCTGGAATACTTCGGAGTCCCATCAGAACAAATGGCAGGGCCTTCACCCAGGTCATGCCAGATGCATCACACAATTTTGCTAGTCTTGTTTTTATAGTCCCGTTTATTTGCTCCACTACTCCAGAAGCCTCTGGATGATATGCACAGTGGAGTTTTTGCGAGATCCCAAAGGCCTTACAGAGTTGATCGATCACATCATTCTGAAAATGTCGGCCTCTATCTGATTCAATAGTGACTGGAACCCCGAACCTAGGTATCAGTTCTTTCAGTAAACACTTGGCTACTGTCAGTGCGTCATTTTGGGGAGTAGGGTAAGCTTCCACCCACTTTGAAAATAGGCAGACAATGACAAGGACATAACGCTTCCCTTCACAACGTGGCATGGTGATGAAATCAACTTGTATTCTCACAAAGGGACCCCCTGACCTCCCAATTCTCCCTAGTTAGACCATTGTTCTTTTGCCAGCATTGAACTGTTGACATGACAAGCACCTCTGGCAGAGGGACTCTGCTACTTTCCTGAACTTTTTGCTGTACCAAGTCTGTTGGAATACCAGAATCATGGCGTCCCTACCAATGTGTGATCCCTCATGTATCAGTCTAGCCATTGTGCCAAGCAAGTGTCTGGGTAACACAGGCATACCATTTGGGCCCAAGATGACACCATCCTCACGTCTTGGTCTACACCCTTCTTCCTTCCACTTCTCTCTTTCTTGCCAGGGTGTTGCCTGCTGCCATTCTCTCACTTCATCCCATGTAGGCACTTCTTCAAACACTCGAAGTTGGCAGCTGTTTCCGGCCCCCCCCCCCGTTTCGGGTTGATTATTAGTCGATCTGTGGCGCAAAATTTTGCCACTCGATCAGCGAAATCATTTCCCAAAGATACAGGGTCAAAGCTCGTCTTATGAGCAACACACTTGACCACTGCCAGTTCCTTTGGTAACTGGATTGCCTCTAGAAGGTCTTGAACAACTTTTCCATTTCGAATAGGGGTACCTGATGAAGTCAGGAACTCCCTCTGTAGCCATAATTGGCCAAAGTCATGCACAACTCCATAACAGTACTGACTGTCAGTATACACTGTTATGCGTTCATTTTTTCCCAATTTGCAAGCTTTTATCATGGCGATCAATTTGGCTACTTGTGCAGACTTTACTCCAAATAAATAACCTGCTTCTTCAATTCTTGTTAAGGAGACTACAGCATAGGCAGCATTCAGACCTCCTTGTTCATGTCTTAGGCATGAACCATCCACAAACAATTCTTTGTCATGCACAGGCAAAGGTGTTTCTTTAATGTCTGTGTGTGGTTTTGTGCTAAATTCTGTTAAATCAATGCAGTTATGCTCGTCTTCCTCCCCATCTTCCATATCCATTGAGTTAGGAAGCAGAGTGGCGGGGTTCAGAATGTTGCACCGGACAATTGTTATATTTGCAGCACCCACGAGAATCCTCTCGTATTTAGTCAGCCGACTAGGGGTGAGATACTGAGTTTTCGTTCTTGTTAGTAAAATCACCACTCCATGTGGAACATACACAGTTACAGGATGTCCCATGATGATGGATTCACTCTGCTCTAAACTTGTGCAAGTAGCAGCTACTGCTTTCAGACATCCTGGTAATCCAGCAGCCACTGGATCCAGGGTGGCAGAGAAATATGCCACAGGCCTTCTGGTTGTGCCATGTTCTTGTGTTAGGACTGACAATGCGCAATTATCGCGAGTGTCACAGAACAGGGCAAATTCCTTGGAATAGTCTGGCATTCCCAACGCAGGGGCTGTACACAGACAATCTCACAGTTTTGTGAAGGCTGTTAAGCTTTCATCATCCCATTCTATGATATCCGGTGTTCCTCTCTTGGTCATTTTTATCAAAGGTCTAGCTAGGACTGCAAATCCCAGAATCCATTGCCTGCAGTATCCTATCACCCCAAGGAACATTCTGATTTCTTTCTGAGTACGGGGTAACTGCATCTTTTGAATTATTCTAACTCTTTCTGACGTTACTTTCCTGATGCCTTTCTCTATCTGGTGCCCCAGATATTTCACTGATTTTGCACAGAACTGTAATTTTTCAGGGGCCACTTTATGTCCCTTCTCACTCAGGTGATTTAGTAGGGCAATGGTGTCAATCACACAATCCTTATGACTTTTGGACGCCACCAAGAGGTCGTCAATGTATTGCACCAAAACAGAATTTCCAGGTAAGACCAGAGTTTCCAAACATTTTTTCAAGATCTGATTAAAGATAGAAGGGCTCTCTGTGTACCCCTGGGGGACCCTATTCCAGACATACACGTGACTGTTGAAAGCAAATGAGAAAATAAATTTGCTGTCTGGATGCAAGGGAATGGAAAAGAATGCATGACATAGGTCTATCACAGTGAACCACTCAGCATCCCATGGAATCTGGTACAGAATCACTGCTGGGTTCGGCACAATAGGACAACAAGGAACCACTATTTTGTTTACCTTTCTTAGGTCCTGCACTACTCTGTACTTGCCACTAGGCTTTTTGATGCCCATAATGGGTGAGTTGCATGGGCTACTCATTACTTCCTGTATGATGTTTCCTTCTAGCAATTTCTGTATTTCAAGGGCAACACCTGCTCTCACTTCTGCATTCATTCTGTAGGGTTTAGTATTAGGGTATACTGCATTGTCCTTGATGGCTATCTGTATGGGGTCTACGTTTTTCATTAATCCTACATCTTTTCCGGTAAAGTCCCATACCTCTGGCTTCACTGTTTCTTGGAGTTCTTTGGGCAAATCCTGCATAGTCATTCGTTTAATTTCTGAGTCAGGTCTGATCAACATTAATTTATAAATGCCATCTTCATCTGGGGTCTGAATTTCAACACCCTTTGGTGTGCAGAAGATGGTACAGTTCATTTTGCACAGCAAATCCCGTCCCAGTAAGTTCACTGGACTGGTGTCACAAACGACAAATCTATGCATTTCTTTAAAGTTTCCAATTGAGATCTCCATGGGCTCGGTAACAGGAGTACTAATCAATTGATTAGATACCCCCACTACTTGGATTGCTTCTCCCGAGAGGGGTAGGTTTGGAACGTCCACTGTTCTCACAGTAGAACGGGTAGCGCCAGTGTCCAACAGAAAGGTGACATCATTTCCGTCAACCTTTCCTTCAATGTATGGTCCTGACTGGTCTACCGGCAAGGAGGCGCCAAGTACGCACTCCTCGTCCCCCCCTCTCAGGCCCCGTCAGTACTGGTCATCACAAAAGAAGGTATCACTTAGTAAATACTGCGAAGTTGCTGCATTTCTGTTCCCATTGCCCCCCCAGATTTCTACGTCCTCACCCTGCGTGGATTTTCCCTTAAATACTGGCTTTGGTGCTCGGGGCAACTGAATCGTTTTTACCTGTTGTTGGGTCTTTCTTGGTCTTTCATTCTGCGTCTGTGGAGTTAAATCAGGTGTTTGGGAGTTATCATCCTGCAGATAAGGACACTCGTCTCGCCAGTGTCCAATTTCTCCGCACTGGTGGCAGGGAAATTTCTTCTTTGCCTCCTCCCTGCTCATTTTGGGCCGGGGCTTTCCTCCACCCCCACCCCCAGGACCTGCATTCTGAGTAGTTTTGGCCATTTTATTCAATTGCTTTTCCTGCTGTTCTGCGAGCTTCACTTGAGCCCACATAACCTTCTCCTTGAGAGCCTTTTTCTTTTCTGCCATCTCGTCCTCACAGTACATTGCGTACCGTAGGACCTCATCCATCTTTTTAGTATGCCAACAGATTTTGTTATCCTTTATCCATTGACAAATTTCGGGTCTTAAACCATTTACAAACCTGTAAATAAAATGTGTCATATCCTTCATCTCGATGTTATCTATACCACTGTATGTTTTGAACACCTGCAACAGCCTTTCATAAAAGGAATGCACTGTCTCGTCTCTTTCCTGCGTGGTTCTATCTATCTTGGTCCAATCAGTTTCCTTTGCTGGCACCTTTAGTTTCAGATGCTGTATTACCTGCTCATATTTTCTCATTACCTCTTTCGATGGTTCCCCTGTTTTTTCGTCTCTCTGGTATTCTTCACTCGGCCATGCTATGGCAATTTTACACTCGGTCCACAGATCTACTGGGACTACAATGTCAAAGAACCCATCCAGGTCTTTCCACAGGCATTTTTGCACCTTTACGAACCTTTCCACCTGCCTGTACCAGTCAACTGGCTTTTCGCGCAATTTTGGGAAATCGTTAGTAAAGGACACAATATCCTGTCTGGACCATGGAACGTGCACATATTTTCCACCTGGTACTTCGCGCATAGGGCATAACTGTTCTGGTTTCTCAGTTTCCCTTAGAACAAATTCGGGAGGTGCCTGTCTAGACCTGGCCTCATCCTTTTTCTTGACCCATCTGGCTTTCCATCTTTCCACATCTCCCCATTTTTGCAATACTGTCAATAGTTCTTTGACCTGTGCTTTCTTTCCTGAAACATTCAAGTTTTCCAAATCTTTGTCTGAGAAATCTGCCCTATATGGTTTTTGCAGCGGTTTCGATCTTGAAATATCTATTCCCATGCTAGCAGCAGTGTCTGTCAGTTTTTCATGAAGTACTCGGGTATTTCGGGTGAGACTTTTGCAGATAAACAGCATTTCGTCTTCAGAGTAGGTATTTAATCTGTCTAATCCTACATTTCCTGCCATCAATTCCTCTATTTCTATTCTCAGTTTGTAGAGATCTAAAGGTTTCGTTGAGGACGTTTGCTTTTCCAATTCCTGACTCCATCTTTCGATTTCTTCAGGAGTCACCAATGTGACACTCCTAGTACCCGAGGTCGATTCCATCTGAATTTCCCTCGTACTAAACGTGTGCGGCTTCGGTATCCTTTTTCCGGTCTTTTTAACGGGAAGATCTAGCAGCGAGACCTCCGACTCGCACTCACTTGTCTGGTCATCTATAATTAAGGGTTCTGGTCTGGTCGGTGCAATGATAGGAGTAATTACTGGAGGTTTCGGACTTCCTTGACGGTCCCCGTACAACGGAACCACTGGTCCGATAGTTACTGGGATCGTCAAGGCTTCAGGACTTCCATTTAGTTGTGACATTTTCCGTATTATTTCAGCTCTCTGATTTCCCAGCGCTTCTCGCTCTTTCTCTTCTAATAACCTGTCCAAGGAGTTTCCATGTAACACCTGCGGGGTCAGAATGGGAGCATAACTCGGGGCAGTGGGATGAGTCTCACTCGGCCCTCCGCCATAGTTAGGCTTCTGAAACAAACTTCCTGTGCCTAGAATTCTCGGATCCTCCTCACTCTGGGACTGTAATAACGGCATTTCTGAACCTAAGGACCTCACTTCGCCTCCGTAGGGGAGACGCGGGCAAAAATCTTCTTCCCGTGAATATCCCATCTCCCCACCTGCCGGTCTCCGGGGGTAAATACTTCTGGTTTCTACGGGTCCTAGATTCTCAGTATAAGGAGGAATTAGGTAATTCCCTCCTACACTTACGGACCTGACCTCTTCCCTTTGTAGAGGTCTCCGGGGCACTTGCAGGTCGGTGTCCTTCATTATAAGGAGGCGGACTTCTCATGCATATGCCATCTAACAATTCGTCATCTGATTCTCCGAGGGGCCCCCAGTGTTTAGATTTCTCTGTCCTTTTCCCCCCCCCAGGAGGATCTTCTGCTGGCATCATGGGAAACAGTCCCTCAACAATCATGCTCTGTCTCCATTCTTTCATCTTTTTGTCTCTAGTTTCTTGTTTCAGTTTTGGGTAATACTTTGTCAGCCCTTTGTCCATTCGGGGCTTATCTCTTTGGAAAGCCTCAATCTCCCATTCCTCTAATGCCTCATACTGCGTTAGTCTCGGTCTGGGATGTAATTCATTCATTCGGGTTCTTAAATTGAATAGGATCCTACCATTAAAGGTACCTTCTAACGGAAAAGCCATTATTCCGTCATCCTTTGTGTATTTCACCCAATTTTCTAACCACACACATGTATTGTATCCTCTGTCAAACATCATGAAAGAGGCGGGAGTATTTGGTGGTGGAATAACAATGCCCTCTCTAGTTTTAATCGGCTTGTCCTTTTTGAAGTAATTCTTTACCTTATTTACAAGGGACATTTTTCTCTTATTTCCGTACATAATGTTGTATCTATTAGCTTTCCACTGATCTCTTTCGAACCCTAGGTGCCTTGGATCCGGTCTAGTATATGGCGTATACGTATGCCACATATAAGTTCCTGTGAGCGACTTTGTTTACAAATCACTTCCAATCGGAGTACGTTTTCTAATTTCGTGCGGCCAATGAAATGCACGAGTTAAAATAGTTTTGACCAATGGGTGCGCGGCCTTTTCGCGAGACAGTTCTCACTCTCTCGGCGCTCACCCCTCCTTTACAATTCCAGCCCCGCTACCCGCCCGCTGTATCTACCAATCCCAGCGCGGCACGGAGTGACGTCAGAGACGCTTCGCGACTGACTCCCTCCCTTCACAAGGTAACGGAAACTTTCTTTCTTTCTAAAGTGCTCAATGTTTGGTTATTTAACAACGAATACACATTCGCCACAGTGCTCAAGTGTCTAGACAGGAAAGATTTGTTTTACTGCAAGTAAACTACTTCCATTTACCTTTCACACTCTGCGGGTAGATCTCTTCCGCCTACCCTTCACTCTAGCATCAGTGAACCTGTTACTTCCCTAGACCCATCCACTCTTTCCGGGATATATCCGAGTCTAAGGTTTCCCAGCGGACCCCTTTGCTTTCACCCAAGCTCCGATGAACCTGCTACTCTTCCGATGAGACCCTTATAAGGTTACGCCACTATTGGAATTTTGCCAATGAACCTCGTTACTAACATTTATTCACACATGTATTCAGAAAAAAACCCTAGTTAGTGCTTCCGGTTCTACCTAACCTGCACCTAACTTTCCTTGAGCCTGCGACCTCAAGGCAAGTAGATTCTATTCACCACTTGCCATTCAATTCCCCGGGGAGTTCCGACAACACTTAACAAACCGCTTTACATACGCATGGATTAATACATATAACAATATAAGAACAAGAATAACACTTTTAAAACAATTCATAAATTTTAAAAGCAACGCATCTCAAGAGAGTGATCAAATCCCCGAAATGGCCGCTCTTGTAGCAGCAATAATGTCAGCAGCTACCGACTTGGCTAGCCTAACTAGTCCTACCTAACCTTTAACTATTCCCTAACCATAGCTCTGCTACCAGAAAAATACTGATAGAGCGCGCGGGTCACCCGACCAATAATTTCGCCACTTCCGGCTTCGGGCCCATATATTTTTAAATCACCATATACATTGATCGGATGACCTCACGGTCTACTACCAATATTTGTGTGAGTTCCTTTTCTTTATTCCTAGAGTACCCGACTTACCATCCACCGATGTGGGTACCTATGACCACAATGGATCAGGGAGCTAGCTGTAAAAGGAAAGGCAGCAAAATACAAACTCAACAAATAACATTCAAACTCTTTGTAAAATGACCACGGACAACTGGAAGTTTAAAGTCTTTATCTAATTTAGTAAAATTCAGAGAGTACCAAATTCACAGTAATTAAGCAATCAATAAACAGAATAACATACAGTACACAGCTAAAGAGCAAATAGGTCAGTACAACCATTTATACTAATAAGGAATCAGGGCACATTCTATAGTTGAAGGGTCAGAAAATAGAACATCTAGGATGAATCACTAGAAATGGGGTAGGCTTTGATTATGACTAGTATTCTAGATTTATCTCAAAGAAATTAGACAGGAGTTCGGGACATTTATATAACTGTAGGAGAGTCTATGAAGAGAGACACGCTATGCATTAAGGCAAAAGTTCTTTAGACAGTTTAAGTAAGGATGTTCTAGACCATATCAGGAAATAACAAACTGCAATGCAAAATATAATTTCTAGCAGGTAGGGTAACATAGGAACACGTTATGAAATAAATGCAAATGACTTTATGATTCAATGGTTGCGGAAAAGCATGGAAATTTAACATATGCAAAGGTACGTCTTTATTAAAGCAAAAGACAGAAATTCAGAAAGGTGCAAGATTCAGATTTTCAGAGTGATATTTACCTAGACTGGTGTGGAAACCAAACCCTGGCCACGGGTCAGTTAAGGACAGGAAACCCTCAAGGAAGGATACCCCTCAATGGACAGCAGGTGCAGAACGGATGCCCAGGACAGGACAGGAAGACCAGATTAGGATCAGGACAGGACCGTCAGGACAGGAACCCTCAGGACAGGACCCTCAGGACAGGACCGGCACCCGCAGTTTGGAAGCAACGCCTGCGCTCCACCCTCTCTGCAGCTATCGATCAAAACCCCGATTGGGTCAGCGAACTCCCAGCAAAGTGCTCCGCCAGCACTTTAAGGTTTAGTAAAACCTTAGTCTATGGTCAATTTCGGACAGAGTGCTCCGCAGCTCTCTGTATCTTCAGTCACCTATTGAGTGCGTTGGGTCAGTGACAGGTCAGCTAAACCAGACAAGTCGGACAAATTCCCTAGGTGAACCCAGGGTAGATATACTGTTTTGGGACGGTGTACCACCCCCCCAATGTTGCAAAGTGTCAGAATCCCTCAATTTGGATTGGTCCTAAGGTAGGATTTGGGTAACACACCAATCAGAACAGACTATTTGGAAGCCTAATTTGCATCTCTGGGTACCGCCTAGCAAGATTGGGGTTCCCATGGGAAGTCGCAGAGAATACAATGGAAAGAATACATTTCGATATAATAGAACATAATCATGATGCTTTTGCTGGGCGAAGGTGCACTCTCCCAGGGTGGCTCTGGCATCAACCTTCTTTGGCCTGAGTTCAATGTCATGGCAGCCTCTAGTGATTCTGCGCAGAAATACCCTCCAAGATGGACTCCCCAGCCCAGCACCCCTCCGAGTCTAGGATACATGAAAAGTAAGCGAAAACAAATTAAAACATAGAAGTGAAGGTATGAAAAACACATCATTGGTTTTGTACTTTAAACCTATCATTATAAAAATATTCTATGCAGTTTAAACGTTAGCAACATATACACGAACACAAGAGCATTCTGCACGAGCAGTACCACGTTATTGCAAAAGCTGTGTATTACGCATGCGCACCCTTTCCCACCAAACTTATAACTACGTCAGGTCACGTGAGTGTGACTGACGCATGCGCAGAAGCCATTTCAAAGCGGCGGCCATGTTTAGGGACACGGATTAGTTGTATTAGAAATACACATAAGCAAGCTTCATCTACTTCGGTCGGATATGAAAAATATATTAGTAAGACGTACGAATTTTATTAATTGATTACACACGGGCGAGGTTCATGACTCGAGCAAGTCGCGATGCGAAGCTTGCTCTATCAGTATGTTTAAAAATGTAAAATGTACTTACATTTCCATGTGGTGCTTTAAAAATGCGTAAATCGGTGCAAAGTGCAGGCGTATATCTGTGGTGCATAGATTTATGCACTTTCTGTGCATCGGACTCATGAAGTTTCTACCCAAAGTTGTTGCCAAACCATATTGTTGTATAACGAGTGCTGATCAATCTTTGATTGAAAGTACTCCCTTGTCAATTACAGTTGGAGAGTTTTTTCAACCACAGTAACCTTCGTCTCTTTGTTGGAGGCACAGTGCACATTTAGGCTTTGGTATCGAACCACTTAAGGAGGAGAGAACAGACTGATTCCACCCTTCAACTGAACTATGGACTGTTTCCAATGATCTTTTGATCATTTAGGTATTATCTCCCTCTTTTCTGCTCTCAACTTACGTTGAGTGCCTTTCAGCTGCAGTAGAGTTGGATGCAGCAAATCCTCCAAAATAAAAAGCAGGATACAAATGAAACTCAGCGTTCCATCTTTCTGAGGCTGTGAAACTGAATACTATACACCATCTAAAAAAAAGTCAAAAGCTGGAATATGATTCACTATATAAAAATGTCATTATTGTAATTCTTTGTGTTCTCAAATATATTTACAGCCATAAATCTAAGTTTACTGATGAATATGCTACATTTATTTATGCCAGGAATTCCCCATTTAATTTCTGGTATGTCCAAATGCATTTCCTACTTGCATTTACTACTTAGGATGTCTCTGCCACAAGCGTGTAGATGTTTGCAGTAGTCAAATCTGCTAGATGGAGGGGAATCAGACATTCCAAAGCAGAGTTTGCCTTAAAACATGTATGTTTGTGGGCATTCTCAGAATCCAATGTAACCTCTTTCCACTCTGAAAATGGTCAAAGAGTTACTCCCACTAAGGGCTAGCCTAGGCCCCCTTTCAGAATGGGAAGGGAAGTAGATCACATTTCCTGGTGCTGTAAGGATAGAGATTTAACTATGGGGAAAATGTTTTCCTTGAGGAGAAAAAAAAGTGAATTTGTAAAGGGGGCTCTATTCCCTGTGTGAAATGCTTGCCATGTAGAAGTCCGCACAGCAAAACCAGGAGCCACTAGGAATTTTTACATGTATGCCATTTGCTGAAATTCCAAGTAGTGCGCCTGGAAACCTGTGCCTGTCGCAGCTTTGCAGGTTTGTGAATTTAAAAAAAACACACCTACTTACCCAGATGATGTCATGTAAGTCAGTATCTTGCAAAGATTATGTCGGGATTGGAAGCAGCGCAAGAACACGCAGGCGCCACTAACCTGATTCCGATGGCCAGCAGAGACGATAAGACGATAGTCCTCCCAACTCCCCTCAGCACAAGACCCAACAATGGAACTATCACCACTATCTGAGCATGTACCGAAGGGCGCCGTGAGGTGGAATGGCAATGGGGTGTCTGATGCTCCCTTTAATCTCTGGTCGAGGTTTACCCACGAAGTCACTGGTATTGATATACTGCAGGGGGAGGAGAAGACAGAGAGCAGAAGATAAGTATCACAAGCTGCTATTGCCTGAACTCCCTTCCCCTCTGCCACTAGACTCACCGACTTCTCCACACCGGGTGCTGTGAATGAATCAGGATAATGTACGTTACACGGTTGTGGGGTCTTGCCAAAAGTACTGAGAAGTTATCTCCACTTCTCTTTCTCCGCACACCTCAGTTTGCCAAGAGTTGGTTCTATTGGGTTTCTTGTACGTGGCGTTATATATACACGTCTCGTAGTGACCACAATGCTTCTTGTGGAAAAGAATAGTTCCAAGTACCTGAGACGTTCTAATCCAATTAGAACTGCTGATAGTTAGACCAATTAACCCCAGAGTAAATGAAAACCAAAAGGATGCACACTCCGCACATATGAGACAAAAGGTTACCAGAGAAACAAAAGAAAACGTAGGAGGCGGGCCCGCACTCCACAGGTATACTTGCGGTAGTCAAACAACTGGACAGGTACAGGATACGGCTTGTATGAACGGACCCACAGGAACTCTGACCACGCTGGCTCTTCGTCGGCGAAGCGAGGAAACAGGAACTCTGACCACGCTGGCTCTTCGTCGGCGAAGCTAGGAAACAGGAACTCTGACCACGCGGGCTCTTCGTCGGCGAAGCTAGGAAACAGGAACTCTGACCCCGCTGGCTCTTCGCCGGCGATGAGCATAGATGCAACGAACTCCGACAGGGACACACCATCCGGCTCGATGGAGTACCCAGAAACGAATTGACAAGCACCGTACCGTTCTCTGGGAGGAGCTTAAATAGAGTCCTCCCATTTACCCGATCTCCAGCGCCGCATGGCCTTCTGGGACATGTAGTATTTCCTTAAAGGACGCTCAACACGGAGTCTTTATCTCCCTGCTACGCCGGCATTGGCGATCGCTACAGATTATTGTTGCAGGGTGATGTTTAAAAGTTGATATTGTGAGCCACATCCCCACAGATTACAGTTTTCTGGATGTAAGACCTTTCTATAGTTTCAAAAACATTGTGTACAAACATCATCTCAAAAATATACCAATGACAAGAATATAATGGGAAAGAATATCACATGTAAGAATATAGGGGGTCTCACCGCCATCGGAAGGCCATCTCACCCGCCACATTACGATGGCTGGTGGTTCCATGACCGCCACGCATCCTACGGGCTCCTTGAGCCTGCCAGAGCTGCGGAGGGCCTCCCAATCCCTGCATTGGAGGCGGTTCCTACTAGGGACTAGGATGTCCTTCCCCACCAGTCTTTAAAGCCTGGCGGGGATGGACATTGGTAGCGTTCCCCCCCTTCCGCCCTGGCACATTTCTTTGGTGCCCCCCTACATATCCCTGAACCAGGGGACAGGCACCGCATGGTGTCTGTCACTCAGTACATGGATATGTAAAACACCCCTGTTTTACATTGCAGCTGGAGCTGCAGTCAGCAGCACGCGCCCCAATGTAAAAGGAGGCCAATGCAACCGCCACTGTGGCAGTCGGATCATACTTGGCCTGTGGGACTGCTGCATTATAGGCGGGCGGTCAAAAAACAATACGATGGCGGGCGGAATGAAGTCTGTGCCGCCATCTTAATGACCCGTATAGTTTTCTGTACTGATTTATTTCATCTTGCATATAATAGTGTTAATTATTTTATTAAGTTTATTATGTTGCTAATATTGTTTTGTTCATTATTTGAAATCTTTTTGTAGAGTTAATGTTCTTGCTTTGGTAATATCTTTAAACAATTGTTTTTGATTTAATTAAATGTTTTTATTTATTGGGTCATTGTTTTCGTAGGGCAGTATGGTGAGAATTGTTTAATATCAATTTTATAATTATTTATAAAGTATGTACTCAATTGTAATTAGGTAATTAGCTAATAATTTTGTAAATCACTTAATTGTTCAAATTATTGGAGTTCATTTATTTTATTTTATCATTAAAAAATATAGTATTTTTGCTGTATTTTTCATTTATTGTGATTTGTATTTATTATTATTATTTAGAAATGTTGTTAGGTGGGTTTTTGGTTTTGGAGTGGAGTGCCATGGAAAGTGCTTCAAATATATATATATATATATATAGCTGGGGCAGTTTGGTGATTCAGATATATATATATGCAGCACATAACAAAATGTTAATTACAATGGTGCAAATGTGCTTAGAGCAGAATTTCTTCCTCTTCAACAATCACATTTTTCAACAAATCAGGGGAGTTGCCATGGGGGCCTGTTTCTCCCCCAGTTACGCATGCTTACACATGGGGCTGTGGGAGGAACAGGTCCTCATGTGACAACTCAGAGATATTGTGGAACACAACATAATTTTGTACCTACGGTACATCGATGATTTATTTTTTGTTTGGAGGCGTTCGGAAGAAAATGCCAGGGCATTTGTTAAAGAATTGAATAACAACAATCTAAATCTAGAATTTACATCGAATATTGATGCTACTTATATTTGTTTCCTTGATATGGAGATTTATGTAGAGAATAACATCTTGGCTATTAAATTATATAGGAAACCAACTGCCGGAAATACCATACTGCATGCGGCTAGTCATCACCCGCACCACCTTATCCGCAGCATCCCCTATGGGGAGATGCTGCGCATTAGGAGGATATGCAGTTCGGAAGCCGAATGTGCGGCTGCACAGGAGGCCAGCAGATTAAGGTTTATAGCCAGGGGATATTCTAATGAAATCCTTGAGTCTGCTATTATTCGGGCCCAGAATTTGCCCAGACAAGCAGCATTAATTCCGAAAGTCAAAGAAAGATCCAATATTCCATAGCGATTCTGGTATCCAGTCTCGCATAATTCTATCTTATAGTAGGCAACACTCAGATTTAAGAAAAATATTTTACAGAAATTGGAATCTCATTAAAGGAGATCCTATTATTGATCTGAGTGTACCAGATAAACCAGCGCTTACTTTTAGAAGGTCTCCATCAATGGCCAAGGCCTTGGTCAAAAACAGTTTAGAACATCAGATCTCCAGTACATGGATGTCCCTCAGTAAGGGGTTTAAGAAGTGTCCTCAGTGTAAAGCCTGCCGTCATGGTTGTAATAAAACTAGCTATAGTAACCCTTTCAAACAACAACCAATTGAAATCACTAAAAGACTGACTTGTAAAACTGACTACGCAGTCTATGTGCTGGAGTGTCCGTGTGGGTTGAGGTATGTTGGTAGTACCAGGTTACCCGCCCACAAACGGATACTCAAGCACCTTAGGGCCATAGCTAGCAAGGGTCATGCTTACCCAGTAGCTAGACACTTCGAAACCACACATGAAGCAAATCCAGCCCACCTCCAGTATTATGTCATCGATACGGTGTTACCTTTAAAACGAGGAGGGGATCGTGAAGCCAGATTGCGCCTCCTCAAAACCCGCTACATACTGGAATTAGACAGCAAAAATCCAAATGGGCTGAATGCTAGTGAAGATCTTTATACATGTCTGTAAGATTTAAAATACATGAGGGCTCTTTTGTCACAATCTGTATTATATAATAGGGGTCTTACCTGCACTAACATACTAAACATCATGATTATTATGAGAACTGCACAATTTTAAATGATTCGCCTCTGGTCTTTTTTTATAGTTTTAATGGGTGTTATTCAGATATGAGATTTGGACTATGGTATGATTTATATTTGCACTTGCATTTTTGCACATTGGATTTAATATAATACACATTGATCATTCAGGACCATTTGTATTGAAATGTTTTTACTAAAGAGTTGATATGCAGTGCACTTTATTCTCTGCCCACTTGGGCTATATTAGGATGTATGGCAACTTCTGGAATTACTATTATATGTAGCTACATGTGGACAGTATTTTTGCACTATATTTTTACTCGTTTAAAGATTCGTTCAAGGGATTTTTAAATCATTTTAAAATCAAAAAACTGATTTTTTTAAATCGGAACTCGCTTTTTAAATATTGTATTATGAATATTTAATATTTATGTTTACATGCCCTGTGTGACATT
Organism: Lissotriton helveticus; assembly: GCF_964261635.1. Classification (NCBI taxonomy): domain Eukaryota; kingdom Metazoa; phylum Chordata; class Amphibia; order Caudata; family Salamandridae; genus Lissotriton; species Lissotriton helveticus. The sequence goes on from NC_136065.1 coordinate 130,111,058, forward strand.
AGTATTGGATGTTACTAATAGCTACCAAACAAAGTAGTGTTTCTTCTATGTTTATGCCTACAATGCACTGATTGTGTTGCACTTGCACTTTAAATAGTGGTCCTGACCACTCGCAACATGTCATGTGATCAAGCTTCAGGGGAAGCGAAACGCGCCATGGCCGACAGGCTGGGCATGAATAAAGCACTTTAAATTGCACTAAGAATTGGATCTGCTCTTCATCATTTTCTGTGTGGAGAGCAGCTGGCGGGGACGACGTATTTCATATATATATATATATATATATATATATATATATATATATAGTTTTAGTGTTTTTTTACTTGGTAAATCATTTGAAATTGGTTAATTTTAAGTATAAGTCAAAATAATGCCCTTTCAGACATAGAGTGCCTCATAAATTATGCAAAAAAGAAGAAGAGAACTCTGGGTAGTTCAAGGTTAGGAACTACCTCCCTGAAAAGGTATTGTTTTGACTTATACTGGGTGCTCTCTTGTTTCTGGACAAAGCTAAACCTCTCTGGAGAGCTATAATGGTGTTCTGACCGCCAGACTCAAGGTGGTGCAGCAGTGGCGGTCAACAGTCTGCAGCATTACGACTTCTAAAGTTGTTGCAGTGGTGGACCTTTGACTCTGCCAGGGAACAGGTGTTCCCTGGCAGTGGCGCGGGAGCACCACAATGCAATATGCTGAGTGGGGACTGGCGCAGTCCAGCTCAGCATATTACGAGTTCCTGGACCAACAGCCTTTTCATGGCGGAGCCCCGCCATTAAAAGTCTGGTGGTGGGGGAACAGAGAGGGCCTCACAGCTTAACAACTTTGACAGAATAGCAGACATTTGAGGTGAGCAAATTCAGAGTGTAGCTGGTATTGTAGGGTGGTCTATACGGGAGCTGATCTCCACCTAAACTTGGGGATTGCCCAGTTCTTCTTATTTGCATAATCTATGCAACATTCTATACCTGAAAGGGTATTGTTTTGATATATATATATATATATACATATATATATATACACATACATACATACTTTTTATAAACATGTTAGTTCTTTGTTTACCTTCATTTTTAAGTATTATATTATATTTGTTTTGCTTTGTTTTATTTTATTTTTCTTTCCAACCAGTAGTTACATAGTATGAATAAACATTGTAAAAACCATACAGTAGTTTTACATATCACATGGGAGTACATTCTGTATCCTATACAAGTAATTTATCACTATTTCAGCTCTTTATTTCGGCAGTCAAGAACCTGATGCACAAGAGTTTCTGCACTCCCACTAGGTCCGCTGCTTCACACCGTATGTTGTGTCTGTTACCTGAAAGTTACACTTACCATGTTTGTACAGTAGAGTGTGATCGTATAGGTCAGTCTGCGTCTTCAGTCTCCGAGGTCGCCTGTAAGTAATGAACTAGTGGTTCCCAGAAATCTCTGGGCCTCGAGGCTTGTGGAATGTCTTCTGCATACGTCTCTAGGGTTGCCTTGCAGTAGGTCATATCTGCAATCCAGTCTTTAAGTCTAGGGGCTCTCTTGCTTCCCCATCTTATCGCTATGCGTCTCTTAGCAAGTAATAGTGCGACCGCTCAAAATTTCCTGCGTCTGGCATATTTAGGTTTCCTGACTCCTAAAATGCACACCAAGGGAGTATTAGGAATCTGTTCCTACAACATCTCAGTGAGTGCGTTAGTGACTTCACTCCAGTATACCTTCAATTAAGTAGATAACAAAAGGGGGGAGGGAGAGGAAGAAGTGGATTCTGTCTCCCCAGGTAATATGCATAAACAAAAGGAATCCACTAGGATAGGTTTGGTGGTCCCTACAATTGTGGGGAGCAACCAGTGTTGTTTAAATACCCCTCACACACCAAAAGGCCCCTTGGTGTCATGCTTCATCATCGGGGTCTTCGCAAACCTCTACGGAATGCGGCGTGGTACGACTCACGACTACGCAGGAGCACTAAAGGTGAACTATGTGTTGGTGTGTGTGGAGTGATAGTATGTGAGTGGTGAGGTGAAAGTGTTGGTTAAAAAATACCTGGCTCGTAGGAAGAAAACAAAAACCTTTTAATAAGTCCTCGGCTGGTATCATTAAAAAAGTGCAGACGAGGTGGTTATTTACTGGTTATGGTAAGACAACCTCAAAAGTGCGTCGACATGTTTCGGAGTAGAAGACTCCTTCTTCAGGACGAGGATGTGCACTAATTATCCTCACCTTACTCACATGTTTCATTAGATGTCAAAGTGTGCTCTACAAAAATAATTATGGTGAAATGTACCTATCTGTTTTTAAGTAGAAAGTCCGTTGCACCCAATTGGCGATATACAGAACCTGTGAATGAACAAAAAGTCATATAAAACACAAGGTCTAAATTAGGACACATTTTCAGGAAAAACTGTGTAAATACACAGAAGGGTCACGACGAACCAAAAATAAGGTCCAGGAACCCTGAAAAAGAAATAGAAAAACCACGAACAAACATATAGACTAGGACACACATTCATTGTCTCTGAAGGTCTCAATTGGATTCCGTAAGGTGGAAGAAACGGAATTAATATCACACAGTTGTTAACAAATGTACATTGCTTACTTATAGTAATGGGCTTAGTAGCCTCATGAGCCAAATGCGTGGTATTGGGGGTTCTCTGTTCTGCTCAATGTAGCAACCTGTGAGGTATCAAAGGAACTGAGTTTTAGGATCTAAAATACTTGTTCCCGGTACAGATATAAGTAGTCACATAATACACCATCACACTCACGGTTACAGCATGGCCAGGTAGGCTCTCATCCCCTCAACGCGGCTCCGACGAAGTGTCGGTTCATTGAAAAGCAACCTCCTTTTGTAGTGCCTCACAAGGTTCTGATTGCCATCTAATTGGAAGCGGAATCGGCCCAAATAAGGGCATGGCCCTTAAAGGTCTGATCCGGTTCTGCGCTCGGTTGGCCGGTGTGTCTGATGTTTAGAACACACGTGCGAAGTTCAGACATTAACCGCAAGCGCATGCGCGAAGCGGTAGTGTCTGCCTGGGCGTTTCTATGTAGCTAGCAGGACGTTCGCGCATGCGCGTGTGAGAGACCCCCGCATTTCTCCGTATAGCTGGTTTTTTTTCTTAAAGTACAGGGTGTTCTCAGTGTAAGCGCAGCCTGCAGGCGTTTACACGTGACATGGGGGGGAAAAATAGCGAGGCGTTGGTGTTACACCTTGCCAGGCTTGCTGGTGCTATTTTTTTGGAACCCAAGGTGGTATTTAGAGACCTATGTATTACATGGGTATGTTTTCTATTCAGAACAGTATGAACCACAGAAATTTTTACTTCTCCGGACTGGTATAGTTCAGGGGTAGTATGACAGTCATTTGTGGGTTATCATTGCAATTGGCTCCATGGAATGGAGTCATTTAATCCAGTGGTGTCTGTGCCCAAACGAAACAACCACCTTTGTTCTTTTTCAAAAAGGCCCATCTCTGAAGGCATTTGCTCAATCACAGTCCAGTGTATTTCATTCACACAATGCTGTGCCTCCAAAAAATGTGTTGCCAGTTTTGTAGTTTGTTTCTTGCATCTTACATTGCTTTTGTGTTAATTTATTCTTGTCTTTACGCCACGTGTTGTCATGCCCACATATTCCTTTCCACATGGGCATGTGATTAGGTATACAACATTCCTACTGTTGCAGTTTGTGAACGCCCGTTGTTCCCATTTGGTGCCTTTTCTGAAGGTGAGATTAAGACTTCTCTCCGTCAGGTGGCAGCTATTACAATTGCCACATGGATGGTGTCCATGAAGACCTTGTAATCTGGTTTGTTGGATCACATTCGTACGAGGTCTAGTGTGCACCAGGATGTCTTTCAAGTTTCTTCCTCTCCTGTGAGCGAATAAGGGTTTCTCTAGATCTAGACTACCACTTGTCAAAATCCGCCAATGTTTATTTATCAGTTTTGAGATCTGGTTAGAAACAGAGCTGTATGTTGTCACACAGACTGTTCTGTTTTCTGTTTTTTCTTTTTGAGTGCTGTCCTCAAGGAGGGCTTACCGATAAATAAACATTCAGAAACGGCACCAAATGGGAACAACGGGTTTCACAAACTGCAACAGTAGGAATGTTGTATACCTAATCACATGCCCATGTGGAAAGGAATATGTGGGCATGACAACACGTGCCGTAAAGACAAGAATAAATGAACACAAAAGCAATGTAAGATGCAAGAAACAAACTACAAAACTGGCAACACATTTTTTGGAGGCACAGCATTGTGTGAATGAAATACACTGGACTGTGATTGAGCAAATGCCTTCAGAGATGGGCCTTTTTGAAAAAGAACAAAGGTGGGTGTTTCGTTTGGGCACAGACACCACTGGATTAAATTACTCCATTCCATGGAGCCAATTGCAATGATAACCCACAAATGACTGTCATACTACCCCTGAACTATACCAGTCCGGAGAAGTAAAAATGTCTGTGGTTCATACTGTTCTGAATAGAAAACATACCCATGTAATACATAGGTCTCTAAATACCACCTTGGGTTCCAAGAAAATAGCACCAGCAAGCCTGGCAAGGTGTAACACCAACGCCTCGCTATTTTTCCCCCCATGTCACGTGTAAACGCCTGCAGGCTGCGCTTACACTGAGAACACCCTGTACTTAAAGAAAAAAACCCAGCTATACGGAGAAATGCGGGGGTCTCTCACACGCGCATGCGCGAACGTCCTGCTAGCTACATAGAAACGCCCAGGCAGACACTACCGCTTCGCGCATGCACTTGCGGTTAATGTCTGAACTTCGCACGTGTGTTCTAAACATCAGACACACCGGCCAACCGCGCGCAGAACCGGATCAGACCTTAAAGGGCCATGCCCTTATTTGGGCCGATTCCGCTTCCAATTAGATGGCAATCAGAACCTTGTGAGGCACTACAAAAGGAGGTTGCTTTTCAATGAACCGACACTTCGTCGGAGCCGCGTTGAGGGGATGAGAGCCTACCTGGCCATGCTGTAACCGTGAGTGTGATGGTGTATTATGTGACTACTTATATCTGTACCGGGAACAAGTATTTTAGATCCTAAAACTCAGTTCCTTTGATACCTCACAGGTTGCTACATTGAGCAGAACAGAGAACCCCCAATACCACGCATTTGGCTCATGAGGCTACTAAGCCCATTACTATAAGTAAGCAATGTACATTTGTTAACAACTGTGTGATATTAATTCCGTTTCTTCCACCTTACGGAATCCAATTGAGACCTTCAGAGACAATGAATGTGTGTCCTAGTCTATATGTTTGTTCGTGGTTTTTCTATTTCTTTTTCAGGGTTCCTGGACCTTATTTTTGGTTCGTCGTGACCCTTCTGTGTATTTACACAGTTTTTCCTGAACATGTGTCCTAATTTAGACCTTGTGTTTTATATGACTTTTTGTTCATTCACAGGTTCTGTATATCGCCAATTGGGCGCAACGGACTTTCTTCTTAAAAACAGATAGGTACATTTCACCATAATTATTTTTGTAGAGCACACTTTGACATCTAATGAAACATGTGAGTAAGGTGAGGATAATTAGTGCACATCCTCGTCCTGAAGAAGGAGTCTTCTACTCCGAAACATGTCGACGCACTTTTGAGGTTGTCTTACCATAACCAGTAAATAACAACCTCGTCTGCACTTTTTTAATGATACCAGCCGAGGACTTAATAAAAAGTTTTTGTTTTCTTCCTACGAGCCAGGTATTTTTTAACCAACACTTTCACCTCACCACTCACATACTATCACTCCACACACACCAACACATAGTTCACCTTCAGTGCTCCTGCGTAGTCGTGAGTCGTAGCACGCCGCATTCCGTAGAGGTTTGCGAAGACCCCGATGATGAAGCATGACACCAAGGGGCCTTTTGGTGTGTGAGGGGTATTTAAACAACACTGGTTGCTCCCCACAATTGTAGGGACCACCAAACCTATCCTAGTGGATTACCTTCAATTAAGGACATGACCATGACATATGCAAGAAGTCAGCTCTCTGTCTGCTCACTGTCTGCCACCGCACCCTAGTGCAGCGCCTCGGCAACATCGGAATCCAGGAGAAGGCACTGGAATGGATCACCTCCTTCCTCGACGGAAGAACACAGAGAGTCCGCCTACCACCGTACAAGTCAGAGGCCACCGAAGTCATCTGCGGCGTCCCTCAAGGATCCTCGTTGAGTCCCACCCTCTTCAACGTCTACATGAGCCCCCTCGCGGCCATCGCACGCCAACACAACCTCAACATAATCTCCTACGCCGACGACACCCAGCTGATCCTCTCCCTGACCAACGACCCCGCCGCCGCCAGAGCCAACCTGCACGAAGGGATGAGAGATGTAGCCGAGTGGATGACGACCAGCCGCCTGAAACTGAACTCGGACAAGACGGAGGTCCTCATCCTGGGCTCCTCGCCCTCCGCCTGGGACGACTCCTGGTGGCCCCCCGCCCTGGGCAACGCACCCAAACCGACGGACCACGCACGCAACCTGGGCTTCATCCTGGACTCCTCCCTCTCCATGACCAGACAAGTCAACGCCGTCTCCTCGTCATGCTTCAACATCCTACGCATGCTACGGAAGATCTTCTGGTGGATCCCCACCGAGACCAGGAAGACTGTCACCCAGGCCCTCGTCACCAGCCGACTGGACTACGGCAACGCCCTCTACGCCGGAACCACCGCCAAGCTCCAGAAGAGACTCCAGCGGATCCAGAACGCCTCAGCCAGACTCATCCTCGACATCCCACGAAACAGCCACATCTCCGGACATCTGAAAGACCTGCACTGGCTCCCCGTCAACAAAAGAATCACCTTCCGTCTCCTCACCCACGCACACAAAGCCCTACACGACCAAGGCCCGAGCTACCTTAACAACCGAATCAACTTCTACGCTCCCAAGCGCCACCTCAGATCAACCAGCCACGCCCTCGCCGCCGTCCCCCGCATCCGAAGAGCGACAACAGGAGGAAGGTCCTTCTCCTACCTGGCCGCCAAGACCTGGAACTCCCTCCCGACCGACCTGCGCCTGACCCAAGACCACCTTTCCTTCAGGAAGAAGCTCAAGACCTGGCTGTTCGAGCAGTAGCGGCACCCCCCCCCCCCTAGCGCCTTGAGACCCTACGGGTGAGTAGTGCGCTCTATAAATGTCTTGATTGATTGATTGATTGAGCTCTCGGTGGGTTACACCTTTGGCAGTTATCAGTCTCTCTAAGGCCTAGTCTGTGTAATTTAGCCGCTGTGTAATATAGTTGATGAAGGAATTTGAAATGAATAATGCACAAGTTACAGTTGGATGTAAGAAGCGTGAGTTGTGTGCAACTGTATTGCCAGTCATGTTCGTCTCGCCCAATGCTGTTTCCCACTTAATTACCGCCTCATTAGGCTTTTCGGCTTGTTCCGCTTGGGCCGCGTTGAATACGCGTTTCACTAAGTTTTTGCGGTTTGGGGCCGTTAAGAGTATTTAATTGCGTAGGTTCGTCTGTAAATGTGGTGTATAGTGTCCTCATCGTCATGCGTAGTCGTAAGTATGTGAATTTCGTCAATGGGGTTTGATGTGCGCAAAGTGAGGGGTCTGTCGAGTTAATTAATTTATTATGTGGGAATATAGTTCCCATAGTGGTCAGCCCCATCCCTACCAACAAACCGTGCATTTTCTTTTCTTGTGTTACAGTAAGCATAGGGTGTCTCGCCGTAGGCATCGCCCTTGTTTATACTGGGAGCTTGTTTGCTCTTTGTGCCAGCATGTGCCACGCCTTAGAAGTGAATTGAGCTGTTTGTATCTTGTCTCGTGGTGTGTATTTCGTTGGGTCTGCTATTAGTGCAGACATTGGCATGGGATGTACTCTGTCTTTTTCCACCGCTATGTGCGGGATATATGCGTGGGGTTTTGTCCAAAAGTGTGCATGCTGTGCCTGTGCACAGAGGAAGTATAGTTGGAAGTCTGGTGCCACAAAGCCCCCCAGGTGGTATGGTTGTGTTAGGGTCTTCCAACCAGTCCTGGCTTGTTTGCCTGCCCATGTCAGTCGTTGCAAGATAGAGAGTAGTCAGAGAACGAAGGCCTTGGTCAACCATATTAGTATGTTCCAGAAAAGGTATAGGAATCTGGGTTGTATGATCATTTTCTGTAGGGCTATTCTGTCCGCCATGGAGAGAGGCATTTTAATCCATTTATCCACCCACCTGCTCTTCCAGTCTCACCAGCGCACTGCCATAGTTCTCTCTGATAACCAGTTCTGGATCGCGATGGATCCAGATCCCTAAATATTTAACTGGGTCGGTTTGCAATTTTAGAGGGTACTCCAGAACAGGTTCCGGAGTGTCGGCAGTGAGGGGGATCACAACCGATTTATCCCAGTTTATTCGAAGACCTGCATATTGTTCATATCTGGCATATTCTCGAATGAGTGGGTTTAGGTTCCTATCAGGGTGTGTGGTATAAAGGACCATATGATCAGCATATAATGCAATTGTAATGGGCCAGAGGTCAAAGAGCCTCGGCGTGTTTCTGCCTAATTTTACAGGCCAGTGGTTCCAGGATTAGTGCAAATAGCATTGGTGACAAGGGGCAGCCTTGCCTGGTGCCACGGGTAATCTCTATTGGGTTGGATGTGTTCCTGTTTATTCTTACTCATGCTCTATGCGTAGTATATAATAGTGATATCCATTTGAGGAATGGTTCTGGGAACCCCGTTTTACGAAGGGTGACAAACATAAAGCTCCATTCCACTGAGTCAAATGCCTTAGCAGCATCTAAGAGGGCCGCGGCTGCTGGGACGTCCGGATCTATGTGATGGTATAATGCAAAAATGGTACGTAAGTTGTGAGTGGTGGATCGCGTTGGCATACAGCCTGCCTGGTCTGGCAACACTAGGTTACATAATAGCGGTTGTATTCTGTTCGCTATTATTTTTTGGCAGAATCTTGGCATCTATATTTATCAAGAATAGAGACCTGTACGACTCACATTCAGTTGGGTCCTTACCCGGTTTTGGGAGTGCTATCAGAAGTGCCTCGCTTAATGCGGTCGGGAGTGTGCCCTCTTCATACGCTTCTTCTAACATTTCAGCCAGATGTGGGGTAAGTAGATCACAAAATTCTTTATAAAATTCCCCGGGGAGCCCATCTAGTCCTGGTGTTTTAATATCAGTGAGGGAGTTATTGACATCTATAATTTCGTTTTTATGGTGACAGAAGTATTTCCGGTGTGTATCGGACAGCCATGCTAGTGTTACATCTTCCAGATATTCCTGTATGTCTGTCTGGTGTAGAGAACTTCGCCTGAGCAGTGTATAATTTAGCGTAGTATTTGGTGAAGCATTCTAGAATATCTGGAGTGTCATACACTGTTTGGCGCTGGTCATTTTGGATCTGCGTAATGTACGCCGTGGTGTGAGTAGGCTTCATTTTATATGATAACGCCCTTCCAGATCTCCCGCCCTCCCCGTAGTTCTTAGCTGTGTATTTGCACGAGATGTATTTTACCACATCATCTGCAAACTCATTATATTTATCAATCTGTGTTCTAATGTCAGCTAGCAATGAGTTGTCGTAGGTGTCTTCAAACTCCCGCTCCCGTCTAGTATTGTCAGCTTCTACCCTTTAAAGTTGTCTTTGGATATCCCTAAGAATGCCTGCCTGTTTACTAATGCAATGACCCCTAATGGTGACTTTAAAAGCCTCCCAAAGTGTGTTCGTGCTCTTTACCGATCCAGAGTTGTGTTAGAAATAATCTATTATCGCCTGACGTAGTTCCTCACGGAACACCTGGTCCTGAAGCGCTGTCTGTCTCAGTCTCCATGTGAATTGTCGTGGGGTATGCGTCGGAATTTCCAATTTGATTCGCACCAGGGCATGAACTGAGAGTGTTTTGGGTAGGTGGTCAATAGCAGTGGCCCATGTGCACACATCTTGAGATACTAGCCAGTAATCCAGCCTGGACCATGTGCAGTGTGTTAATGAGAAACTTGTACCTTCTCTTCTTTCTGCGTGTCTTTGCCCCAAAATGTCTACTATGTCCCAGTCTTCCATCCCTTCCCTCAATACTTTAGCCGATTGTGTGCCGTATCTGTCATTCCTGGTCGTTCTGTCCAGTGTGGGGTCTAAACAGGTATTAAAGTCCCCGCCCCATAGTATGGCTGTGGGTTGGAAATAACGCAGCTGCGTCCATATTTGTGCATAAAAAGAGGGGTCATCGGTATTTGGACCATATACATTGACTATGGTTAACACTGTGCCCCCGAAACAGCATTTCACTATAACATAGCATCCCTGGTCGTCCGTTACGGATTTAATAATCGTAAAAGGTGTGTTGCGTTTCACTAAGAGTAGGACCCCCTAGCATATGAGGAATAGGACGATGCCAGCTTGAATGCAGCCCATCTGGCACCCATCTGTTTCTCTCTAAGGTGTGTCTCTTGTATGCAAACAACAAAAATGGGAGAAAACTGGTCAGACTATGGCGAAACTAAGAATCTGGAAGAACAATAAATCCAGTGTGAAACAGTGTGAGTTCAGCTCCACCATGTTGAGATAAATCCCATCAGCCCACCACACTGGCGGAGACTCGTCATCTGGGAATCAGTTAAACGAATCCAGTGCAGCCCACCCCTAGTCAGGGGGAACTAGCTCTCACTGTATTCAAAGAGACGACTGGTCCGCCCAAGTATGATCTCAAAAGAGTGGTGCTGAACTAAGTGAGATTAAAAATGACTACCAGTGAACACAACTATATTTTATTAAGTGTTAACCAGGTGTCAAGACCAAAAACGTGAGTAACTGATAGTTCGAAAAAATAAATATCTCATAGCAATAGGATCAGTGTCGACATGTTTCAGCCAAATAGGTATTTCTAACCTGGCTTTCGTCAGGACCTAGTATGAAAAACGCTACTGCAACAGTGTTGGAGAAAATATGCAAAAGTCAAAATGTAAATAATAGATATTACCAGTCATTGTTACGATACACCGTACCAAAACCAGGTGGACAGTACTCTGTCCAGGTATCCAGTAGCTGCAAGCCACCTCCACTTTGTGCCTGTCTAAATATGCTAGAACTTTACGAATTTTCTGTGGGTTGTGTAGTCCTCTGACGTTCCATGTCAGGAACGTCAGCATTCTGCGTTGTTTCATAGTATCATTCATCCGTCGTGTCTCTGCCATCTAACCGGCTGAGGTGTCCAAGGTGTATCATAGTGTCTCCCATGAGATCGTCTACCGTTTCACTACTGGTCAGAGTTTTCTGTTTAACTCCCTCACACGCCTTCTCCCACTCCACTTTCCCCTTACTAGTGGAGACATTCCCAACAATAACATACAACATTTCCCCGCAAAAAGTGAAAAAAGGAAAAACAATATGAAAGTTTGTGTGGTTCACACGTAGGGGTCAGAGCTGCCGTCCTGTTGCTTGTGGCAAAGGCCACATGGAAGAACACCCTATCTTCGCATATATCAGAACTCAACACGGTACAACATTTCTGAATAAGATTATGAAAGTATCCCCTCGCACCAGCGGCCAATGGACTAAGCATTGCAGGGGTATCTATGGGGTATAGCTACTCAGTTATATTATAAACTACAAAAATTGTCTGTCGACTAATCTGGTCCTGTATAGTGTAGTCCGCCCTGTAGTCAAGCATCTTTAGAGGTCTCGCCGTTGCCTGCCACGAAGAAGAGAGTGCGTCTTTTTCAGTGCACGGATAGTTCGCTATGGTGGCTAACGAATGGCCATGATATATTGCTCATTCAACATCCGACGTGGTAGATTGTTCCGCCTGCTCTCCTCTCGAGACGAACATCTTCTCCTTGTGTTCGTCTGCCCTTTCTGTTGAATAAATTTCAGCACTTCCTGTGGTTCATTGTAGATCCGCGTTCTCCCATCGTCTGTGATTTTGAGTCCAGCTGGGTACAGCATAGTGTACGGAACCTTTAGATCTCTTAATTTCTGGTTCACTGTGTTGAACTTTTTCCTCGCTTCTTACACAGATGCTGTAAAGTCTGGGTACAGGGATGTGTCCATACCTTCATGTGAAAATGTGCCCAGTTCTCTGGCTTGTCGAAGCGCCGCATCTCCGTCCCTGTAATTTAAGATTTTTGCTATGATCGGCCTTGGTCGGGAGCCAGTCGGCGGTTTTGGCAGTAATGATCTGTGGGCTCTCTCAACTATGAAGATGTCGGAAAAAGTGTCTCTCCCCACATGGAGATGAGTAGCTGTTCTACATAACGTTCCATCTGGCCCGTGTTTGTTGTTTCTGAAACTCCCGTTAAGCGGATGTTGTTCCTTCGGGACCTTGCTTCCAAGTCCTTCGTCTTTGCCGTCATTGCCGCCAGTTACTTCTCCATCTTGGTCTGTTTCGCTTCTATATGTACTTGTCCATCTTCAGCTTCAGAGATCCTGTGCTCCGCCATGTCTATTCTTTCTGTGTGTTTGTCTAGTCGTTCGGACATTCTGTCAACTCTATATGTCAAGGAATCACTTTTCCCATCGATGTTTGACAGTGCGGCTTGAATCGTAGAAAACATGGTTTGCATGTCATCGTTTGTCACTCCTCCTGTGGCCCCCGCCGTTGACTGCTCCATTGGTTGCTCTTCGGGGCTGTGCTCCTGGTGAATATTCGCCTGTTCAAAATGTATTTTTGGTTGGGTGCTGTCTGTCTTGCCCATGGTGGAAGTGCGTTTCAATCCGGCACGCAGGGTCACCCGCTGTAACAGCGCTGAAATGGGGTCAAATCCAGATAGTTCACTCCAGTCCCCACTGTAGTGTAGTAGGTATCTATACCATGTAGGGTGCCCGATACGCTAAAGGTTACCTACTTCGAGCGCAGTTCCGTTTTGGAGCTTAGGCCTCTGGTATAGTTGTGGGCTCTGAATTCGGGTAGAGGTGTAGGTGAGGAGTCTGGCTGTATGGTCAGGATCTTCTATGTTGATCTCATATCTCTTCAAACACCTTTCAAGATGCTTGTATGGCGGGTTTCCGGCAGTCCTTCAGGTCTAGATCTGCCCACGTCTGATCCCCACAGCTTCCGCATACATGTAGACTAGTCTAGTCTGTGGTTTTCCGAGTCTTGCCTCTCTTTGGATTTCACCGCCTCAGCAGTGCTTCTAGCACAATAGATCAGGAGGGGGGGATGCCCCATGTAGAACAGGATCCCAATGGTGATGCGGCAGCGTATACAGGCAGAATTCCACCGGTGGCTCTCCGGCCTATTTATGGGTCCTCTCGTGTTCCTCCACCACACAGTGGTCTCCTGCTGGGCAGTGTCCCCTCGTGCTTGTGAAGATCACTTTTCACACTTGTCTAGGCCAATTTGTTCACCGCTCTCCCGCGCATCATTGCCAGTGCCTCCAAGCCGCTACGTCAATGGTATTGGGCCGCGCACCGTATTTCATGCCCTTCCTCTCATAGTTCTTCACGCTCAGTTCATTCTCCTCTTATGTGTATTATTTAGGGGCACTGGCAGTGTTCCCATTCCATCCCCGTATCTTTGAAAGGGGACCACAGTGTCTCCCCCGTTGGGCGCCGTAAGTGTCTGGCTGATGCGCCCCAGGGTGCAGTTCTCAGCGTTTGTGGCGCCACTCTCATTTCCGCCTGTGCGTCTCTGGGGCTTACCGGGTTGTTACTGGTGCCCTTCCCTGATTCACTCACCGCGTGCACGGCACCAGGTCTAATCGCTTCAGTCGCGGTTGCTTTCCTGCTGTCTGGGGTCAGTTGTATGCACGCAGCGGGCCCGACTTCCTACCGCAGCCCGCTGCGTGCCTAGCGTGCCGGCGAAGCGCTTTACTTTCGCTTTTGCCGTCGAGGCCGCAAGTCCCTGATCGCCGTTTTCTCAGTAATGTTTACAGGGGTTGTTTTAGGCGCTTTAGCGTTCCCAATTCATTATCTTCTTTTCTGTGTCCATTTCAGTCGTGTTTAGTTCATGATTCCGGGATTATGCAGGATATTATAGGTGTTCGCGTGGAGCTCGCTCACCAAGCGGCCATCTCGCTCTGTGGCTAGCTCTGCCCCCTCAATGATTATATTTGTTTTACATTTTTAAAAGTGTTATATTTCGTTTTTACATTTTAATAGTATATCAAACTCTGCTTATACATACATTACATACATATATATAGATAGAGATATAGATATATACAGTTTTATGCAAAAGGGGGCTGAGGCGGATAACTACCGCATCTACCACTTTAGTGGGAAAAGTTATCTGGTCATTTTAAATGATGCACAGAACCAGAGGATCAGCCCTTTTCACCTTCCAATAGAGAAAAATCTCCTTGAACATTAATCAATCCAAATGGTTTTCCACCACAATTCTACAGTGTTTGTCACTTTTTGATCATAGTGGTTCAGCACAGTTGTAATGCAAAGTAAACACACAGTACATATGATTTTCAACAAAATATTTATTTAGAAAATTCTTTCTTCATCTTCTGTTTATCTTTTATTGTTCCCCTTAAAACAGTAGCCAACGTGTTTGGTCCTCATGGACTTCTTCAGGGCTCTATTTTGAGATTCTTCTAAATAAGGCACCGTGCTGGTGTTTGTGTAGTTTCTAGTGCGTTCATTCCCTTACTGGTATCTTTACTTATTAATTACCTCTAAGGTTAGACCCAAGCATGTCAATCCATGCAATGAGCTTGTCCACTGAGGTGTTCCCGAGATCGAAAACCTTTTCGATCTAGGGATCACACCAGTGGACAGATTCCGGCCCTTCAGCGAATAAAACATATTTCAGACAGCTTTTATCAACAAGTCCTGAAAACGTACGAATAATTTCTCCATTAACGAAAATTGGAACCTTTCCACACAGCAGCCCATTGCATGGATTGACATGCTTGGGTCTAACCTTAGAAGTAATCAATAAGTAAGATACTAGTAAGGGAATTAACACGTATATATATATATATATATATATATATATATTTATATATATATATATATATATATATATAAATATATATGTCGAAAAGGACGCCATCCAACAAATTCCCATGTAACAATGGAAAAATAACGCCAGAGCGAAGCCACAGCTAAGTGCTTATTTTCTTTAGTGCTTTATTTCGTGCTAAATATATATATATATATTCACACAAAAAAGGTTACACATCAGTTACAATTAGGGAAACTTTATGTAGGTTTGGTATACAAACCCAAATTAAGCTTCCCAAATATTAGAATTTCTACAGTTATAGTTATCTCTTAACCTGTATTATTTATGCACCACTTATGCATTTATTTCTAACATATTTCTGCCAAACAGACCATATACTGCACAACCATTATCAATTCAGAACTTACACTTATCTGTTGAAATGATTATTTATGCACCGCTTTCATATTACTGTAAGTCATACTTATCACTTACATTTACACTTGAGCACCACCTTTCAATTAATATCACTCGTGCACTTCTGCACAGAGCCTTTCCACCTCACTCGCCACACAATATTAACTATGACTCACCACTCGACCATTCGTTGTGTTCTGGCTAATCATATCTTTTATCATGTCATAAGTTTTTTTTTTACTGCAATAATTTCACAGGCTATAACTTAGGTAATATCCAAGGGTATAGTTAGTGCATGGAGGATGGGCCAGTTATAGTTAATATAGTGTGGCTAGTGCTGGGAATGGACTTTTCATCTGTTTTCCCACCCCCACTGAAGCGGGTAGGGAAATAAATGAAAGTATTGCTCCTACCATGAAGGAGCAGCATTAGTAGCTGCACCCTGTTGGCGGGAGCACTGCCAGCTCCCGCTGTATGCGGTAAGCCAGCTGGGGCCACAGGGGACTGGGGTCTTCCCTCGCAGTCCTTGGTGACAGTATGTGGATGCCTGGGTGGGCACCCACCTTTAAGTGCGCTGAGCCACAGGGAATGGGGTCCCTGGGGCTGCGTGCACCCTCCCTCTAATAAATGATGCCTGGCCCTGGGGGATGAGGTCCCCGGGCCGAAATTGACCTGGGGAGGGTGGTCTCATGCCCTCCTCCCCCTAACACATGATGCTTGGGGATGGGGCTCCCAGGGCTGAAGTCGGCACGGGAGGCGGTCCCTGTGCCCCCTTCTTATGAAAATGACATTGGCCCATTCCGAAAATCGGGCTGGGAGGAAGGCTGCATGCCCTCACCGCCTAAAAATGATGACTAGCCCTGGATGTGGGAACCCTAGGGCCAAAATCGGCCCAGGAAGGAGACCTCGCTCACCCCCTCCCCTTTATTTAAAAGAGTGGCCCTGGGGTATGGGGTCTCAAGGGCTAATATCGGCTCAGGGAAGGGAGCTGCTCAGCCCCCCCACCCCCTTTATTTTTAGAAATAGTCCTGGGGTGGGGTGCAGTGCCACCCTATCACCTTTAATTAAAATACTAACGGTCTGGGCACTGTGGTCCCTAGGGCCAGGCCCTATGGCCAAACCCCACTGCCACGCAGCATGGGATTGGCTGTATGGAAGGGGGCTGACAGCAGGACCTGGCCATAGGCCCGGCCCTGCAACCAACCCCCACTGCGCACGGCTGACTGCCATGCATGGCGCAAGGTTGCATTTACGCATGGTAATTAAGTATCATTTTACGTTTCAAAAAACCTAGAAATTCACAGAAAAAAAGAAAGATTAAAGTAACATTATAGTTAGTTGTGTAAAAAAGATGTGTTTTCATTTAAAAGAAACCTAGGAAATTCTCTACAAAAACAAAGGTCAAAGTAAAGTTGTAGTTAGGTGAATTTGTCAGTGACAACATTAAAGTTTTGAACTAAACAAAAACCACAGAACTTCACCAATTATATTTAGTAGCTGTTAGAACCGGGGTCTCTAGTTGGCAGGGGTATGCACCCTAGTCCAAGTAGGGACCACCGCTTCCGACCTGGTAGCTTGGCGCAGAGCAGCAAAGGCGTAACTTCAGAGGCAATTTGTAAAGTATTTGTGCAACACACAACGGCGATGATACAGTAAAAACACTCACAAAAGGAACACCACACCAGTTTTGTATAAGAATAAGAATTTCTTTATCTAAAAAATATGCGAGAACCAAAAGCAGGTAAATCCAGTTCCCAGGCCTGATCAATAATAAAAAGGATTCCAGTTTCCAAGCAAGATCAATAATCAATAAGAATGAATCCAGTTCCCAGGCCTGATCAAATCACCAAAAGCTCATGTGTGCCAAGCCTCCTGCCACACAGCGCTTCGCTTCTCAGCGCTACACAGCGCGCTCCGGTCCCAGTGGCGGTGACCTCAGAGCCAGTTTCAGTAGGCTTGCGCCAGAAGCAGAGGCAATCACAGAGCCCTCGGGAGGATCACGGGGCAAGCAGTGCTGAGGGCAGGCACAGCGTTGCAGGGCAAATCTTGAGAGTGTTGTTGCTGTTCCAAAGGGCAGTCTTTAAAACGCTGTGGTCCAAGGACAGGTAGTTTCCTTTAGCTTAAAAAGGGTGCAGTCCCAAAAAGGCAATATTTAAAAGGTTGAAGATTCTTTAAAATGTGGTTCAAAGAAAAGTAGTTCCTTTGGGATGTTGTGGAGACACTCTGGTGGTGATGTCGCAGTCTCCCATGCAGGGCAGGATCAGCAGACAGTAGGGCAGCTCAGCAGGTTGTGGGGCAGCAGTTCCTTGGAGCAGTCAGCCTCCTTCCCAGTGGCAATCCTCTTGCGCAGCAGTCCTCACTCCAGCAGGGATTCATCCAGGTCCAGCAGTGTAACAAGAATGTGAGGCCAGGACCCTCCCTTATATATCTTTTTAGTCTAAGGGCTAGAAAGTGGTGGAAGTCTCTGGAAGGGTCTGGGGGCAGGGGCTTCTGGAAGAGTCCAGTGAGTTCTGGTATGTTCCCTGCCTTCCCTGACCTAGCTGTCACAGTGACGAGAGACAGGCAGTTAAGGCTACAGTGGGCAGCCCATCACAGCTCCTCCCAGAGAAGAAGGTGTGAATCACCACTCCCACCTCCCAACCCAGGCAGGCTATCAGTATGCAGAGGGGAGGGGGGAGTCTGCAGCCTAATCTAAGTGTAGGCAGGAAAAGGTCCCCTTTATAAAAGTGGGATCCCTAGCGAAGGAATGCCCAAACCCTATATATCATTAGAAAGGGTTCCCCGCCCCGAGTCCAAAAAGACCAAACATGATAGACTTATTAGGTCCCTGTCAGAAGTTAGTCCATAAGGGGAGGTTCCCAATGTGAGCCTATGGAGGATTAAGCCTTACTGCGTTAGCAGTGGCTTGTGGCAGATATGCCAGCCTCACAAGGTTTTAGGGGAGAGCACCTGCACCTCAGCACTGTTTAGCAGTGGTGAGGCACCCAGAGTCCTAGGTCCAACAAAATATAGGATAAAAATGGGAGGCAAAAGGGGCAAAAATGTAGGGGAGACCACCCTAAGGCTGACCGGTCTAACACGTGTCCCCCCAGCTGAAAGTGGGGAGAACTACCTAACCTCCAGGGAGTTCTCATCACTAAGGCGGAAAAACCGAGAGAGACCGTCAGCATTGGCGTGGTCTACTCCGGGTCTATGTTCCACCCTGAAGTCCATCCCCTGTAGAGAAATGGACCACCTCAACAATTTGGGATTCTCGCCCCTCATTTGCATGAGCCACATGAGGGGCCAGTGGTCAGTCTGAATCAGGAAGTGGGAGCCAAACAAGTATGGCCTCAGCTTCTTCACAGCCCAGACCATGGCGAAGGCTTCTCTCTCTATCGCACTCCACCGCTGTTCTCGGGGGAGCAGCCTCCTGGAGATGAAGGTTACTGGTTGGTCCCTTCCCTCCTCATTGAGTTGTGAAAGTACCGCCCCTATGCCATGCTCTGAGGCGTCCGTTTGGACAATGAACTCTCTGGAGAAGTCAGGGGCCCTGAGCACAGGAGCGGTGCACATGGCCTGCTTTAGAGAGTCAAAGGCTTTTTGGCAAGCCTCTGTCCAGATCACTTTTCTAGGTTGTTTCTTAGAGGTTAGCTCAGTCAAGGGGGCCACAATAGTGCCATAACCCTTGACAAATCTGCGGTAGTATCGTGTGAGGCCCAGGAATGCCCTGACCTCAGTCTGTGTTTTGGGAGGCTCCCAGGCCAGGATGGTTTCTATCTTGGCCTGTAGGGGCTGCACCTTGCCCCCGCCCACCAAGTGTCCTAGGTAGACTACCGACCCCTGCCCTATCTGGCATTTGCTAGCTTTGATAGTCAGGCCTGCCTGCTGCAGAGCCTGAAGCACTTCCTGGAGGTGACCCATATGGTCCTTCCAGCTGCTACTGAAGACAGCTATGTCGTCCAGGTAGGCAGCAGAGAAGGCCTCTAAACCGGAGAGGACCCGGTTCACCAGCCGCTGGAAGGTGGCAGGAGCGTTTTTCAGTCCAAAGGGCATCACTCTAAACTGGTAGTGGCCCTCTGGGGTGGAAAAGGCGGACCTCTCTTTAGCTCCATCTGTTAGGGCGATCTGCCAGTACCCCGACATGAGGTCAAAGGTACTCAGGTATCGGGCAGCCCCTAGTCGGTCAATGAGCTCATCCGCCCTAGGGATAGGATGAGCATCAGTCTTGGTCACAGAGTTCAGTCCCCTGTAATCCACACAGAACCTAAGTTCTGGTGTGGTGCCCGGTGGGGCAGCTTTTGGTACCAGAACCGCCGGACTGGACCAAGGGCTGTTGGAAGGCTCTATCACCCCCAACTCCAGCATCTTAGTGACTTCACTCTGGATGCTGGCCTTCACCTTATCTGACAGTCTGTAAGATTTGGACTTGACAAGGGGGCTGTCTCCTGTGTCCACATCATGGGTACACAGGTGGGTAATCCCAGGGATAAGGGAGAACACTGAGGAGAACTGCCCCAGGACCTGGCGGCAGTCCCTCTGTTGCTCTGGAGTCAAGGATGGGGAGAGGACCACTCTCTCCACCGATCCATCCTTCTCTTTGGAAGCAAAGAGGTCCGGGAGAGGTTCACTTTCCTCTTCCTCGGCCACATCAGTTACCATCAGTAAGGTAAGCTCAGACCTCTCATGGTGGGGTTTGAGGCGGTTGGCGTGCAGCACCCTGTTGGGCTGCCTGGGGGTCGTAAGGTCCACTAGGTAAGTGGCCTTGCCCTTCTTCTCCAATATCTCATAAGGGCCTGTCCAGCGATCCTGGAGGGCACTAAGCTCTCCAGGCTCCATGACCCACACCTTCTGTCCAGGTTTTAGCTCCACAGAGTGAGAATTCTGGTCGTACCATTCCTTCATTACCGCCTGGCTGGCCTCTAAGTTGTCAGAAGCTTGTTTCCACAACTTAGCCATTTGGCTACGGAAGGCCAGCATGTAGCTCACTACATCCTGGGGAAGCCTCCTTGGAGTCTTCTCCCACCCATCCTTCACTAAACTGAGAGGTCCCCTAACAGGGTGACCGTACAAGAGCTCGAAGGGGCTGAAACCCACCCCCTTCTGCGGTACCTCCCTGTAGGAAAACAGCAAACAGGGCAAGAGGATGTCCCACTTTTTCCTCAGGCCCTCAGGCAGACTCCTGATCATGCCCTTTAGGGTCTTGTTAAATCTCTCCACGAGACCATTGGTCTGTGGGTGGTAAGGGGTGGAGAACTTATAAGTAACCCCACACTCCTTCCACATGGCTTGCATGTAGGCAGACATAAAATTGGTACCCCTGTCGGACAACACCTCTTTGGGAAAACCCACTCTGGTAAAAATCCCCATCAGGGCCCGTGCCACTGCAGGTGCAGTGATGGTTCTCAGAGGAATAGCCTCTGGGTACCGGGTGGCGTGGTCCACCAGAACCAGGATAAACCTGTGACCAGAAGAATAAGAACAACTGTGCCCCTGCACTAACACAATGCATAGAAAGCTTCAAAGTTTGAATTAAATTGTTTACATGTAATAGTAACATTTAGCACATCAATCTAAACAGATAGTGGAGGTACGTAATTCAGTGACCAATAGTCGAGTGAGAAGTGTAAGTTAATTAGTAGTCTGTAATTAGAGTGTCCATTTTCTGTTTATTGTTCCGTTTCAAAAGCCAACACGTGTTTCATCGCAGGGAACAAATGCGAATCTTCAGGGCTGGAAGAAGTGGCTATTCGAGATAGGATGTACTTGTTCAACTAGAACACAAGAAGGAGCGCGAAAGGACCGGTCAGTACGTAGACTCGGGAAAATCAAAATTGTGGTTTTTGATTTTTGTTATAAGGGTATATGCCAAGGTCGGGGCGTAGTAGGGAATCCCAAGTGTCGGATTATCGGACAATAATAACTTTAGTGTAGAGAACAGATCTCGGTAATTTGCAGGTTAGGTGGAGACCGGGAGGAGAAAGGTTTCTGAAACACGGCGCCGGGAAACTCTAAGAGGGAGAATTTCGTTTATCAGACAAGGCACTCTGTGGTTACAAGCGCACCCGCCCAAACCACGAAGACCTTTCTCCTCCCGGTCTCCACCTAACCTGCAAATTACCGAGATCTGTTCTCTACACTAAAGTTATTATTGTCCGATAATCCGACACTTGGGATTCCCTACTACGCCCCGACCTTGGCATATACCCTTATAACAAAAATCAAAAAACACAATTTTGATTTTCCCGAGTCTACGTACTGACCGGTCCTTTCGCGCTCCTTCTTGTGTTCTAGTTGAACAAGTACATCCTATCTCGAATAGCCACTTCTTCCAGCCCTGAAGATTCGCATTTGTTCCCTGCGATGAAACACGTGTTGGCTTTTGAAACGGAACAATAAACAGAAAATGGACACTCTAATTACAGACTACTAATTAACTTACACTTCTCACTCGACTATTGGTCACTGAATTACGTACCTCCACTATCTGTTTAGATTGATGTGCTAAATGTTACTATTACATGTAAACAATTTAATTCAAACTTTGAAGCTTTCTATGCATTGTGTTAGTGCAGGGGCACAGTTGTTCTTATTCATTGCTGACCAGTTTTCTGGTCTTTCTGAGTGGTTGTGAGGTATTACCACTCGCCCCATTGCCTACACCATTTACTCTTGTTTTCCATCATCTAGCGGTTACCCAGGTGTGCGCCCAGTATTTCTGGATTTCTAAAAAGACCTCAGCAGTTGTTTTTTACTGTGACCAGAAGAAGTCGGTGGATCCATCGGCCCAAAAATGTCAATGCCCACCCTCTCAAAGGGGGTGCTAACGACAG
Source organism: Lissotriton helveticus (assembly GCF_964261635.1). Taxonomy (NCBI): domain Eukaryota; kingdom Metazoa; phylum Chordata; class Amphibia; order Caudata; family Salamandridae; genus Lissotriton; species Lissotriton helveticus. The sequence goes on from NC_136065.1 coordinate 130,133,160, forward strand.
GCAGCGGTTCATGGGGAGCCTTCAGCTTAGTCCCTGTTTTCCCACTAGCTTGGCAGGTCAGACAGGTCCTGCAGAATGTATCTGAGGAGACCCTCATCTGCGGCCAATAAAAATGTGGGACAAGCCTAGCAAAGGTCTTGTCTTGGCCCAAGTGTCCTGCCAAAGGGATCTCATGAGCCAATTCCAAAAGAAAGGCCCTGTAGCACTGGGGGACCACTAAGGCCCTTGATGACCCATGCACAGGAGCCTTGGGCTCACTGTAAAGGAGCCCATCCTCCCAGTAAATATGATACTTTGCGGAGGCATTACCTGCTGCTTGGGCTTCGGCCTGTCGCCTCATGCCCTCAAGGGTGGGGCACTCCTTCTGTGCCCGGCAAAACTCCTCCCTGGTGGGCCCTCCTTCCACCTGCCACCCTGCAGGGGTAGGTAGGTCCCCCAAGGGAGCAACGTCCCCCTCCGTGAACTCCGGTGCAACCTCCTCAGGTGCCCCATCCATCTCACGGGGTGACTGCCCCGGGGCGGGCTTCCCACGCCCTTGGGCTCCTCCCTTCTTAGCAGCTGGCTGGGCCATTTTTTCAGGCTCCAGCCCTGGCTGACTCCCTTTCCGGGCAGCCATAGACCGTGTGGTAGCACAAATCCACTCCGGCAACCCCAGCATCTCCACATGCGCTTTGAGCTCTACCTCCTTCCAGGCAGTATGCTCTAGGTCATTCCCTAACAGACAGTCCACTGGCATGGCAGGGCTCACAGCAACTCTTAAAAGGCCTGAAACCCCTCCCCACTCAAATGGAACCTGTGCTATGGGATAGTGACCCCCCCTGTTGTCAGCCATCACAACTGGTTGAACTGCATCGGGAATTATTTGCTCTGGGGACACCAGCTGACTCCTTACCATAGTCATGCTGGCACCTGTGTCCCTCAGGGCCTCCACCCCCCGACCATTGAGGGTGACCCACTGCCTATACTTGGTAGTATTTGAGGGCATATGGACCTTAGGAACCATCTCACTGTCTCCCAGAGATACTAGGACAAGCCCTGCCCCCTCACTCCCATCACCTAGGGACAGCTCCTCCCCAAGCGCTACACTAGCCACCCCGGGGTTTTTACCTCCAGTGGGCTGTGGTGCTCTCTTGCGACACTTGGGATCCCCCTTGTAGTGTCCAAGTTCACCACACTCGTAGCACCGGACAATTCTGGGCTGCTGACCTTTGTCAGGATAAGTGGGCTTCTGGTGGCCAGATTGGGGCTGGGACCCAGACCCTTTCCCTTGTGAATTATTTTGGGGGCCTTTGGAGAACTCTTTCTTTTTGTCTCCCCCCTCTTTCCTCTGGTGGGAACCCTGACCACCCCTTTGGGAGTCCCCCCCAGAACCCTTGTTGGACACCCTGGTACTGACCCAGGTGTCCGCCTCCTCCGCAAGCTTCCTAGGATTGGTCAACTTGCGGTCAACCAGGTGTTGGCGCAGCTCTGGAAAACATTTCTCTAGAAGGTGCTCTCTTAAAAACAAGTCATACAACCCTTCATAGTCATGCACATTGCTGCCCCGCACCCAGCCATCTAAAGCTTTACTAGCGTAGTCCAGGAAGTCTACCCAGTTCTGTGTGGGAAGTTTGTGGCTATTCCTAAACCTCTGCCTATACCTCTCAGGGGTAAGACCGAACCTCTTAAGCAAAGCAGCTTTCATGACAGAATAGTTAGTCTGGTCTTCCTTCTCTAGGTAAAGGAGGGTGTCCCTAACATCTGGAGGTAAGTACTTATACAAACTACCCCCCCAATAACTCTCTGGGACCCCATGGGCTCTTAAAGACACCTCATAGGCGGCTAACCACTTATCAATATTATCTCCCACCTTAAAACTGGCCATCACATCTTTAGGCATAAAGACCCTGGACTCACGTGAAGCTTCCATAGGTACGCTGCCACCATTCTTGTTGCTGTTGGCCCCTACTTCTAGGGCCCGGATTTCCAGTTCCTTCAGGCTGAGCTCATGGGCAAGTTCTTTTTCCCGCATAGCCAGTCGCTTGTTCTCGCGATCCTGCTCCATGGCCCACCTTTCTCTTTCCCGCTCTCTCTCCAGCTTGGCAAGCTCCAACTTGAGCTGTCTCTCCTCCCTCCTGTCCTCCAGGTCCTCTGAGGACAGGCTCTTCACTGACACACTACTGCCTGCCCTGGAAGGTACCTTTGTACCTGGTAACAAATTACCATTTTCCTCCAAGTGCAGTAGGTCAAGGTTTCCTGTGGAGTCATGCTCTGGTCCTTGCTCGTCCCCATCTCCTTCTGAGTGGGCTGTTACCCATGCTCTCAAAGCTTTCTGAAGCTCTGCCTTCTTGGCGCTTCGCTTGAAGGGCACCCCTTTCTCCTCGCAGAACTCTTTGAGTTGCGCCACTGTGTAAACTTCCAGATTGGCCAGCTCGAATTCCATGTTGCTAGGTGGGGCCTCAGACGTTTGTAGAGAAAACCAAATGGGACTTAGGCGAAATGACTTTTTAAAAAAGAGCAGCCAGTCAGGGAGAATTTAAAGAAAATTCAAAAATGCCAATTGGAGAGGGTAGACAAAAATTCAGTAGAGTCAGGTGTAGGGTTGCGGTGTACACTGCGTCGCTGCGTGGTGTTACACAAGCACAAGTCCTATCCCACCGCTCGATCACCAATGTTAGAACCGGGGTCTCTAGTTGGCAGGGGTATGCACCCTAGTCCAAGTAGGGACCACCGCTTCCGACCTGGTAGCTTGGCGCAGAGCAGCAAAGGCGTAACTTCAGAGGCAATGTGTAAAGTATTTGTGCAACACACAACGGCGATGACACAGTAAAAACACTCACAAAAGGAACACCACACCAGTTTTGTATAAGAATAAGAATTTCTTTATCTAAAAAATATGCGAGAACCAAAAGCAGGTAAATCCAGCTCCCGGCAAGATCAATAATGAAAAGGATTCCAGTTTCCAAGCAAGATCAATAATCAATAAGAATGAATCCAGTTCCCAGGCCTGATCAATAATAAAAAGGATTCCAGTTTCCAAGCAAGATCAATAATCAATAAGAATGAATCCAGTTCCCAGGCCTGATCAAATCACCAAAAGCTCATGTGTGCCAAGGGCTCCTGCTGGTAATGTCTTTCTCACAGTGTCCTTGGATGGCAAAAGTTCACTTGAGGTAGGTTCTTATGGTCAAAGTTCACTGTGGGAAGGTTCTTAGGCCAAAGTTCCCTTGCAGCGTAATAAGTGTGCCTCTCATAGAAATGATGCTCCCAGCGTAGGAAGTGCGGCTGCCCAGGCGCTGCTGGTAATGCTAAAAAATGCCCTAGTGTCAATTACCAAGTAATTATGCCCCCGTAGGCCGGTCAGTGAAGGACGGTTCCCAGCCAAGCACAAAGCTCACACTCCAGGTACCCGGCCAACCCGCACCCCGCCCCCTCGCAGTAGCCTGGTTGCACTGAGGCGTTACCGGGGGTGGTGGTTGCGGGCGCGGGTGCGAGGCTCCTCTCCCCCTGGGGCCTCGGGCTCAGCAGGCGCTGCACGGGTGGGGTCACGGCCACACAGCGCTCCTTTAGCCAGGCGCTTAACAGTGCCTCCAAGTCCGGGGCAACGACGGAGCCTCCTGCCACACAGCGCTTCGCTTCTCAGCGCTGCACAGCGCGCTCCGGTCCCAGTGGCGGTGACCTCAGAGCCAGTTTCAGTAGGCTTGCGCCAGAAGCAGAGGCAATCACAGAGCCCTCGGGAGGATCACGGGGCAAGCAGTGCTGAGGGCAGGCACAGCGTTGCAGGGCAAATCTTGAGAGTGTTGTTGCTGTTCCAAAGGGCAGTCTTTAAAACGCTGTGGTCCAAGGACAGGTAGTTTCATTTAGCTTAAAAAGGGTGCAGTCCCAAAAAGGCAATATTTAAAAGGTTGAAGATTCTTTAAAATGTGGTTCAAAGAAAAGTAGTTCCTTTGGGATGTTGTGGAGACACTCTGTTGGTGATGTTGCAGTCTCCCATGCAGGGCAGGATCAGCAGACAGTAGGGCAGCTCAGCAGGTTGTGGGGCAGCAGTTCCTTGGAGCAGTCAGCCTCCTTCTCAGTGGCAATCCTCTTGCGCAGCAGTCCTCACTCCAGCAGGGATTCTTCCAGGTCCAGCAGTGTAACAAGAATGTGAGGCCAGGACCCTCCCTTATATATCTTTTTAGTCTAAGGGCAAGAAAGTGGTGGAAGTCTCTGGAAGGGTCTGGGGGCAGGGGCTTCTGGAAGAGTCCAGGGAGTTCTGGTATGTTCCCTGCCTTCCCTGACCTAGCTGTCACAGTGACGAGAGACAGGCCGTTAAGGCTACAGTGGGCAGCCCATCACAGCTCATCCCAGGGAAGAAGGTGTGAATCACCACTCCCACCTCCCAACCCAGGCAGGCTATCAGTATGCAGAGGGGAGGGGGGAGTCTGCAGCCTAATCTAAGTGTAGGCAGGAAAAGGTCCCCTTTATAAAAGTGGGATCCCTAGCGAAGGAATGCCCAAACCCTATATATCATTGGAAAGGGTTCCCCGCCCCGAGTCTAACAAGACCAAACATGATAGACTTATTAGGTCCCTGTCAGAAGTTAGTCCATAAGGGGAGGTTCCCAATGTGAGCCTATGGAGAATTAAGCCTTACTGCGTTAGCAGTGGCTTGTGGCAGATATGCCAGCCTCACAAGGTTTTAGGGGAGAGCACCTGCACCTCAGCACTGTTTAGCAGTGGTGAGGCACCCAGAGTCCTAGGTCCAACAAAATATAGGATAAAAATGGGAGGCAAAAAGGGCAAAAATGTAGGGGAGACCACCCTAAGGCTGACAGGTCTAACAGTAGCACTATTTATAACTTGCGCTGCCGCTAATCACTGCTTATGACCTTACGTATGACATCATTCATGACATGTTCTACGGCCTCACTTATGAAATCACTGATGACATCTCAAATGACATCATTGATGACATCCCTGATGACATTATTCGAGCTTTGTTCTTCCGGATATTGCTGTGTAAATTACTATGGCATTAGAGGCCTCACAGTAAGTACAAACTAGCTCAGGAAAATATCAGCCATCATTACTGCCATCACAGATATAACTCCCTTAGGTGTAGAAAGCATGTATTAAGTGCAACGTTGACCCTGTACCATGCACTTTGCAGCTAGCATAGTTCACATTAACAATCAACCACAGATATATAGGAAATAATCATTGAATATGGTGTTCCATCTGCATATAACTGTTCACAGAAAGGCAAGTTCCTAAAAATAGTGACCATCAGTTCCAAAACAAGTGTCCTGCTATGGACAGCTTTTATCCATATCAAACACCTGAAACTCACTGAACCTACATTGAGAAATGAAGTTGATACCAGTAGAGTACTGGGTACTGTAAACAGTGCTTACTTTATGGAGGGAGTTTATTTATACCACTCTGTTTGCAAACAATGAAACTTTCATGAGAAACACACCACAGATTATTAAACAGTATCTGCTAAGAACAGTGTACACTCTAAGCAACAGTTGTAAACAAAATACACTATTTGCTAAAAATAACCAAGGTCTGAAGGTGCTAAACATCCTACTGCCTGCACCCTTCATACTGGCATGAAAACTTTAAAGATAGCCCATTTTCTCAAGCAAAATAAGCACATGTACATAGGTTAGTACCTTGTCCACAGAGTCTTCTGTGTTATGTACAAATGTTCATGCTGACATGATTCTGTATAGCAAGGCTGCTTACAGAAGTTAATATCTACTACATAGAATCTTACTCTTGTTGAACCTTTTTCTGCAGAACCAAAAAACTTGTGTGGAACATAATGAACACAAGATCATTGTCACCTTCACGCAGAGTTACTCTTGAATACAAAGAGTTATAACGTGTTTATATATATATATATATATATATGTATGTATGTATATATATATATATATATATATATATATATATATGTATATATAAATATAAATATATATATATTTATATGGAAAAATATATATTTATATGTGGATAAATATAGCTAGATATAGATATATTTGTGTAAATATATATATATGTACTTTTGTACTTTTATATGTATGTTTTTAAAAGAAATTCCTTTTTTAAAGCTATTATAATAGGTACTTTACATAAATACACTTATATGCTTACCCATGGAATCAAAAAAAAAAATTCCACATTATTTTTGTATCGCAATATTTTTGACCGTGATATCATGTCATAGAAACATTCTCTGAGTTATGTAATTTTCAGAAAATAAAGAGGTTTACTCACATTTATTTACGCTCACAGGCAGTTTCTGCTTTCCAAATGACAGCTGTTTCCATTATTGTCACTTTAACCCCATTGTCGTTCGCTTCAATCAGACCTATTCATCCTTTAAGAATATTTTGACTATCTTTATTGCTAGTGACATGTGCAGTTTGTGAAAATGAAATTCATTATTTAAACCACAGACTAGTGTTCTCTATGACCCCTAAAGAAATATCTTCTATGAGCTTTACTTTCCTCTTATAATTTTTACTTTTAACCTGATCTGTGTTCCTATTTTGTGTTTTCCTCTCTTCCCAGGTCACTTTTATGCTTCTGGACCAAAACAACAGAGAACACGTGATTGATGCTTTTCGACCAGATCTCAATTCCGGATCCTTCCTGCGGCCAGTTGGAGACATGAACGTTGCGAGTGGGTGCCCCATGTTCCTACCTTTATCGAAGCTGCAGTCACCTAAGCACGCATATATCAAAGACGATACCATTTTTCTCAAGTGTATCATTGACACAAACTCATAGAAACAGGAAATTAAAACATCTTAATGCAAGACTTCTAAAACATAACACCATGAAAAGACTCCAATCAACTCAATGGTCCAGTTTCCCATCAGTGCACCAGCATTCTATTAACAAAACTGCAAATTTGTTGATTGTCAATTATCAAAAATTGTGAAGCATGCCTTACTCTATGGTCTTAAGGCTCCTGTTCTTCTAGTAGGACATCTGCAAGCATCCTGTGAGCATTGTTTGTTGCAAAATATCAACATTAGAATGGTGAAAAACATTATTGGGGCCTTGAAACTCCAAATCGAAAAGCACTGAGTTCTATGGATTTTTTCCGAAGAAGAAAGGAGAAAGATACATGAAAATTGCCGTCTTTAAAATGGCTTCTTTGAAAACAGGACTTCTTCTAAATATGGCTGTTAGCGAAAGCAGCAGATTTCCTATTGCCATAGTGCAACACCCTAGCTTCCGCACACTATGTAAGACATTTTCATGCCTCTGTTTCTGCTTTGTAATGCCTACAATTCAACGTAGCACACTCTAGTAATTTATTCTGATATCTTAAACATTTGAATGTCGCAATCTGCATATATTAAGACACGTCTTCAAAAGGCTACTTGTAGGTACCAAATAGGAATCTTTTTATTGGCGCTTGGGGTGTTTGTTAGTTAAACTAAAAATGAATGACCAAAACCATCTCTGTGTATACAAAATATGCAGGCTTGTGCACAGATAAGAATGTGCTTCTTCTGTGGGAAACAGAGATAAGTGTATCAGTTTCCTGTGAAGGGAAATCACATATGTGCGCCTTTCAATGCACTGCACCAGTAAGGTCAGGCCTTACTCATCATACTCTGGAACAGGAAGGGCAGAAGAGCACACTCATCGCTGTGGGCCCATAGGCTTAGCGTTGTTGAGATAATAGAATTACCATGACCCATCACAAATAGCAATCATGAGATCATTCACAGGCAATCAGTGGCACATTTCTTGACTATTAACCCCATATATGTGAGACAAGGAGCTTCCACATATCACCAGTGGAGGACAGAGCAAGGAAAGGGTACGACTTTACTTGAACAAGTGACATAGTGAACATGGTGAAACTGGGATGAGAGTAACCAGGTCTGAAACTCGCAGAGATAGAGGAGGACGTCTGTGGGGAGACCCCAGTTGACATTGGGTGTACACAATAATTTCTTATACATACATTAAAGGTTTGTACAAAGTACTTTCATATGTATGTATGGATGCATGTGGTATTTATGTAGCACAAACCTATCCAAAAGGCAGTGAAGTGCTGTTCAGGGTCTATATCATATCCCACTGTCATTCTTTATTTGCGATGCAGAATACTGCAGTGCGGCATCGAATTTGAGATTAATCACACCAAATAAAAGATCAGCATTTATTCATATCAACTGTGGTTGGTTGATACTGCCTGCTTACTATCTAGATCAGCAGCCTTGTTTCCCATTGAGAGATGTAGATTGCATCCTTAGCCTCTAAGGTCCACTATTCTTTCCCCAAATGTTCATGCTTGTTTACTTTCTACCTGGCTTCCCCATGACATTAGACTTGTGCTGTAATCCATTGCAGTGGGAAATTGAGGTGCAGGGGGCTTGGCTCACAAAAATTGCATAAAAGTACTAGTGGAGATTAAACATCCACTTGAAGATAGCTTAACACATCATTCCAATCAACAAACCTTTGGAGGAGCACACCTGGAAAGCTGCATTAGCATTTCCAGAATACAGAATTGTAAACAGAATTGCATCTTGCTGCATATTTACGTGTGCAATTGTTTGTTGTTTCCATAAAGTAAGTTAGAAAACATGGTAAGATTTCTCTCACACTGCAGTAGCACTAGTCACATACTACAAAATGCTATTCACAAACTTACATACACCTCTGCTTCGTCCGTCTTTCATGAACAGAGATATCTGCCCTAGCAGCGGAAGGTCCCCACACATGTTCACCTACATTTTAGTAGAAAATGTGGTGGAATTGGGGAGCGGATGGACAATAGGGAATGTTTACAAATAAACGGGAAAGATTTAGGAAGCATTAAAGGGTGGTTAAGGAAGAGGTGGGGAAGGGTTTAGAGAGGGGCATGCACCTACCCACCCACCCACAAAATAGTTAAACACTTTCTATTCACAAACCTCACTTACCCAGCCAAAAAGTCCCAAAATCAGGAGTAAGTGTACTCCGTCTCAGATCTGGAGTAGGTCCAGCACCACACATATCCACTCACAGGTATTGCAACAGCCTCCCATAGAAAATAGTGACTTAAAATAAATCCTTATAGAAAAAGAAATAATGTTGTAATAAGTTAACGTATTTAAACGTTCAAAAAAGTGCATGCATTTATTTTAATATTAAAAAAGATACAGTATAAACAATTATATATATTTTATTAGGAATATTTTAATACTCCTTTTCAATTTGCAATTTACAGTGAATTTATTTTAAAACTGTTTTACAATAATTTAAATTCATTCTATTCATAACTTATAGTAACTTTTAATACATAATAACCACATATAAATATTTTGCTCCGGGTGGGTTTTTGTTGCATAAATCTTTACAAAAATAATTTTCATTTCATATAATATTTAATTTAATTTATTATTTATTTTTATGTATAGTTAATAGTGTTATAGCATTTTTTAAATATTCAACATTTATAATACATACAGCCGCGGCCCGTAGAGGAAGTTACGGTGGGGCAGGGAGGCGGGGAGGGGGAGGGGCAGGGTGGAGGGTGCTAAAAACCGGCATTTGGATAATTGCAGGTAAGTACACAATTTAATTAATAAAACGAAATTCGTACCGCGCACAGCATCGCATTTTTGCAAAATACGTGTACTCCTGTAAATTTAAAAGTGTCGTACATTTGCTTATGGAAGTATTTGTGAATCCCAAATAAATTGGTAAATCTTCACCTTAGCAAACCTATGCAAGTAGATGTCTAACTTTCCTTGTTTGGCTTTTAATAATCAGGCCCATTGCAGACGATGAGCCCGCTTCCCACCTCCCCTGGGTTATTTCCACATTGTGCGAATTTATCAAAATGGCTCTCTGTAACTTTAAGATATGTCTGGCTGTTGTGGGCAGTGGAAATGGGAGAGCGTCAGTGTGAAAGTACAAGATAATGCCAGTGTTGCTAAGCAACATACAGCCCTGTTGGCGTCAGCACGAGGCTCAAATTCCGGGAAACTGAGCAAGAGAGAAGCCCCAAATAGAAGCGTTAAAAGCAGAAAGTTGGCTGGTTCTTTGAAATGTCAGTGTGCTTGGTTCCCTGTTAGGAGCAAGAACTTCAAGTTCATTTAAAAAAGACAGCCAGTCCCTCATTCACAAAACTGTGCTTTTTTAAATGGATTCGAACTTTTATTTGCCATAAAATCATACAAATGTTTCAACATTACATTGTCAATGCAGTTATGAATATAAAATCAATTCAACAAAGAACTCGACTTCCAAAAGATTTTTCCAGGCATAAGTGCTTGTAAATATGTCTGGAAAAAAGTGTAACATATTTCCGAGTATTTAATATTGGTTTGCAAAAGGCTGAGGCCCTCATCATAATTAGGCTTCATAAATAGGGTGCAAATTGCACAGCCATTAATGTGTGATACTAGTGCACTGTGTTTTACAGATTTCTGTTTGATGTTTCAGGAATGGGGAACCACATCCAATTTGTCAATTTGCTTTTGCAGATCCTTTGAGCCAACGACAGTGATATGCTTTCAGTTAGTCTTGTTTTGAGCACGCAGAGGTGTTTGCACCGGGGACGTGACTAGCCTTCCAAAAGTAACTAGGATTCGAAACCCTACCCAAGGTGCACCATTTGGAGCAGAACATTCTGTCAACATTGGCAGGCAATGGTGGCTTTTCCATCAGAGGTTTCTGCCCATTGGTGACTCTTCCCTTTGCAAATACCGTCATGCTTCAGATATAAAGATTGCCTGATGGTAGTTAGCCTCCCACACTGGTGCAACAAAAGTACATCAGTTAATCTCCATATCAAGAGATAAGTCTCTGAATAACAATAAATCATTTTTATGTCCAATGTATTCACTTTGTAGCAAAGATACTTTCTATGGATGTTCAGGGCCTGTGCAGTTTAGCAAATCCCACACAAATGTGGTGACTTTCCTCTTAAGCCCAACTGAGCGAGTAGTTATAACCGTACGCAAGGCCGGACTGGCCAGCCGGGCAAGCGGGCAATTCCCCAGGAGGCTGGAGCCCCAGGAGGTCGGTTTTGACACTTGGAGGCCGGGTTCAGCCTCTCGGAATAGTGGTGCTCATTACCGATCCCGGACGCAACTTGAAAGAGTTGCTTTTATTCTATTCACACATTAGAACGTCTGCCCATGCGGGCTGAATTTTTTATTTTTGCCAGGGCTGTTTTACGTTTCCAGTCCGGCCCTGACCGTACGAATGCTTTTTTAAACCTTTTCAGTTCCAGCACATGTAAGTAACGCCTGGAAGATTCAGGTGTACCTGCTGCAGACATTTAGGAAAATTGCACCTATACCCCATTTCTACCATGTGGAGGATATTATCGTAAAAAATCATAGAATTCACAAATGTTGAACTGTAAAAAATAAGGAATTCCAAAGTTAAATAACTGTTAATGTCCCAACTAATAACATGTCTGTTTTATGCAATGTGTAAAATAATGAAACAGCATTATGAAAAAAAGATGCAGGTATGTTTTAGTCAGAAATGATACGTAAATCTGTTCTGATAATCGTTAAGTTACACCAGTTTGAGAAAACAAATTTGCAAGTCATGGGCAGATTGTAGCCCTCATTACAACTATTGGGCTAATTCTAATTTGCATGCAAAATTCTGTTTGTGCCAAAAATGGGATTCTACATTAGCCGGTATTTTGTCCAGGCTTGAATAATGTATCCTGAGCTATTTGCCAACACGTTGATTGAAAGTAAAACGCGGCAAGAATCTTGCTGGAAGATAGTGTGAAATGTTGCTTTGGAACCCTAGAACACATAACAGGGTGTGCCGTTTCGATTTGTACACACTTGACTATTCTCTCGGATGGGCAATTTGGAATTTCCCAGTATGTGCCAAAAAGACTCTTGCTAAGTTTTACATGCAGAAAACTTGTTGGCAAATAGCACAAGTTATGTGCATGGGAAAGTAGCACGTGCAATTAGCGCATAAGCATACACCCCCTGACTTGGATTCCCATTTCTTACGCAAACCGGAGTTTTCACCTGCAGTAAAATTAGTCCCATATTTGTAATCGGGTCCATAGAAGTACATTGTGATGGCCATTTAATTTACAACAGTCTTTGTAAATTGGGAGCACAGTGAGGTGACAGTTCATACACTTGCACACATACAAAATATGAATCTTCAGCAATGGAGGTGAATGCAATATAACCACAATCATTTTAATATATAGACACTGCCTTTCTTCAAGCCTTTCTCATCCTGCGAGACAGTATCGTAGATGGTGTTATCCTAAACTACCACTTACCCCCTGCTCCTGTGGCGGTCATAGTCCCAGAATATTTGCAAAACATCAGCCCTCTGTCCTAAAATGGAATCTGTCCTCCAGTCATCCGTGCTTCAAAAGTAGGCGTCTGATTCTATTCCTGCATGTGAATGTTGCAAATTAACCCACCCAGGGGGAAATAATGGCGTCATAACTTGTTTCATTTGCCTGAATGATTAATGCAAACTTTTAGTGGCATGCAAGCACCAAGAAAAGAAAGATTCCTAATAGGCAAACTTGTTCTCAGATTGTGAGCAACCATGTTTGAGAGAAGAGCAGATAACAAAGCCAAGCCTTGGTGAGTAAGAGTCTTCAGTAGCAAATTCTAAGAAAGAATGTCCGATAATGTGAAACTGAGCCTACCCAGGACTGGCAAAGGCAATGAACTGCATCAGCAGCCATGAAACCACGTGCATGTCAAGTAATGTAGGATGTATGTTTAACTCCAATGAAAAGATGTAAAGCAAATCTGTATTTTATCATTTATTTATTTAGAAAATTAAAGTGAATTGTGTTTGACATGAGTCCCCATGTTACTTTACAAAAAAATGTTTTTGACTTGAGACACATACACACATCGACCAGAAAACCACTTCCATCTTGATATTAAGGCTCCCAAGTGCCTGGTTGAGCATATTAGTGTGTAAGCAGTGTATATTCTGGTGAAAACGATATGTACATAAGATGTAAAGAATATATATTAAAGTGTAAGCTATATATATTAAGATGTAAGGAGATATATAAAGGTGTAATGAATATATAGTGCAAGAGGTATATATTAAAGGGAAATGTGTATATGCATATGTACACCTTTATATAATATAATATATATATATATATATATATATATTCCCAAACATGAAGCACCACGCAAGAAGCGCCACAAGAGAGGCCCGTTTCAATGAACAGAGAGCATTTATTCAAGCTTTGAGCACAGCAATCCTGATATCCCAACTAGTTTCGGCACATCGAGCCTTGGTCACGGGCAGGAAGTGAAATCATAGTGTCTGTGCCTGCATTTATATAACGTTTGCGGTCACCTGACTGTTCGTGGCATACAGCTCCCAGAATGCACCATTTCATGCGGGTAAGTACTGGAAAAGTTCGGTATGTCAGCAGTTAGCAAAATGCACTGTTCTGCGCCCAGGTACATACTGTGTAATGAATGAATCCAGTCCAAGTGGTGAACAGGCAGGGTTCCTCTAACAAGCATAATGCTGCATGTCAAACTGCTTGTTTTCGATGTCTCCGTCATGTGAACGATTGGAAAGGGAAGTCACCCCCATCCAAATCCCTTCCAGCGCTGCCGTTCGTATTACACAGTGGTATTTCCTGCAGTAGGTCTAGCGGCAGCGTGTGGGTCATGCTCCCTCATTTGAACATCACCAAAGAACACCTCCGACAGGGGAGCCCCCGACCCTTCAGGGCGGCCTCTTCAGCCGGGCACGGAGATTCCCGGTCCTTCAATTCCCAAACATGAAGCACCACGCAAGAAGCGCCACAAGAGAGGCCCGTTTCAATGAACAGAGAGCATTTATTCAAGCTTTGAGCACAGCAATCCTGATATCCCAACTAGTTTCGGCACATCGAGCCTTGGTCACGGGCAGGAAGTGAAATCATAGTGTCTGTGCCTGCATTTATATAACGTTTGCGGTCACCTGACTGTTCGTGGCATACAGCTCCCAGAATGCACCATTTCATGCGGGTAAGTACTGGAAAAGTTCGGTATGTCAGCAGTTAGCAAAATGCACTGTTCTGCGCCCAGGTACATACTGTGTAATGAATGAATCCAGTCCAAGTGGTGAACAGGCAGGGTTCCTCTAACAAGCATAATGCTGCATGTCAAACTGCTTGTTTTCGATGTCTCCGTCATGTGAACGATTGGAAAGGGAAGTCACCCCCATCCAAATCCCTTCCAGCGCTGCCGTTCGTATTACACAGGAAATACCACTGTGTAATACGAACGGCAGCGCTGGAAGGGATTTGGATGGGGGTGACTTCCCTTTCCAATCGTTCACATGACGGAGACATCGAAAACAAGCAGTTTGACATGCAGCATTATGCTTGTTAGAGGAACCCTGCCTGTTCACCACTTGGACTGGATTCATTCATTACACAGTATGTACCTGGGCGCAGAACAGTGCATTTTGCTAACTGCTGACATACCGAACTTTTCCAGTACTTACCCGCATGAAATGGTGCATTCTGGGAGCTGTATGCCACGAACAGTCAGGTGACCGCAAACGTTATATAAATGCAGGCACAGACACTATGATTTCACTTCCTGCCCGTGACCAAGGCTCGATGTGCCGAAACTAGTTGGGATATCAGGATTGCTGTGCTCAAAGCTTGAATAAATGCTCTCTGTTCATTGAAACGGGCCTCTCTTGTGGCGCTTCTTGCGTGGTGCTTCATGTTTGGGAATTGAAGGACCGGGAATCTCCGTGCCCGGCTGAAGAGGCCGCCCTGAAGGGTCGGGGGCTCCCCTGTCGGAGGTGTTCTTTGGTGATGTTCAAATGAGGGAGCATGACCCACACGCTGCCGCTAGACCTACTGCAGGAAATACCACTGTGTAATACGAACGGCAGCGCTGGAAGGGATTTGGATGGGGGTGACTTCCCTTTCCAATCGTTCACATGACGGAGACATCGAAAACAAGCAGTTTGACATGCAGCATTATGCTTGTTAGAGGAACCCTGCCTGTTCACCACTTGGACTGGATTCATTCATTACACAGTATGTACCTGGGCGCAGAACAGTGCATTTTGCTAACTGCTGACATACCGAACTTTTCCAGTACTTACCCGCATGAAATGGTGCATTCTGGGAGCTGTATGCCACGAACAGTCAGGTGACCGCAAACGTTATATAAATGCAGGCACAGACACTATGATTTCACTTCCTGCCCGTGACCAAGGCTCGATGTGCCGAAACTAGTTGGGATATCAGGATTGCTGTGCTCAAAGCTTGAATAAATGCTCTCTGTTCATTGAAACGGGCCTCTCTTGTGGCGCTTCTTGCGTGGTGCTTCATGTTTGGGAATTGAAGGACCGGGAATCTCCGTGCCCGGCTGAAGAGGCCGCCCTGAAGGGTCGGGGGCTCCCCTGTCGGAGGTGTTCTTTGGTGATATATATATATATATATATATATATATATATATATATATATATATATATATATATATTACATAAAGGTGCAAGTGAAATATATTAAAGTTCAAGGGACATAAAATATATTAAGATGTAAACCAATATATATTAAAGTTAGTGTTTACTGATTTGGAATATAGAGATACAAAGCCCAGTGCCTGATCTTCCAGCACCAGTCCTAACTGGCACATTCACAGGTTTAATAGGAGGTCCGAATTTCCTATAATTCTTTAGCTGAATCTTGGTTCATTATTCTCAATTAGTACATAGTTCATAGATGTGCCATAATCCAATTTTATTGTTAGCTTCTTGTTTATTAACACTTCCTGATAGTTGATACAAAACATCAACAGCCAACACGTGTTTCAAAGAAACCCTCTTTGACAAGGCTGTTAGCGTTATAGGAAAAATAAATGTTATATATGCATAAGATGTTGAAAAAGAAAATATTACAAACATTATCAAAGCTGGTAGTCTAAAAAATCTAAGACTGATACTTTTACCATTCCGTATTGTATCCCATTTGATAATTGAAAAAAAGTGTTTCTATTTCTTTACAGATCTCTTATTAGTGTAATACGACATGATTCAATTACAATACATAATATTTCTAGAAATTATTATCCCTAATTGTTATCAAACATGAACAAATTAAAATAGAAGAAACAAGGAAATCAAGAAGAAGAAACTGCAAAGAGACAGGAGGTTCAACTATAGGTATGGTAAGCAATAACGGAAAGAAAAGAGAAGAGAAACAATGACACAGCAGTTGCAAAAGTCGATGGTAGACCTATTCTGAAAATGTTATCAATTTTCTAAAATCCAGCAAATAATTGTAATAACTTATATATTACACCATCACTTTTCAGATGTTGTGAAATTTAGCCACTTTCTTATATTTAAGCAAATAAGTATATCAGTCTAATGAATTACAACATCTCTTGTGTCGTGTTTATACTGGATTACAAATTTGAACAAATTCCCAATAAAACGTTACACATTCATTTGGAAGAAACATACACTATTATAGTTTCATACTCCGTTCAAATCTTACCCTTGAGATGCCTCTTCACGTAGCTAAGAGATTGTTCATATCGCACAATGTCCAGTGTATAAGAATGGATTTATCTTTGTCTCAAACCACTGTCCATTTCTGGACTTCAACCACTATTTTTATCTCTTCATATCCAAAGAACAAGGGTGTATTTAGCTGAGTTCCTTAATTTTAAACTGGTGTTCATCACCACCCATTTCAAATTGCTAACAGTTTCTATCACCGCATGCAAGGTGTTTATCTCATTTATTAATTACCATAATATAGATGTATAGTATAAATGTAATCAGTTACATTAAAGTATATCTTGAAATAATATGTATTTTCATTTTTACACATAACTTTATTTAGGTTAAAATTCTTTCCAGTAGAAATCTTACCTCATGCTATCATAGTGTAGCATCAACTTGCAAACTGTGAACTCGGAGGCAGACGTTCAGACTTCTTGGATCAACAAGCAGGATTGTCAGGTTTGAGACTATTTTGAGTGGACATAGTGAATCCCCATTTAAATCAAGAGGAAGTGAGCATTGATATTGCATTGAACAGACTCTTCACTGCCCATGCAATACAATGGAAGCAATCTTTTCATTTGCATTGTACGGGTATGTGATGGACTTTGTTTACAGTTTGATATTCCTACACTATTTACACAACATCTTCTTTATAATTCCCCATACTCAATCTTTCTGTTTATTAGGGCTGGTGCAATCCCATGATTATCCCATGATTATTGTGTCCTGAGGAGAATGTAAGTACACATTATTTCTCTTCTTTTTGAACTCCTCTACCAGTGTTGTACGGGCTTGTCGGGCAGTCTCTCACTCTGCCACTAGCATATGAGCCGGCTGTAAAGGGACAGTGTATAGACAGTTTTTTTTGTCTCCTAGGGCCCGATGTAGGTCGGTCGGTAACGGCCGAAAATCGGTATTTTCGGCCGTTACCGAGCGGTATGGAGCCCTCGGGATGTAGCAGTCAGAAAACCGCCCGAATCGGTTAAAATTCCGATTCGGTAAGGTAACCGTTTCGGTAGAATACCGAATCGGAAATATCCCCGAATCGGCAAATATACCGATTCGGTAAAAAAACGAATCGGTAAAAATCATGGAATCGGAAAATTCTCCGAATGGGTATAATACCGAATCGGAAAAACTCAGAATCCGGAAAAAAATACCGATCGGTAAATTTATCGAATCGGCAATTTTACCGATTCGGTATAAAACCGATTCTGTGTGAAAAACTGAAGAGTGAGATGTAGGAAAGCTCTGAAATACCGATTTAGCGTCAAATTCGGTATTTAAAAATCGGTATTTACCATGGATTGGAATCAGGTGGTAACCAGGTGCAACCTATAAAAAAGGACCCAAAATGCATTGCTGCTTGCACCATGGCAGCTTTTTATGTCATAGCAAGACGGCTACGGCTACAGCAGGAAGGAGAGAGGGAATGGCTGAGACAGGAGCAGGTGTATAGACAGCGGATCACCCTGTTCATGCAGACAGATGCAGAGATCCTACAGAGGTACAGGCTGGACCCAGAGACCATATTGGAGCTCATTAGGGACCTCAAACCCCTGTTGCAGCACCCCACCCCAAGGGCACACGCAATCCCAGTGCACGTGCAGGTGCTATGCAGCCTACACCTGCTTGCGTCTGGCAGCTATCAAAGTGCAGTAGCTACAGTAGGAGGGGTGAGCCAGAGCTGCCTGTCCCGGTTCTTCCATAAGTTCCTAGACGCCATGATACAAAGGATGGACCACTACATTTCCTTCCCTTCAACCCATGCAGAACTGGTACAGACAAAAGCAGACTTCTATCAGATGGCAAGATTCCCCCACATCATTGGCTGCATAGATGGCACACACATTCCGATTTGTCCCCCTGCTGACACAGAATATATATACCGTAATCGGAAGTCAACGCACACCATAAATGTGCAGGTGATTTGTAATGCCAAGTGTGTCATCACTGACGTGGTAGCAAAATTCCCAGGGAGTACCCATGACTCCTACATCTTTCAAAATAGCGGAATTTATGCACGGCTGACGGCAGGGGAATTCGGTGAAGGATACCTCCTAGGTAAGACACAGTGTCAGACCCCCATGACCCAAATAGCTGTGTGAAGTACATGTATGCATGTGAGTAATGTTACCCCTTTTCCTTCTAGGCGACAGTGCATATGCCCTCCGCTCATTCATACTCACCCCCTACCTCAACCCCTCAACACCCAGCCAAAGGAGGTATAACCGTGCACACAAAAGCACAAGGAATGTAGTAGAACGGACCTTCGGCATCTGGAAAAGCAGGTTCAGATGCCTGCACAAGAGCGGAGGTGCTAGACAATATACCCCCATCACCTGCTGCAAGATGATTGCTGTCTGTGCAATGTTGCACAACCTTGCGGTCAAGAAGGGCACAGAGGTAGAGTTGTCTGACTACGAGGACCCTGACGATGACACAGCTGTGCCACTAACACAACCTGCAGGAGTCTCTACACCAAGTGATGGGAGGTACAGACGTGAGGAGATAACAGACAACTATTTCTGAGTGAGTACAGATGCACAAACATGTTGTGAAAGTGAAGAAATGCTATGTTTTAATGTAGGAACAACGTGACAGCACTGATGTGCAACAATTGAACAAGAAGAAAACAATAGGTGGTCAGGAACTGTGCGTGGTTGCATCACCCACACTGGCAGTCTTATTTCTTGCTGCACTTGGCTGACCCACTGGGATGCGCCTCCCCCCCTTCAGCGTGTCCGGCTGCCTCTGCCGAGCGCCTGGTGCTCCGGCGTGGCTCTGACAGTGTGCTGGCAGGACTGCTGCGGCTGCTGCTGTCCCCAGCCTCTGCCACGTCCAGGGCAGGATTGACAACAGTGTTTGAAATAATTAGTGCCTCCATGGCACTGGTGATGCAGGCCATGCCCCTGGTCACCTCAGCAGTGTTATTAGTGAGGCACTCCTCCATATTTGCCCCACGGCGGCATAGCAGGGCTGTTAATGCCGCAAGCCTGTTGATTGCCCGGTTCTGTACTCGGGCATCCCTGCGCCGTATGTGTTCATGTTGGTCCAACTTTGCACACAGCTGTGTCATGGCAGTTGTCATTCTGCCCATACCTGTGCCTATTTCCCGGGTGGTTGCAACTAAGTCAACAATCCCCTTTGTTAACTCCCCCATCTGCAGGTTGTGCTGTCGCAGTTGCCGGTGACAGGCAAGGATGTATTTGGCCTGCATCCGCTGTATCCGGATCATGCTCCCCTCTAGCCCCTGGAAGACGCTGGGCTCCCGTGATGGTATAGCACTGCCACTGCTGGAAGTGCGTGGACGGCGGCGTTCGGTGCTGGACTGCTGTATGGGCTGCTGTGCCACAGGTGTGACTGGTGTGGGATCTGGTGCCTGACCCGCATCTCCCTCCATGAAGGACAATGGGGCCACATATATCCTCCTGGCTGTGGCTGTGGCAGGTGCTGGCTGGGATCGTGTGGGTGAGTTCTCAGGGGAGAACTGGAGTGTTGGGGATTGGGACAATTGGGGGGAGTGGGGAAACAAGAGGGAATGTCCAGAGTCATCCTCAATTGCAGTCTCGCTGCTGTCCTCCACCTCCTGCGACTCAGGCATGCTGCTTGGCCCTGCCACCACACTGTCTGCTGGTGCTGGTGCTGAGGCCTGTGCAGCTGCTGCTCCACTACCTGATGGTGGCCCTAGGAATAAAGTAGATTTTGTCAACTGAGTGGAAATGTCTTACTGTCACTACAATGAATGCATTGCACATGTGAAGTTCATTACTCAGATTATTTCTTAAGGTGCATTGCTGTGTCATGTGCAAAGTGAAAAGTTCCTACATTAGCTGGCTACATTTCACATCATGCTTTGCACATTTAAATAGCTAGCAGTACTGGACTGGGTTTTGGCTGTACACGGGGGCCAATGGGGAGGTGTCTGGTAGGGTGTCTGGGGAGGTGTCTGGTAGAGCTGTCCAGGTCCCCGACTCCGACCACACTCTCCCTCTCGATAGTTGTCGATACCAGTTCCTCCAGTTCCGTGAGGGGGGCGCGGGGTTCCTGCCGCCACCGGTCAGTCCTGCCTGCTTGCTGATCTCCGCCAGTTTCCTCTTGGTGAGGCTCCTGATGTCATAGAACCTCTTCTTGAGGTCATCCATTGTCCTGGGGGTCACACCAACTGCATTCACCCTCTCGCTGATGGCACTCCACAGGTTCCTCTTTGTTGACTCTGGTACACTGAGGGACAGCCTCCCATACAGCTGCCTGTGTACCAACACCACCTCCTCCACTAATACTTTCAGCTCCGAGCTGCTGAACTTCACCTTTCTCTTCCTGTCAGCCTTCTGGCTCTCTGAGCTGCTTGCCATTTTGATTCTGTACTCAGTACTCCCAAAACTCTCTCTGCTGCTCAGTCTCCCTGTTCAGCTCTGGCTTCCTTTCCAGAAAGTTCTGATGAGTTGCACCTGCATGGGTAGCCACTCCCTGCTAGGGTGGGGGAGGGTGCTTCCACCTCATTGGCTGTTTTCAGTAGTTTCACTTCCTTGTTTGCCGATCACGTGTTTACCGATTCGGTATTTACCGATTCGGGAAATACCGATTCGGGAAATACCGATTCGGTTTTGACAATGCTTTCCTATGGGATGCCATTACCGATTCGGTATCTACCGATTGGGTATCTACCGAATCGGGAAATACCGATTCGGGACATACCGAATCGGTAAATGCCGATTCGGTAGATACCCAATCGGTAAGTGTAGGGACACGATACCGATTGTTACCGAATCGGTATTTTTAGGAATTTTTTATCTACATATCAATTACCGATTTCAGAATACCGATTCGGTATGATTCGGTATTTTAAAATCGGTAAATGACTTTTACCTACATCGGGCCCCTAGTGTTTACTCTATGTAGAGAGTTTACCCTGTATCACACTGGTTGCAGACAGTGAAACTCTTAAGAGAAATACACTATATTAAAAAAGTATCTATTAAGAACAGTGTACACTCCATGCAACACTTTTGCTTAAAATCACCTAGGTCTAAAGCTTCTAAAGATCATACTACCTGCAGTCTTCATAATGTGGTAAAAACGTTACAGATAGCCCATCTTCTGAGGAAAAAGAAGCACATATAGGTTAGTATCAGATGCACACAGTCTTTTATGTTATGTAGAAATTGTCATGCTGAGACAATTCTGTCTCATAACTAAAGGCTGCTTACAATACTTTGTATCTACTAGTAGAATCCTTGCCCTTTTGGAAACTTTTTCTATCTAACCAAAAAACGTGTGTAGAACATACCGGATACAAGTCATCAACTGTCATCTGCACACAGAGTTTATCTTCAATACAAAGATTTATAACGTGTGCAATACTGCTATACACCTATGATGCATTAGGAGCACATGTGTTTTGTAAACGATTATACCAATGAGCTGGACATAGGCTGACCAAATGTAGGTAGAAAAGTAATATGGTAGTTAACGGCCACTATGTAAACGTTAAAAGAATCTAGCACACTCATTGGATGATGTCATCAGTGATGTCATCAATGATGCCATTTGAGATGTCATAGGACATGTTATTGAGTGATGTAATATGTGAGGTCATAAGCAGTGCATGGATGGGGTGCAAGGTATAGTAGCTCTGCTAACTATAACTGGTGAATTTCTATGTTTTTTTTAGTTCAAAGCATTAATCAGACCCCCCAGGATATAGCGGCATGGATTAGCAAATTTAGCGGCACAAAAATGGAAATTTAGCGGCACAAAAATGGAAATTTAGCGGCAATTTTGCGGCATTTTATTTGGCCCTGGATCTTGATAAAGCGGCCTCCAGTGACCCCATCCGTCACCCGTCCTTCCTTACACTCTTTCTGCCTCCCAATTCTCCCTCTCTTAGTTGTTTTGCCGCTTTTAGCTCCTCTATCTTCCTTCCTGTTACACTCTTTCCACTGTCCCATTCAGCTTTCTGTTTCTCATGCCCCTTCCTTTCTGTGCCTCATTCACTCATCCTCTCTCACACACACACACATCTTTCTCTCCTTATCGATATCTCTCTCATCAGCCCAGTCTCTTATCCCCTGTCCCTCTCTCTTTCCATCTTCGGATCTCTCTAGCACCCTGCCTCTCTAGTTCTCTCTTGTCTCCCTCTCAGTGGCGGTGCGTCCAGTGGGGCGTTCGGACGTTGCCCACCAACCAATGCGCACCGCCATCAGAAACTTCACCGGCCGCAATAGGGGAAAATGGGGGTGGGGCTGTATCTGATCTGGTAACTGGCGCGCATGTTTGCTTTCGGGCTGGTCATTTTTCTGACCGGCCCAAACATGCGCAGTAGCCTCCCCCTTGGGAGACCGAGGGTTGCCTCATGCCGCAGCCCCCGGTCTTCGAATGGGGCAGGGAGTTACGCTGCTCCACAGCCAATCCTGGCGCTGCTGGAGCAGTGTCACGTCACTGAGAGAATGACATCGGACTCGTGGCTGAACGGACCTGAAGGCGCAAACAGGACCTCGGGTGCCTGCTCGTTGCGTGGTCAGGAGAGCCAGCCTTGTTGCTGATCGGAGGAGGGGGCTACTACCTGCAGTCACTGGCCTCACTGACATGGGACGGGGTACACAGCAGATGTCGGCTGCGAGTGTTTAGCTCTATGTTTCACTTTACTGCTGACACATAGTATTTGCTAATGATGTTACGGACTGTTAATATTTTGCCATTTAGCACTCGGTTTATAGCAGGTTGGGTTCGGCTGGGGCGACCTGGTGAAGGCAGTACAGCGCTTTATGGTTCGCATCGGGCACGCTGCAAAGGCACTTGAAGAACAGCCCGAGGAGCGTCCTGGGAAAGACAAGTGTAGATGTGCAGTGTTTAAAAAAACAAAGCGTTTGCGATCTGAAGAGTATCTCTGGCCCATCATGTGGCTGCTGTATGCTTGCAGCATGTTTCTAAAAAAGAATCGGCAGTCCTAAAAGGTATTCATGGACAATGTCAAAAGTGGAAGCAAGCCGGTATTTCAAGAGCTGTACTTTTGGCACCACTAAGACAGAGCAGACGTTATTTATGTTCCTGGATAGGCCCTGTCGGAGCAGCTTTAAAATATGGCACGCTCTGTTTCATGGGAGAGCGCCACGCAGAGCAGGTTTGTTTCTTTTGTTTCTTTTATTGAATGGCACCTTCTTCATCTGAGGTGGGTCCTGAGGCGGGGAAGGTACGACCCTGGGGTCAGGTAAGTTTACATTTTCTGTGTTAGCCTAGTGGGAGTTGATTGGTCAGGATTTTTTATATTAATAGTGAAGTGATAAAAGGGTTGAACGGCACATTTTATGTTTTATTATGACCTGGATAAAAAATATGTAAATTACTTTATGCAAGGGTTAGTTTAAGACGTAATGCATAAAATTGGACGGCAAGTCAAACTCATGTCATTTTTTATCTCTGTGTGTGGATGCATGAATGAATGATGTATGGATGCAGGGTGGGTGGATGGATGGGTGGATGCATGAATGATGTATGGATGGATGCATGCACGATGGGTGGATGCATGATGGATGGATGGGTGGATGCATGAATGAGTGATGTATGGATGCAGGGTGGGTGGGTGGATAGATGGGTGGATGCATGAATGATGTATGTATGGATGCAAGGTGGTTCGGGTCAGCTCGCTGCGCTCGATCGCTGCGGTGCAATATGCAAATTAGTTTACGCCGCACCACTTTCAAATGTCACCAGCCGCCCCTGCTCCCTCTCTCCCTTCCTCGCCCTCTCTTCTCTCTAGCTCTCATACTTTCGTTCTTCCAGACACTGTCTTTCTTCCCCTTCCTCTCTCGCCCTCTTTCTCGCGCTTTCACCCTCCCTCTTTCTCTCCTGCTCACTCGCACTCCTCTCTACTTTTCTCCACCTTTCAGTTTCATTCGCCCAGTTTCTCTCACCCCCTACTACCCTTTCCTTCTTTCCCACCTCTATGACTTCTTTGCTCACCCCCCTCTCTTTCACCCCTTCTTTCTCGTCTCACCTGCCCCATACCCTCAGTTTTCATTCTTGCTCCCCCTCTTTACCTTTGCGCTCCACCTTTCACCTTTATCCTCCCATTTTCTTTTACCCCTTCCCTTTCCTTCTAAACGCCCCACTCTCCCTTGCTTTCACCACTTTCCTCTCCTCACACATGTGCCCCCAGCCACTCTTCCTTTCTTTCACCCCTTTCTTCTCCTCACACGTACCTCCAACCCCTCTTTCTCTCTCCCTCCGGTCTGTGATCCTCCGTGCAGGAAGCCGACTGTCTGATGAAAGCTTGCACCACGCAAGCCCCTGACACCTGCCAGAGCCGAGAATAACAGGCGGGGGCGTGAAAAACTAAGCCTCATTAACAAGTGAAAGGTCTTTAAATGATCTGTGAAGTACTCGGGTGCGGCTGGCAGTTTTGAACTGCCAGCCGCACCCGAGTACTTCACAGGTCATTTAAAGACCTTTCACTTGTTAATGAGGCTTAGTCTGACTGTGTGTGTCCCGGGAAGCTGCTGACACACACGAGTGGGGGGGGGGGGGGGGGCGGAGGGCGGCGCGCATAGCCAGGCATTGTTTGTTTTGCTGTCTCACTTAATATCGCGGCCAATATGGTTATTATCGCGGCCATCGCGGTAATCTGCCGATTTCGCGATTTTTTCGTGAATCGCGAAATCGCGATAAACTGGAGGGTCTGATTAATGTTGTGACTGACTTATTCACTGAACTATAACATCGCTTTAACCTTTAATTCTTTTTCAGTGAATTTATATCAATCTGTATAAGTATAGATAGATAGATCGATAGATAGATAGATATATATATAACATCACTTTAACCTTTAATTTTTTTCAGTGAATTTATATCCATGGGCCAGATTCACAGAACTAACTTAAGACAAAATCCTGAACTAACTACTTTGGTATTCACAGAAGGCATTTAGTAGTGGTAAAGTTAGGATTTTGTCTTAAGTTTGACTTAAGACAAATTTAAGACAGACTTAAGACAGATTTAAGACAGACTTCAGACAGACTTAAGTTAGGAGTTTGTCTTAAGTCTGTCTTAAATCTGTCTTAAGTCTGTCTTAGGTCTGTCTTAAGTCTGTCTTAAGTTTGTGTTAAGTTTGTCTTAATTCAAACTTAAGACAAAATCCTAACTTTGCTACTACTAAATGCCTTCTGTGAATACCAAAAGTAGTAAGTTTAGGATTTTGTCTTAAGTTAGTTCTGTGAATCGGCCTCCATCTATCTATCTATCTATCTATCTATCTATCTATCTATCTATCTATCTATCTATCTATCTATCTATCGATCTAAATATATAGATATATAGATAGATATAAATTCACAGAATTTTTTTAAGGTTAAAGTGATGTTATAGTTCGTGAATAAGTCAGTCACTAAATTAATGCTTTGAACTAAAAAAAAACATAGAAATCCGCCAGTTATATATATCGATATCTATCTATTTATCTATCTAGTTAATCAATCTTGCAACTAAGACACATTAGAGTGGATTGGAATTATTCTTTGGATCTGTGAGTGCGGGAAAATACGCACGGGCAATTGGATTGAATTAGAAACGGCTTGGCTTTGCCATATTTCCACGCGCCGCCGGAGAGCGCCCATTTGACTGGTAAAAGAGGCCACGCTGAAAGAATATATATATATAGTTTTGCCCGGAGAATAAATTGTAATTGAATCGAACTTGGATCGGTGTGGCTGGCTTGTGCTTCCTGTATTTGGGTAAGCGTGGTGGTAGATATATATATATGTATGGATGGATGGATAGATATCAATATATATATAGATATTTTTTCATTTGGTAGGTAGTTATAGTCAGGGCCTATTTTCATTAGGAAAAGTGCTTATTGTTTTGCTAATAACTTTGACACCGTTTGACAAATTGTCAAACTAGTTTGCCACTCACTTCAGCTGCAGTATGGAAAGTCTGAATGTCTGTGTTTAAAAAAATATGAATTAAAGGTGAATTTCTTTGTTTTTTTTTTGTTCAAAGCGTTAATGTTGTGACTGATGTATTCACCTAACATTAACGTCACTTTAACCTTTTTTTTTCCAGTGAATTTATATATATAGGATTATATATGTATACATATATATATATAAATTCACTGAAAAAAACTAAGATTAAAGTGACGTTATAGCTAGGTGAATTCCAGGCGAGGGAAATACACAAAATGGACATGGTGGGACAAGGAAAGTTATCAAATAAGAAACAAGCAAACGAGTGACAATAAAGCCAAACAGTGGAATAAACACAAGCATTGGCAAAGCCAATAGGTCTCACCTATGCCAGTGTCGTTTAACCATGTTATAAAGCCACGTGGCTGCTGGGCAGCATGGCTAAATATTTTTTCTAGGCACTATGAGGTGGTCAGCGCAGCCCGCCTCATGATGCTTTCTTTTCTTATGGCGGGTGAGCAGCACAGACAATAGGAGGGAAGGTGTCAGGCAACAAGATGGTAAATAAAAACACTATGATGCAGTTAATACTGGCTGGCAAGGGTAGGTGGTAGGGATTAAACACAACACTTCCAAAGGGGGATGAGGTTAAAAGCAGCATGAACAACCAGAGGGAGTGACAGGGTTAAAAGCAACATGGACACTGGGAGGGAGAGGCGTTTAAAGCAAGCAACACGGATAAGGTTTTTAAAGCAAGCAACAAAGACAACAGGGACAGGAGGGGATTAAAGCAATCAACACGAAAAGAAGAGGGACAAGAGTGGTTTAAAGCAAGCAACATGGACAACTGGGGTAGGAGGAGGTTCGAGCAAGTAACATGTAGAACGGGTTGGCAGCAGGGGTTTAAAGGGGGTTTAAAGCAAGCAACACGAGCAACAAGGGAGTGAGGGACTTAAAGCAAGCAGCACAAACAATGGTGGGTGGGAGAGAAGAAGCAACATGGACAAGTTGTGTAGGAGGAAAGAATTAACATTGGCAATGAGGGTGGGAGGGAAGAAACAACACAAATAAGAAAGAAAAAGAAAAATAGTACCTCAATCGTAGCACGAACTGCAGAAGGGCATTAATCAAGATGAAGCAATCAGTAGTTGGTCCAAGCCCCACACAAAAAGAAAGGGAGTGAACCTGGGACACAGTAGCCAATAGGGAGCCAGCAAAAAGCGACCCAATGGATGGTAAGTAATAGGCTGGGTCCAAGCCCCTTGTTCTATACGATATCTCTCACAAGCAAAGTAGAGTATGTGAGCTCTCTAGGGCGAGATAAACAATTAAACAAAGTAGCACATCATCAATTTATTGAAAGCAGAAGGGCCGCAGCCGTTTGATGCCTGCCCATCCCCCAAAAATTATTATTATTATTATTTTTAAAAAAGGCCACAGGGATTTATGGACAGTGGAGGAGCCAGTCCCAGAAGCGAGTTGGGGGGGAATAAAGTAGGGTGGGTGAGAGAGGAGGGAAATGGGAGGTTGAGCAGAGAATCACACTAGCTACAGCACAACACACAGTATGGGGATAAACACACAGACAAGAGAGACAGAGTAAAATGAAGGGTGAAGAGGAAGCACATAAGCGAGACTTCTGGAAAACACATGCACTATCATGGTGTGCTTAACCAAAAAGGGAAAAAAAGTTTTCCCTAAGAGTCATGAGCCGAAGGATAGTAGCCAGTCAATCAGAAGGATGGTAAGGAGGTTATCAATCAATCAGGGGTTTTGTAGCGCTCACTACGTACCCACGAGGGTCTCAAGGCGCTGTGGTGGGGGGAGTGAGCGGCTCCATTAGGATCATTCGAAGAGCCAGGTCTTGAGGTCCCTTCTGAATTGGTGCAGTGTCAGGCTCCGTTGGAGGTGAAGGGGGAGTTTGTTCCAGGTCTTGGCTGCGAGGTAGGAGAAGGATCTTCCACCAGCTCTGGTCCTGTAGAAACGAGGGGCGGTCGGCTTAGCGGAGGTTTCTCTTTGGGCGTGGAAGGAGATTCTGTCGTTGAGGTACTGTGGTCCGGTGTTGTGGAGGGCTTTGTAGGCGTGTGTGAGTTGTTTGAAGGTTATTCTTTTTTTTACGGTGAGCCAGTGGAGGTCGCGGAGGTGTTGGGTGAGGTGGTTGTGTCGTGTGATAGAGAGGATAAGCCTTGCTGCGGCCTTCTGGATGGTCTGGAGTTTGTGGAGGAGGTTCTTGTTGATTCCGGGGTAGAGAGTGTTACCGTAGTCCAGCCTGCTGGTAATGAGTGTGTGGGTGACAGTTTTCCTGGAGTCGGGGGGATCCGCTTGAACGTCTTGCAAAGTATGCGGAAGGTGTTGAAGCATAAGGAGGATACGGCAATGATCTGGCAGTTCACAATGAGTAAGGAGTCGAGTATGATGCCGAGGTTGCAAGTGTGGTCTGTTGGGGTGTGTGGGTTTCTGAGGGTGGGTAGCCACCAGGTATTGTCCCATGCAGAGGGGGTGGAGCCGAGGATGAGGACTTCTTTTTTCTCAGAGTTGAGCTTCAGGCAGCTGTTGCTCATCCAGATTGTGACGGCTTTCATCCCTACTTGGAAGTTGTGGCTGGTGTTGTCGGGTTCCTTGGTGAGGGAGAGGATGAGCTGACTGTCATCAGCATTGGAGACGATGTTGAGACCGTGGTTTCTGACGATGGTTGCGAGGGGGCCCATGTAGACATTGAAGAGTGTGGGGCTGAGGGAGGATCCTTGGTGTACTCGGTTTCTGATCTCTGTCACTTCTGAGAGGAAGGGCGGGAGTCTTATTCTCTGCGTTCTGCTGAAAGGAAAGTACGTATCCAGTCTAAGGCTTTTCCTTGGATGCCTGTGTTGTGAAGTCTGGTGGCTAGTGTGGGGTGGGAGACGGTGTGGAAGGCTACTGATAGGTCCAGGTGGATGAGGGCTGCTGTGTAGCCTTGGTCGATGAGGGCGTTGATGTCTTCAGTGGCGGCAAGGAGGGTGGTCTCTGTGCTGTGGTTGCTGTGGAACCTGGACTAAGAGGTCTAGGATGCTTTGGGTTTCTATGAAGCGTGCTAGCTGTGTGTTCACGACCTTTTCGTTGACTTTGGCGGCAAAAGGAAGCAGTGAGATGGGCCTGAAATTCTTGAGGTCCATCTGGTCTGAGGAGGGCTTCTTTAGGAGGGGGTTGACTTCGGCGCACTTCCAGTTATCGGGGAATGTGGCTGTGTTGAAGGAGCAGTTGACAGTTTGGCGTAGCTCAGGTGAAATGGCAATGGCGGCCCTGTGGAAGATGTGCGGCGGGCAGGGGTCAGAAGGTGCTCTGGAGTGGATGCTCTTCATTGTCTTTAAGGTATCTTCTGTGGCGAGAGGGGTCCAGGTGAGAAGGGTCTGTTGGGTGGCGTTGTTGGGGGTGGGAGTTGAGGCAATGCCATGGGCTTGTTTGTCGAAGTTGTCATAGAGTGTCTTGATCTTGAGGTGGAAGAAGGAGCTGAGTTTGTTGCAGAGGTCTTGAGAGGGAGGGACGTCGGTTGTTTTGCTGTTGGGTTTGTCGAATTCCTGTATGATGACGAAGAGTTCCTTGGGGCTGTGGGCATTGGCGAGGACTCTGTCTTGGATGAAGTTATTCTTTGATGATTTGATGAGTTGGTGGTGAGCTGTGATGGCTGTTTTGTAAGTGGCTCATGCTTCCGGGGTTCTGCTATTTTTCCATGTCTTTTCCAGTCATCGGCAGGAGCGCTTGGATTCTCAGAGTTCTGTGGTGAACGAGTTGGGTTTCTTGTTGGGTCATCTATTGGTGTTCTGAAGGGAGGCAAGAATATTGGCGCAGTTGGTGATCCATAGGTGAAGGTTGCTTGCTGCTGTGTTTGCGCCTGTCGTAGTAGGGGGTGGAGTGCAGGTGAGGGTGGTGGTGAGGATTTCTTCTGAGACTTTGTTCCAGCTTCTCTGTGGGAGGCGGTGCGTGGGCTTGGGTGCGGTGGGTTTCGTAAAGGAGAAATGGATGTAGTGGTGGTCCGGCCAGAGCAATTCCGTGGTGTGGCCGAAGCGAAAGTTGTTTCCTCTGGCGAAGATTGGATCAAGTGTGTCTGGTGGAGACAAGTTGCTTCAGTCCTATGTTGGTAGTATGTAGTCCGTAGAGGCGAGGGCGTGGGTTGCGATGTGATCGGCGATGATGTTGGTGAAGGGGGTGTAGGGTGCGGGGTCCAGGTGGTCTGTAGGCAAGTGTTCTGCAGAGTTTCTTTCTGGGGTTGGGCTGGATCTGGATCTGTTCCATGGGGGGGTGAGGTGTTGTCCGGGGTTGAGGGCGTGGAGAGTGCTGAGGTCATAGTGGCGGGGGTCGGGAGACCAGTGTCACTGGCGCAGGTTGCGGTCGGGTCGCAGACAGGTGCAGACAGACTTGCCTTTGGCACGCCTTCGACGCATTAGCAGTGCACCCGCTGAGCGCAGTCACACAGCAGGTGCCATTAAGTAGGGGTCGGGGAGGGCGGTCAGCTGGGAGGCGTGGGCGGGAACAACATGCAATGATACGCAAAGAGCGGGCTATATGCCCTAGTTGGTTCTTGGTCAGCCCACAATAGGTCTTTCACAAACAGACAGCTTGACCTATCTGGCCGACTAGATCTGAAAAGCTGTGGCACCAGCATCAGTTACCTGGGTTAAAAGGATAGCAGTCACAGTCACCGAAAATGAGATACAGTTTGGGAATCCATCACAGCCCAGCTCTGATTTCAACAAAAACACTTATGATTCCAATTTTTTCCTCCGTACAAACAAGCCCACTGCTTCCAATAAAACATGTATGTCATGTTTACCGACATTTGTAAGATCCTTCAATAGCCTTGGACTAAGCGCTTCAAATGGTCAATGTTTATCCAATATCAAAGTACAAAACCCTTTTTTTAACAAGGTATCACATTTTATAGTTGAATGGTATCTTCAAACCTCTAGAGAAAATGCTTTGCCTGGAGGACTTTAGTGTTATAATTGGATGTGAAAGCGACCAATGTAGCATCCTTAAACCAGGCTAAAAGTATCCTTATTCCCTACACCCTGTAGTCTACTGGTGGTAATGTTTTTTTAGTCCATCTACAGGCACAACAGTCAGTGCATAATTTGTAAGAGAATGAGTGCTGTTGCACAAAGCCCATGGCAATTGCTTTTAAATGTCAGTGCACCAAATCCCAAGGCTACCTAGTCTTGAATTGACCTGATGCCTCTTCTATCCACTATCAGACACTCCCTGCCGCTTTATCTCACTCGTGTAGGTTTCTGTGTTCTGCCTTTGCAACAATTGTTCCGTCTTTCTCTTTGTATTTATTTCCACTGTGTGTTTTTCCCTCTATTGCTCATGGGTAATGTCTGATGAGGTCAAATAAGCACCGGTCCCCAAAACTGAGAGTGATTGGCCCCCACTGGCAACAACTGGCTCAAATTAAGCAATGACTGTACTAAAAATCATGGACTGGTATGAAAATGTGAATATAGATTGTCGAGTGGCAGTTAATACCTTATTGCTACAAGCAGGTAGGTATCAAGACAACCATAAAGGTATGTTGCCAAGGTTGAGAGCTGAATAAGGAGCACTAAGAAAGACCAAGAAAAGTGCATTTAATTACTGTTTAAATGGGATTTATTAAGAGAGGTTAGTGGGACGAAGGTGATTGCCACATTTTGAACATAATAACTAAGCATGAGCGCAAAATCCGCTCCGATCGCGGATTTCGCGGATTTTCGGTAAATCCGCGATCCGCGAACTCTCGCGAATTTACCGAGAATCCGCAATCCGCGATCGGAGCGGATTTTGCGGTCAAAAGTTCAAGCCTGCATAATTTACGATGGCGCCGGCAAGCTGCCAGCGCCATCCTCAAATGGTTACTTAATTAGCTTCGACAGGAAGC
Source organism: Lissotriton helveticus (assembly GCF_964261635.1). Classification (NCBI taxonomy): domain Eukaryota; kingdom Metazoa; phylum Chordata; class Amphibia; order Caudata; family Salamandridae; genus Lissotriton; species Lissotriton helveticus. Next base: position 130,165,448 of record NC_136065.1, read on the forward strand.
TCTAACAGATAAGATAAAGCAGGGGCTCGAGCGCCTGCTTTATTTTATCAGTTGGAGCTTCCTGTTGAAGCTAATTAAGTAACTTTTGCAGGATGGCGCTGGCAGCTTGCCGGCGCCATCGTAAATTATTTACATGGTGTCTGAAGGGCAGGGTTCATTCTGGCACGACGGTCCTGGCACAAAAAATAAACCTCAACAGGAAACACTTGCAGATATCAATAACGCATGTGCCCTAGTTGCAGCTTAAATTCAGTGACTCATTCATCAGCCAAAAAATAATCGTGAGCGTTGTGGAGGCTGGGCAGGTGTGCCTTGTTCCCAAATATACCATCGAAAATCCGCTGTGATGCTGGTCTCTGACTCTGACCTTTTATACACACAAGAGGCATGTGCGCTCGCATGGAAGCCCCGTCTGTTTGGCCCCGCCCACACACTCGAGGTGTGCACCGTCTTCCCGCCATTTACCCACTATGATGGACATTTCACTCAAGGGACCCCTGCGCACTTCGGCGCGATTGCATAGTAACACACACTTGGTCGCTGGAACTAGTTGAAGCGCAAATGCAGTGACTCATTCATCAGCCCAAAAAAAATCGTGAGCGTTGGGAGGCTGGGCAGATGTGCCTTCTTCCCAAATATACCATCGAAAATCCGCTGTGATGCTGGCCAGAGGCATTTGCATCTTTGACTTTCACGAGCGCAATCCCCGTGCTGTTCCTGTGACCAGGGGCTTCTGTCTCTTAATCTGCTGCTCTGATCGGTCTCTGACCTTTTGTATACACAAGAGGCATGTGCGCTCGCATGGAAGCCCCGTCCGTTTGGCCCCGCCCACACACTCGAGGAAGCCCCGCCCCCAAATCCGCCGATCCGCAAAATCCGCGGATTTTGCGGATCCACGATCCGTGAATCCGCAAATTCGTGAATCGTGGATCCGCAAAATCCGCCCATGCTTAATAATAACAGAAAGTAAAAGAGGGTATAAGTCAGCTTCACAGGGCTGCATAGATATTAGAGGTTGGAATTAATATTTGTCCTAACTGCTAACAAAGAGGATTTACTAGCCATTACAATAACATTGTAACATAATGTTATTGTAATGGCTAGTAAATCCTCTTTGTTAGCAGTTAGGATCTAATTCTGATACAACTTACTGGTTTCATAACGTTCAGTTGGCACTTAGACCCTAACAAAACGAGGCAAGGATATAGGACCTGATTTTGTCCCAGTGGACTTATTTTGAAAGGACCGTGAAAGGTTCTGCCCTTAACTTATCTCTTTAATCATATATACGCAAAACAGGTTCAGTTCGTCAATTATGGTTTCAGGTTGTTGCAATAATTCCTATCTGCACAAAAGGGAGTAAGTGTCTCCAAAATAATGTAGAGATGACCGCCATAGATTACGTTTAGATAGTTTTGTCACAATGTATGGGAAAGCCCTATGTAATAAGCTGCAGGATGAGGTGGATGCTACTGTGGCTATTGCTGGTCACCAAGTTGGTTTCAGAAAGTCTTTCGGCACCAGAGAGCAGGGTCTGCGAGTTACAGTACTGATTAGTAAATATGCAAATTTAAATAAAAAAGCATCACTTGAATCTGGCCTTTTGAAACCTTGAGACCGGCGATGAAAGCAGTGCATCTTTGAATAAAGGACTTTGCTAGGGGTGCACTTTAGCACTGCTATAATTTAACATATTTTATCAATGATTTCTTAGTAGCTCTTTTCTCTTCGTCTCTCATTATTTCTAGCATTAATAGCATACCAATTGTTCACTCCTATAGGGCGATGAACCTGTTTAACCGCAAGAAGAGAAAAAATCCTTGAGAGACTTTTCCAAACATTTGTGTCTAACTGTACAGGAAAGAATGTAAAACTTAACACAGAAATGCAAGATAATGCCGATAGGTTTAAACAAATGCCCAGCATTGTAGTGTTAATCTGAATGGGATATTATTAGTTTTATTTTTGCCTGCATGGGGTTTCACTTTTCAAGCATTGGTCCTTTGATACATTGTTTGCAACTTAAAGCCCACGTTGCTTCTCCATATAACTTTTAGAACAGGAGGTAGTCCTCTAAATGCCACCCGAACGAATGTAAATGTAAATGTAAATGTATTTCGATTTATATAGCGCACGAATCACCCAGGGGTCTCAAGGCGCTTGCTTAGGGAACCCGTCCTGGTATTCCCCTGTGAGATACCCCGGCAGGGTATCCACAAGGTGAAAGCCAGGCATCCCACCGCGAGGGGCCGTAGTGGAGATTAAGCAAGCTATTGCCCAGAGTCGCAGAGTGTGACCCCGTGAGTCGAGTAGGCACCGGAGCGAGAATTGTCGAGTCCGTGGAATTTTGAGCCCGAGACGGGGAATCGAACCCTGGTCCACAGCCGATCTCAGCTTCCGGGTCTGCCGCCTCTAACCACTGAGCCACAACAAGAAGCAACAATAAAATGTTTCACATTGTCAGGGCTTACCTTTTGGCTGTGTCTGATTCATTTTTACGGAAGCCATGTACTCTGTCGCAGTTTAGCATGTTGGCTTATCTCATGAAAGAGCGTGGCATGAACTGCATTACAAATAGTGTGTCTATCAAAACTATCTTTTCTGTGCATATATAATATTTAATGCAGCTGATGCATTTTCTGTGATGAACTCAGCGATCTTTTGAAATGTAAGGTGGTTTTGTGGCAGCCTTAGCTTTTTCTTTGACCACTTATTTCATCAAGTGTTCTGGTTAGATTCTTAGGATATACACACAAATATTCCTCCAAGTTCGCTTTTTGGAGTCGTTCATGGTAGCAGCTTACTATTAAATGCATGTTAGAAATGGGGGTCTCTAGTTGGCAGTGGCTGGCCACAGTCCAAGTAGGGACCCTTCTTCCTAAGTCAGAGTGAGGGGGCTACACCGTTTGATAACCCCTGCTCAACCCTGTGGTAACGTAACACGAGCAGCTATGCTTATCTCAGAGGCAGCGTGTAAAGCATTTAAGATCATACACAGTAACACATTGAAGGACACTGATGGAGCGAGGTGGAGAAACACAATTTTGTATACCCCTCGTGAAGTCACACTTCCATAACCATAACTTGAACTAATTGAGTGATGTGTGAAATTAACCAACCTAGAATAAAAATTGCACCTACACAAGTACACGTGGGAAACTAATTTTGCTTATATTGCAGTCATAATTAACTAATTATGTGATTCTGTCGTGTCCTGGACTAATAAGCAGCTTTGAAATAATTAAAAGCGGCATAAATGTGCTTTTTGTTTACGTATTTGTGGCTGGAGGTTGGAGACAGGTGAGCATATCACGCATAAATGCAGCTTGTTTGCTAGGTAATAACTAACAGGGAAACCTTAGTATGGGGGAGGTAAGCAGAAGGGCTATATTTCAATAATTAACATTTATTTGTGTTTGTTTCTATGATAGTTCCCATTCTGGCCTGTGAGGCCTAGTGAAAATATGGCTGCTTAATTAACTGCGATTAGAAGACGAACTGAGCATGCGCAGCCCAAGTCAGAGTTTGAATGCGAGCTGCTTGTGCATGAACAAAACCAGTTCAAGGACAAAATGCCCTGGAAGTCCTGATGACTGCCAAAAAGAATGGACGTATGAGTTGCTGAACGTGGGAAAAGTTCATGGAGTTGCTAGTTGAGGATGTGACTAGGCCAAAGACTTTCTTTAACAAAGGACTCTTTAAAATTCAGCTGACACAACGGAAATTGAATATTAGAATGATGAGGTGATGCTCATTCACCCCCAAATTGTCCAATCAGAATTGAGTTTATGCTGATAGTTACTTTTGTAGATAGATAAAGTTAGTGAAAAAGGTATAAAAAGTGCTGATTTTACTTAAGAAAAAACTCTCTTCCTATTTCCTCCTGAGATGCTGACGGTATGCTGATTTTCCTTAGATGTAAGACTTTGAATAATTTTCTATTTTTCTTTGAATGAGAAATGAGCTTTAGATGAGGTTTTTAGTTAGGGAAGTTAGGAGAAAATGAAATTTTGGGAACTATCTCTTTTGCTAATACTTGCGTTCTGAATTTAAATAATAATGTCTATTTCTGAATCTCTCAAATAAATGAATATATCTGTTTGAGATAAACTTTACTCTTTTAAAGTCAATTTTTCAAATAAAGAAATAAAGAAAACGTATAAACTGTTAGACATGCTAAACTTTGCTTTTAATAAAAATTAGATAAATGGAGAATTAAGCTGTTCTTGTATTATCCTACGCCGAATTTTTTACTAGCAGATCCGTTGACCAAAACGGTGGTGTGTCTAAATAAAATGTTTTGTTAATAAAACCCATGGTAAAACTCTTTAAACTGCAGGTGTAAATAGTATAAATAGTTTGTTTTAATTTCGACACTCTGCTATGATACAGCAGCTCACCCTTGAATATCACCAATCCATGAAGTAAGATGAAAGTGTTTTGTGTGTAACTCACAGTGTTATGGGCCCCACTGATGGGTAGATGTATGATTTGGTATTTCAGGGAAAGGTGGCATGGTTTTAGAAATTATTTCCAGAGTAGCGCTGCACCAACACTACAAAGGGACACCACACAAGTAGTTATAAAAAATAAGTATCTTTATATATATAGACTTAACACAAGACCAATAACGGTAAAAAGCCACAATACTGAATAGGGGGGTACTCTTGAAAAGCTGGAAAAAGAGTTCAAAGTGTCAGATAGGGGTTCAGTTCAAAGCAGGGGTCTCTGCGACCCTTTTACTTACAAAGTACCAGGATTTCGTAGCAAAACAAGCAAAATGTAGCAAACGAGCTGTAGCGATGATTTTCCCCACGCTAGACCGGCGATGCGTTGAATCCTGGCCGCAAGGGAGGATGATGCGCTGATCCTGTTGCATGTGCGATCTTGTTGCGATGAAAGAAAATGGCGCCCCGTGAGGGAGCAACGATCCGGGTGCGATGCGAGGAAAATGGCGGACGCACGGCGCCCGCTCTGCGATGTTGTGATGCGATGATCCGGGGTTAGCGAGCCTTCGACAAGCCCGCAAACGAGCGATGTGATGATCTCGGGGGTTAGCGAGCACATTGTGGCCCGCAAGCGTGTGATGCGATAATCTTGGGTTTGTGAGCGCTCGGCGGCAGCAGCGTGACGATTTTTCTAACTCTCTTCAGTTGCGGCAGCTCGCAAACGGGCGTTAGCGACGATCTCAGCATTCTCTTCTCTGTAGTAGAACTAGAGACCCTGGAACCCACAGGGGCCTCACCTGCAGATAGAAATCCTCGCTGGGAGGAATCAGGAGGCTGGTGGGGGAGTCAGATGTGCCTGTGACTCCAGCAGGAGGCTAGCTCTCTTCTAGCCCTTGGGTGATTGCTTAGCAAAAATAAAAGTCTCTCAAAAGTCCTTTTCCCTCTTCTTCCAAGTCCAAGGGGAATTACTGCAGGCCAATCCAAGAAACAGCACACAAGCACAAGGACAGTCCTCTCCTGCAGATTCCTTCAGTAACACTGACAGTGGTTCCTCTTGACATCCAGGAGCATAACCAAAATCAGGGGTTTGGGCACAGATATTTATACCCCAAAAGACTTTGTTCTCAACAGTCTCTAGTCACTGAACCCAGCCAGGACCAGTTCTGCTCAGGCCTGGAGCACTTTGTTTACCAGGCTGCATCCTTCCTTTCAGAAAGAGGGGGTCTGCCATCAGACTCACAGTAGGAGGTGGAGCCAGCATTCACCTTGCCAGGCACAGCTCTATTCAGGTCAAGGAGCTACCCTTCCCCAGTACTCAATGTAGATCTCTCTATTCAACCCAGGTCTGACTTAGCCTGCCTTGCCCCTCTAAACCCAGACAGCCAATACACATAACAGCAGAGCACACTGGAAGGCTTAGGCAAGAAAATACCTATTTTCTAAAAGTGGTATTTTCAAACACAGAATGTTAAAACCAACTTCACTAAAAGATGTATTTTATCATTCTGAGTTCAGGCATACTAAACTCAAAATTCTACCATGTTCACTGAGTCAGATAGGACTATAAGATGTAATAGCCAGTCTGCCCATTCTAGTCTATGGAGAACAGATAGCCTTGCAGCAGTGAACAACAAAATGGAGGGTAATTCACTACCAGGACATGCTACACATATCAAGCCATGTCCTACCTTACACACACAATGCACCTACCATAGGGGTGAATGACATGATGCTAAGAGAAGGTTCAGGGGCTGGGAAGTGTGGGCACTTCACAGCCAAGATGGCAGTTCTGGACTGCATACAGACACTGCAGTGGCAGGTCTGAGGTACCATTTACAAGCTGCTTCTGTGGGTGGCGCAAACCAGCGCTACAGGCCCACTAGCAGCATTTGGGTTACCAGCCCTGGGTACACATAGGCCACACTACTAGGGACTAACAGGTAACCCAAATAGGCCAATCAGGGATATACCAATTCACAGTTACATTTACACAGGGAGCATTCGCGCTGTGGCACTGAATGGCAGTGGCACAGCGCCCAGAGCATCTAATACCAGCAAAAACAGAGGAGACAACAGCAAAAAATGGAAGGGAGACCCACGCCAAGGTCTAACAATGCAGAATACAGCTCTGGGTCGACCATAATACAACATAGACACATGATGCTCACTTGTTCAGATTGTTCTGCACCGACTAAACTATGACTCCTGAACACGTGATCTTGGCTAGGGTTTGTACAAACAATTTTTTTTTTAAAACAAGCAAGTGATCTAGGCAAACCTGCCATAGCTGTAATGCTGAGCTTGGAACATATGAGCACAAACTACATGTTCTCTTCTCTTGTTGATATTTTTCGAGAGTTATGAATTACTGGCTTAAACATTTATACATCCAGTATGGGGTGCACTCATTCAACACAAGAGGAACTCCATTATCCAAAGCTTCTTTAATCACTGTTGTCAAATGTAGCACTACTAAGTATATTTGAAGAGCCTGGAGGCTGAGAACAAAATATTAAAGCTGTAGCCTCGTGCTCTTTAAATACTTTGTTTTCTATTTCACGATTATTGGGCACCTTTCTCTATATTGGATGAGTTTAAATATTTAATGGGCAATAACATTGCCACTGTTTTCACTTTTTAGATGATTATATCTTAAGTTTGAATGTTTGTTTGGACATGCAGTCTTCTTGACCATCAGTAATGTAATAGTCAATGATTAAATGAATTCTCATCTATCATCTTACACAATCTGATTCTGTGATCATATCGGGTATTGAAGCAAATGTTCAATTGTACCGATTTTATGAGGTTCTTTAATTACATTGCGATTAAGGAAATGAATTAGAAACCCTCAATACATAGCCAGCTTTCTGTGTAAAATTGAACGTGAATGTCCACAATTGTACAAGAGGATGGTGGGACAGCTTTCAAACAATCCAAATGAGTAACTTGAGAACTTTGTTATTTCAAATGATAGATTTTTTGCAATAATCCCTTAGCTTTGATGTCGATTGGCTACAAACTGCTCATAAAATAGTAATTAAATCATACAAGCTTTTAACAAATGTTACTTGCCTAACCTGGAGTGGACTTCATCTCTGATCCGATTATATTTTAGCAAATGCCACTGCCCCAACATTCTTAACAAGCATTGGCAAAGCCAATATATCTGGTTTTAGCTATCAGCCCTTTGGCTTTGTCATTGATTGTTTTGTCATGGGTTTTTCAAAACGTTACTGTTGGAGAAGTTGTTAGGCCTCGTCACTTAAAAAAAAAAACAGTTGCTAAAAGCAAAATATTTGTATTTCCAAAAAAGCTAGAGATGGGCTTACCTGCTGGCATCTAAATTCACACTTCACAGATGATGCATCTTGCTTGAAGACTGAAGCTGATAAAGCCAAGTCCCCGAGGAAGGCCGACTGACTGCTGCCGCAGTGGGTTTTTGCCCTTTGGGCAGAACACTGTCTTCACACCTCTTTTGCTGTCAACAAGGTATGCAGTGAATTTCTTCTTTGAAAACTCTAGATTGCAAGTTGCTCTGCTTTTCATACTTTCATAGTATAGTGCATAGAAGAAGGCATTAGGGTGCTAGGTTCCAGATAGCGTCTTATATGACATTTTATCAACGTTGGAAATGTTCATTTTATTGTCTTTATTTAAAACATGTTTTGTTGCTGTTTTTATTACATTCTGTGTAGTTGTTTCAGATGTACTGAGAATCTGAATTTTCCTCTAGTAATAAATACTTTTAACTTAAAAGTGATCATTCTTCTTAGTACAGTGTGTGATACTGTGAATAACAAAATAATATTGTTGCTGTTTCCACAGCGCTCCTGAGCCCTTTATGGGATTGTTAGTAACCCAAAAGCAATACTTTTATGTGAATTACGCATTGAATATTGTTTTGCGGGGCTACAATAACTCGTCTTTCACATTTATCACTGGTGCATTGAGCCAGATTCACTCGTGACACCTATGGGTGGAAAAGCACACCTTGTAGAGTTACACCAAAGTTGTAACGCAACAATATCTATCTATCTATCTATCTATCTGTCTATCTATCTATCTATCTATCTGTCTATCTATTCAAATTTCAGTTGTAAGTTTTACTGTCTGATATTCCCTTCATGTATTCATGAATTTATTCAGGCATCTCCAGTTTCTTGTCTTAACTAGAGGAAATACATCAAACATAGGGGAGAGGGAGCTGGAGGAAAATGCATGAGTTGGTTTACCTTACCTATGGTACTAAAATACAATGAGATGGCCTTAGCGGGCACCACGTGACGATCCTTTACCTACTGAGTACACCTCTGTGTGCAAGAGTTTATTGCGTTCATAGTTTGTGCCATATAAACATCCTAAACTAATAAATAACTCCCCGGATTGAGTGTCAGTTGCAGAAACCTGTAAGAAACATATGGGTCAAATGTTCAAAATGGAGTAGGGCCAACTTAGGCTCTTGTCTTTAGTAGGCAGATAAAATGAGCACCTTTGAGTTGACGGATAATACTTATGCCTTTAGTACCAAAAGGAAGTGACTTGTACTATATAAATCAAATACGTGTGTCTTACATGCATAGACCAGACACGTTCCATAGTATATGGCATACAAAACACCCAGGGGCATTTTAAAATATTTAAAGTAGTACTGTTTTAAAACACTTTTTTCAGTTTTATATAGCGCAAAGACTCAAAGGTACTGCAACGCTTTACATGAGCATTAGTTACATTACATCAGCTCACATTCATTTTCTTTTTTTTAGGCACAGGAATGTGGGGTAGATTAATTGATTTGCACAGAATTACAAGATGTTAAGGCGACACTTACATTCGATGCACTCTTACATGCCTTTGTGAGCTAGCCGTAAATGTCTGAAATGAGAATAAAATGGGGAAAGTCAGGCAATATTCATATGCAATTACCACAAACGAAAATGTCTGTGGCCTCTTTGGGAAAAGATTTAGGAAGGCTTGTAAGAGTACGCAAAAGAGTTTTGCAGTAGTATTACTTCCTGTACTCATAAATGCTTCCACAAATAGGCTTCAGTGTTTCACGAAACAAATGAGGAAACTGTGACAATACAAATATGTATGCCAAAGAGCAGATGCCAGCACTGTGGGCAGGGGCATAGCTTGATTAGTATGATTGGGGGTGGGGGCGGGGGGAGGAGCTTCAGATTTCCCAGCAATCAGGGTGAGACATCATGTTAACCCCTTGCATGCTTATGATGAGCCCAGCTCGTCATGAGGCACAGTGGAGCTGTGCTCATGACTAGCTGAGCTTGTCATAACTGCCGCGGCCGGCCCACGCAGGGCTAATTCTTTACCTGTGCGGGCATTCTAAAGGAGTGGGCGGGTCTGTGACCAGCTCTGCTCGTCATGAGCACAGTGTTGCGGCCCCACCCCAACACTGCGGGTGAATTAGCCCTGCGTGGAAGGGGTTAAACACATTATATGAGAAGAAGGACATTAGAGGGGCTTAAGAGGCAGTGGAACGAGAGGAGTGTGGATTGTTAGGGGTACTTAAAACGAATATTATTCAAACTAATTAACATTTTTTAAGGACTTGAAAACATAGACAAGAGAGTGTGTTTTTGTCAATATGGGTATGTAAAAATCCAAGGTGAAATCCAACAGATACTGCACATTAACCGCCTGAAAGCACTTGTAGCCAACTATTTACTACAGAATACATTTTTAGAAGGGGTGTAACACCCCAAACACTAACCCCGCCTCTTAGCTACGATATTGACTGTGGGAGCACAATCAAACCCTACTTGGCAGTCTGTCTTAAGACACATGCTTTGCTTTCTTCTGAATAGCTGGGGTTTTGGGGAAAGTAGTCAGGGAAGGGATATGATGTCTGCAGTCCAAATGTATTGAATGCCGTCTGTGTCCCCGACTCCTTGAGTTTAGAAAACAGTCCATTAGTACCCTGTATTTTTTCGGAGAGCCCCGCCCTCCCATGCTTGTCCACCCCCTCCCCTTTGAATGGCCTTCCTGCATAGATAATTGCTTCCTGCTTTTAATCACATCTCTGCAGGGCTGTGCAGGGGCGTTCCATTGCACACTTTCCAAGGTACACGGCTTCTAGAAATATGCCTTTTACAAATACTTCCTCTGCGTCTTTTTAAAACATGTCGATTGCCTCTTTCTCATTTAGGTTCATTTCCTGGCATTTTGGCAAAAGGCCAACGCCAGTGAACTAAAGGCTGCCTATGAAAGATATGTGCATTAGTGTGCTGTGCAAAAACGTGCTTTGCAAGCAGATCGGTTGCATTTGTTTTGTTTTGTAGTCCAAATCCACTTGCGAAGGTGAACAGCTATTGAGATTTGTGCTATGGTGAGGTGCAAACCTCACTGCAAATATATTGATAATTCTGCTCTCACTGTGTGTCTAATTGTGTGGCATTTTGGCAGACGAGCAATCACTCTAGTCTAAAATAATGCTCTGTCTCGCATATTTCTTCACGATCCGTGCACCTTTGCGTCTCACAAAGTGCACTCTTCGTTGTACAAACCCTGTACGTGCTTCGCTCAATTAATTAAAAGTGCCTATTTGTGAGGTATGCAATTCACATAGTTGCCAAGTTTGTAGTTCCACTATGTGTAACATTCTAGTTTTTGGTAAGCTTGTGTGTGACATTTCAATGCCATATGTGTGACACTTCATTATGAATAAAATAAAGCTGTTCTCTCTATTTAATGCTAGAAATATTTTTTAAATGCCCCCTTTGCACAAGTAATGGTCTAATAAAAAGTGCAGAATGCAAACTGACATTCGCTGTAAACCTGTGGCTTGCTGAACGTATTGGTCATACAAGTCACAGGGCCATTTGGTAGCATTGCAATGTGCTTATTAATTTACTTTCCCCCTTCCCATCCCCACCTGAGGCAAGTTTATTTATGTCAATTTACATTGTTTATAATAAAATAGGACCTGCACACAAACATTTATTGAAAACACTAATTTGGTACTTTTGCGCAAATTTAGTGACCCAAGACAACAATCACAGAACACCACACTTTGTTAAAGGAGTCCAGAGGACTGGGTCATCCATTTTTCAGTATAATTTCTCATTGCAAGCTCAACATCATTTTTTTCTTGGCCACAGACAGATGTAAGGCCCTGCCAGGGTTAAAACTTTTAACATTGGGGTTATGGACAACTCTTCTAAGTACTAAGCTTCCTTTTCATAAATACATATTATGTCATGAAATCATTTAAACTTAATGTTTCCTCTTCCAAACAGGGGTCCATATACGAAGTTGGGCCAACTACAGAGAAAAGAATATGTGAGTTATCCAACAATCCTTGAAAAAAGTAATGCTAAATCTATCTTGTTAGTTTGGCCCCCAGTCAAATAATAGCTTCCAAGTGACCCCATGTTACTGCTAGTTTTCTGATTTTTTTTTTGCCAAAAGTTACTTTGCATTCTAGAGCACATAGTCTTGGGTTTCCCCTTTAAGGCCCAGTATGTAAGTGGCGTTTGCTTAAAATTCAGCTCTGTATGTTTGAATCTCATGCCCAACAAGAAAATATTGCTACCATTTCTTCACAAAAGAAGACAGGTCATGGGTCACATGGTCACCCGGATCCTTGAGGCGTGTTTAGCCCCCACCAGCCAATGGACCACGGAAAGGAACACTGCACGCTCTCCCTCGGCCCGCGGGTCACTGGGGTGTCACACCGCTCTAGGCCCCCCTGGCTGTGCTGGCCACTCACTGACGTGGACGGCGGGCGCGGCGTGGGGGGGCTCCTACACCCATCGTGGCTGGGACCCGCTAAGTGACCCCTGCGGCGCTCAACACAGGATGCGGACGGGGACTCATCCCCGTGTCGAATAACCGGGGTGTCCGCCCAGCCCAACAGTGCAGACAGAGGACGGTGCTCACCCTCATGTAGCGACAGAGGTGACTAGGCCTTGGTAGAGGTGTCGAGTGCAGTTTGGTCCTGGGTGTAATCAACAGCCTTCGTACTATGCACTATCATCTACGTCTCTGGAGAGGTGCTCGACGGCCTCCGGGGCTATTGGTTTCAAAGAACTCTCGCTGTAGCTGAGGAGAAACTGTCCTATGTTCGCTGCGATCCTGTTGAGTCTCAATGGAAAGTGCTATCATTGCACCCCAGAAACGACCCAGAAAGGTCAGGGCAGGAGCAATGGCATGGCACTATGAGAGAGCGATTGCTCCTGCTCTAAGTGAGGGTGCCTCAGTGTATGCCCCAGCCATAGCGGAGGGACTTCTCTTGAATGGAAACATCTACTAGAGCAGCCTGCCCTGCATTATTTGCGCACGCAAAGATCCACTCCAGCCTGCACAATGGGGAAACCAAAAATCACGCAGAACCTGACTGTACCTGAGACTGCTCCGGAGAATCAGCCGAGTACCCGCACATTGGCTAAGCTGGAAACTATAGCCCACCAGATCCATGGGAACTTCTTGCCGAACTACCTTCCCCCTACCCCTCCTCCCTCTACTCCTCTCCACTTTCCTGCTATTGACCTCTGCATTCACCTGTCCTGGCCCTAGTTCCCACCCTGTTTATCTCCTCGCTCTACTCCTCTCCACTTTCCTGCTGCTGACCTCTGCCTTCACCTGTCCTGGTCCTTAGTCCCCACCCTGTCTATCTGTGAATTTTCCCTTGTCATTTGAGATCTAGCTATTTTGTCTGATGCCCAATGGAGCTACCTGGTTTAGCTATAAGGGAGACAGGTCGGGGATTCCCTCCTTGGACGTCACCTACCCAGTCGGTCTTCGGCCAGACTTCCTTTCGTCTCTCCTGTCGTCTCTTCCCGCATCCTCCCTCTATTTTTGTCTCTCCTTCTCTCCTCTCCTGTGGTGTCCCTGCAGGTGCCGAGAGGGGCGGCTGGGTGATGCTAGTGCCCACCCCAGGGGTGGGACCTGTTCTGTCCTGGGAGGATCTTCCCAGCCTGCGGCTGTGACATTGCATGCATGTGACGGGCCTGCCCTTCTTTAAGGAGAAAGGAAGGGCTGCCACATCAGAGGCTGCGATCCAGCCTTTTTTCAAGACCTTTTTAAAGACTTTAAAAAAGCTGCTGTTCTCCTCTGCCACATCCAGAATATATCTGGGTAGTGGCAGGGGAGAGGCACCCTGAGGAGTCCAGTGAGACACAGTGGGGAGCACTAAACACGACCCGAAAGCACCGTACCTGGATGATAAATGCTGTGAGCAATCCAGGAAGACCGGCACTTGCACGGACCAGCCATGGGAGAGGCATTGTATGCTGGCCTGAGCCCTAAGAGAGACCTTACGAGCAGCTGGGGAGCCCTTGTGCCAGGAGAGAGACACTGTGGGGCGACCCATTAAGAAGTGCTGTGATTATGAGAAGGGCATCCAAAATGAATACGGTCATTTAAACAAACCAAGTTTGCTTTTCAAGTTAACGATGTGGTGTAACATACAGAGCTACCAATTTTGGGACTGGAGAACTGGGTTTGAGTCTCTGAATCAGCTGTACAAAAAAAATGCCAATCGTAACAAATAAAATTACATTAAACAATGGCTAATTGAAACGAAATAGGAACAGAAACAAAATGACAGATGCCGATCCTGCTCCAGCAATGGTTAAACAAACGGCACTGGAGCAGTTCAAAGAAAAAACACATAAATAAACAAAAGATTAGGGTAGCATCTAACAAGGGCAGTAGACATAAAAGTGAAAAACACACCCAAAGGTGGGATAAATAGCAACATTTCAGCAATTAAAAGAAAGGAATTTTAAAAGGCACACAAAGGAACGAATGAAAAGCCATGGGCGTGAGGAAAGGTCATAGAGTGAATACAGCATGTCTCGAAGACAGTGCATGCACGCTGCCTATGCTGCACCTAAAAATGTTATGTGCAATCTATTTTTACAGGCTTTACATATGCAAACCACCCAACTATTTTCTCCCAACACTCTAAATAACAATCATTTAAAAGCACTACATTTGCATGCATAATAAGTGTGCTATCTTTTTGCAAATTGTCTGGGTCAGCATTTTGAATATTATGTTGAGCCAACTTGCCTTCATGAAAAGCACATTTTACAGAAAACGGGATAGGAATGGAATAAAAAACATCCATTGTCCACGAGTATTGGACCACCAGTTGTAGACTGCGGTGAGTGCTTCACACCACATGCACCTTGTTACCTTCTCCATTGACAGTGGACTGAGTCTACCAAGAAAGTGATACCCACTCCTGAGCTGATGCCGGCCCAGCCCCCGATAACTTGATGGGGTCAAGATGTCTCATTCTTTATTAAAAGGGAGGTATGGCGCTGCAGTCGTTGTAAGCGGAGTGGTGGATCTTCGGACAAGGCCCTTACTGGGTGCAAGGGAGCACAGCCAAATAGTGGTGTCTAGCTGTAGGTCTAAAACTAATTGTTTAGAAGCACTGTGTGTCTGGGCTACATGCTGTTTCTCCCAGTTCTAGGCATGACCCTCTGTAGACTAAAGTTAACTTTTTTAAACTGGCTGCTGTTGGCGTTATGCAGCTGTGCACCCGGCTGCATGGCAGCAGTAGTGAGACGTAGGGGCAGATTTATGAGGCCCTTGCGCCACGTTTACGCCGCTGTTGCGTCACGCAAAGCGGCGTAAACGTGGCGCATCCCTACGAACGATTTACAACGTGACGCATCTAGGCAGATGCGTCACGTTGTAAAGCCCTGCGCCGCTTGTGGGCGTTCCGGCGTAGGGTGGGCGTTCCGGGGCAGGTGCGCCTCGCAAAAGTGGCTGAGTGAAATCTATAAGATTTCACTCAGTCACTTTCAAGCCAATGCTGCGTCAAAAGCCTGCGCCTGCTTGAAGCAGGCGTAGGTCTTGACGCAGCATTGTTAAGATGGGGCACCCCCGAGCCTTGCTGGAGCTGCGTCACGCTTGCGACGCAACTCCAGCAATGCGCCACCTTTACGGCACAGATGCGTCGCGCATCTGTGCCGTTTTTGCCCCATGGTGCGCCGCATTATAAATGCGGCGCACCATGTGTGGCGGAGCTGTGGCACACTGTGGCGCACATTAACTGGCGCATCCCTGGGGATGCGCCAGTTAACATAAATCTGCCCCGTAATCTTTTCTTGCCTCTGGTCACCTTTGGAGAGCTGCAGGAGAGGGAGCTAGCTAGTGAACTGACAAATAACTTGTATGGGCACTGTAATTTGAATGACTTATGAAGCTCGGAGTTACGTGACAAAATATTTTATTGCGGAAATGCAGAAACACCAATGTATTCACGTAAGCAGGGCTGAATTCATTTCTGCATGTGTGCATGCGCAGGTTTAGGACTGCAGTAGTGAACCCGCAGGTGGAAATGATATTTGCCCTTGTGCAAATTCATAAGGATCACTTTTACAAGAGTAAGCTCTGCCCACTATTCCTCCACTAACCCTTACTCTCTGCTCTCTACTTCAGCATGTATTTTGCACAGTTAACTCTTCAATAAAAGCCAGTTTACTTTTTGAAATCGACCAGGGCCAATATTATAGATAGGATGCACTGTCTCTTTAACTATGTGCACCTGTTGTGCCCTATTACAATTAATGAGCTGCCCCCAGGGAAGCTGAAACTTGTGCAGTCCCCAGGGCAGCGTATTAGTAAAAGATGTACCGGCCATACCCCCAGGAAAATTAAACAATCTAAACCTGGCTAGCTGTTTCTGAGCTGTACTGTCTAAAAATAAAGAACTAACTCAGAGAAATATTGGGTTAAATGAATTCACTTTACCACTTCATCTCCATCGAGCAAGCTAAGGTGACTCTACTAAACAAGCATTGGCATAGCCAATAGGTCTTGCTTTTGGGACCTTATAAGTATTTAGTTTTGCAGCACAATATGCTTGCATGGATAAACTCTTATACAGTCCCAAAGGCGAGACCTATTGGCTATGCCAATGCATCCTCTCATCATGTTTTGTATGTTTGACCCAAGAGTGCTTCACTTCTAATGTTAAAAGTAAAGCGCGGGTGCCGCGATTATAGCAAAAGTAAAGAAATTGACGTTTTTTTCAATTTCTTTACTTTTGCTATAATTACGGCACCCACACTTTACTTGTAACGTTAAAAGTAAAGCGCCAGTGCCGCGTTTATAGCAAAAGTAAAGAAATAGAAAAGAACATCTATTTCTTTACTTTTGCTATAATTGCGGCACCCGTGCTTCACTTTTAATGTTAAAAGTAAAGCGCGGGTGCCGCTATAAAGAGATATGAAGATGAAAAAGGTAAATTGACCAGGATCCTGTCCCGCCAAACTCACCTTCCCCCCTCTATTTAGATTAAGTGGAGCCTCTGTTTACACTGATGGAGCCTTCGTTGTCTGCGCTGGTGTAAACCACTGACCTGGTTAGGGCCGCCATTTTACGGTTATGGTTGTCTCACCCTTTTGAGGGTGGGTTGACTGTCACTCATTATCCCTGCCTGTTTCAGGCATGAGCAGGGAAAATGCATAATTACTTCCTTGACATGAAAGAAAGCTCCCTAGTGCCTGAGAATGTTGCCTTTTGTTTTGAGTAAATAAACTTCTGCTTTGCCAAGCAGCTGCTTTAAACATGACACCCGCTCAGCAAACCTGTGGTGTAAGAGGGGATTTGGCTGCGGTAAGGGGTCATATTTTGACTGTCAACGCTTTTTTGCTCACTCTTTTAGTTTTTCAATGCCTTGATCAGGACTGCCTTGTGTCATTGACCGGCTTTGTGGCTGCAGATTACATGGCTGCTTTTTCCTTGATTCAGAGATGCCCATGTGCCCAGAAATGAAGGGCATTAAATACAATGGGGCAGATTTACAAGAAAGTGATACATCTGTAGAGATGCAGCACTTTCCCTGCGCCACAATGCAAAACCCTTGCGTCACCATGGATGCGCCGTATTTACAATACAGCGCACCATGCCCCAAGGACTTGACAGATGCGCCAGAAATTCTGACGTATCTGTTGACCCAAAACTGACGCATTGCTGGAGTTACTCATAAAAGTGACGCAACTCCAGCAATGCGTCACAACAGAGAGGTGAGACTCATTTAAAAAACCTTGCGTCATTCCTTACGCCTGGTCTGAGCAGACGTAAGGATTTTGACGCAGTGACGGCGTAGAGTGACATAGTGAAATGTTGTAATTTTCACTGCGTCAGTTCTACATGATTTTTTACGTGCGAACACCCATCCTGCATACATTATACCTGATGCTGGTATAATGTGACGCAGGACTTCACAACGTGATACATCTCCCTAGATGCATCACGTTGTAAATGGGCTGCAACTTTTATGCTGCCGCTGCGTCACAAAAGTGGCGCAACTGCGGCACAAAAGTGATGCAAGGGGCTTGTAAATCTGCCTCTATTTGTGGTTCATTTGGCCTTGAAATTATCTGTCTGACTCC
Source organism: Lissotriton helveticus (assembly GCF_964261635.1). Lineage (NCBI taxonomy): Eukaryota > Metazoa > Chordata > Amphibia > Caudata > Salamandridae > Lissotriton > Lissotriton helveticus. The sequence goes on from NC_136065.1 coordinate 130,183,272, forward strand.
AAGTTAGTGTGTTCCTTGAGGTTTTCTGTGTGGTCGTGTCATGCACATCTATTCTCACACTATTCGGCTTGACTATAAAAATGTAGGACATCACAGGAAGTGATGTTACACAGACTTTTACACTGATTATTTCACAAGAATAGGCATCAAGTTAATAAATTCACCAGGGTATTGATAAGCATTCATACGATATAAAAACAAATAATTATGGTGTATTTTGTTTTTTGCATTTATTGAAATTTTGGGAGCCCTACTACTAGATGTGCCTTAAATAGTATGTAAATTGTACCTAGAAGCAAATGTGTAAGTAAGAGTATTATGCCAAATGATTAGTGAAATTTAGATAGGATGACACTGTATATGTACATATTGTATATATTTACAGTTGTGGGTAAAAAGGTGTGAATTCGAGGTGCAGGTGTCCAAGGTTTGTGAGAAAGAATCCTGGCATGGCCAATTGACAGCATTTTCAAGACTTACCCCTCGATTATGAGAGCACTGCTAAATCGTGGTTTGCCCAGTAACTCTTTTTATTACACATAATAAAATTATAATTATTGGTGTCATTACTGTGCCCCTCTCATAGTTTTCCTGGTAATTTTGGCAGGTCAAATCACTAATACTGAATGTAATTCCCCATTTTTCTTTGGGAAACGTAATGTGGTGGTGTTTCCCCTGTGTAGGTACTGATAACGAAATCCCTATTCAAGTGGTTTCTCCAGGGCTATAAGTGGGACAGGTCCTTCCAGGCTGCAGACGGACCTTGAAACGGGCCCGGTAGCAGTGGCAGGTGCTAGGGAGGATGTATGACGTTACAACGCATACTTTTACATCGCATGCCTTTACAACGCGGTATTTACAACGAATACCTTTACAACGCATAGTGCTTTGGGGCGCTGGATAGTGAATAGTTTAATTTACTATTCCAACTCCAGTCCCCGTGGACACTAGGGAAGGTGTTGGACAGTAAATTAAACGTATTCGCTATCCTAGAGCGCCCCCCAGCGCAATGCGTTGTAATGGTTTGCGTTGTAAAAGTTGCGTCGTAAAGGCACTGCGTGGTAAAAGTTGCGTTGTAAAGGATGTTTCCCGCTAGGGAACGGGGGCGGGAGGATGGGGGGGGTAAAAAGAAAAGATGACTTACCTTCCGAACGCCAGCTGCCACTCTCTTCCGTCCTTCTGTCCATGACGCACAGAAGCACACAGGCTGTTAGACTCCCTAAGCCAATCACAATGCTGCTGTCACGAGCATGACAGCAGCATCGTGATTAAACTGAGTGCTGTGGTTCGGAACTCAGACAGGGACTGGGAGAGTGCATGTTCTCCACCCAGGCTGTGCAATACAGCCAAGTGGAGAACATGGTAAGTGCGCATGACAGTTTTGCAGGTCCAAGACCGCTGGCCAAACCGCCATGTGCACTTAAGTGCACCAACTACTCCTCCCCCTGCTGGCTGTGATGACAGCCCAGCCCCACCCCGTTAAACTGCCTCCTCCGCCTTGGCTATAAAGCCCTATATTAATGTTCCTAGCTTTAAAAAAACAAAACACTAATCGATTGTGGAACACTGCAAAAAACAATAAGGCAATCATTGTCAGCTATGTAGTTCCTCTGAGCTTTTCATGTTTTACTTAATCTTGTTTTTCTAAGAGTGTTTAATTTTTTGAGGATGTTGTGTAATTATTTTCATACAGCATATGGTCACCTCTAGGTGTCTGTGTGAGTTCAGCTTGTGGATGGGTCCTGATCGAGACATGTAGGTTTGAAGCTGAAGGCAGTGAGTGCAAGTTTTATCACAGTTCCCTCTCAGTGGGTCATTAAGGTGTTCGGGCATCCAATCATTGCCCTCTCTGCAGAATGCACAGAGCAATAGTCACTTGTGTCAATTGTAATTGTGATTCTATGTGAAATAGTGTGAAAAGGGTACAGAACTGTTAAAATATTGAAATGGCTCAAGTAAAAGGAAGTACTTTGCTTACAGGTGTGTGGGTGTGTTGTGTATTTGGGGGATGGTGACGTGAAGGAGATGTAAGGTGAACGGTCAAAATATCGAATTTTAAGTATCGATATGGAAAAATATAGAGTTTAAAATATCGAGTGGACATAATATCAACTGTCAAAAATATAGTGGGGCAGAATATCGAAATGAAGGTAAGAAATATCGATTGTCATAATATCGAAGTTAGTAATAATAACAGTCATAAAGTAGTTGTTAAAACATCGATTTTTTTGTGTTTTAAGTGTTAGTAGGGACTGTGGAATGAAGGGGGTGGTGTTGAGGCTGACCTGCTAGAATATTCCATGGGAAGGGTCTGTGCTGTCTAGAGGCATAGTCCGATTGGGAAGGCCGGCAGTCAGGCATTGGGCGATGGGCCTGTGCCTCGGGTCATCTGTGGGCTGTTTTTTTAGGGTCTCTGTAAACCGTCCCACAGAGACTTACTGTCTTCCCTTGTCCCTGCCAGACCCCTGCAAAGTGTTTCTGGTATCATGGGCACTCTCCTGCCTGCCGGGGCTGGGCGCCAGGTGTTGTTCTGGTTCTTAGGGTTTTCTCTCCTTGGCCCACTGCCATGTGTGGCCGGCCAGGCCCAAAGGCAGTGCCGTTCCCGCGCTGGGCCTTCACTTTCAGGCAATGGCAGATGTGGGGAGGGTGAAAATATACAGGCGCCTCGCCGAGGGGGGCGGAGCATTCTCACCTAACCCCCCTGGAGAAGCAACATCAGCCATGTGCTTCTCTTGAACCCCTCCCAAATCATACCCTAAGGCTATAATGGGATGGGGAGGGGCTTAGTAAGAGAAGTGGCCTCGTTAGAGGCCAGGTGTTGTCACCTTGGTCCCAGTGTCTTTTAGGCCTTGCTGGACAGGGTGGGGCACTGTTTGCATAGACCTCTCTGTGAGATCATTTTTCCCAGAGGAAAAAAGATAGGATGTAGTATTATGGTCTTAAAGCTACTGACAACTGGAACTGGGGAAGTACGCTCGAGTTCTAGCATCAGCTCAACATCAATGATTCTGGGCAAATCACTTAATCTTCCTACCTAAAATTTGATTATGTGCAATGTGGCTGGTGCTCATGCCCCAATGCCTTTGGACTTAGTTTGGGGTATATAAAGGTACAAAGAAAATACTTAGCATTTGGGAATGTGGGTCACTTTTTTTAGGGGGTGCACAAGACTAATTGTGATCCCAATCTGACCCTGCCTGAAGGACCTTATTTACCCCCCACTTTCTGAAAAAAGTTTTCCTATAACAAATGGCCGGAACATATAGATGGAATGTGTTAGAGGAGCGCCTCGTTCTGAAGCACACAACTTCTCCTGGCAGTGTTTGTAGTCATCTTGCAAGAACCCAGGGTGCTTGTAGGGATATCTAAGTGGCCATTCCAGCTGCTCATCAGACCTCTATAGGGGACACTAAGAGCTAGTGTGGCTGGACTCTCACCTGCTCAGCTCCAGGATACAAATCTGCATAATATAATATAACATCATTCTGAGGACTGGATACCGGTCTATAAATCGGACAAATAGAGTGATAGCCCCATCCTTACCCAATGACCGCTGGTTCTGACGTATTTACACCACGGGCATCAACCGGAGCTCACTAGAAGTAGTGGCTCTAACCCCTGGCCCAGAATCTAATATCAGTGACTACCTCTTGCTCCTTGTTTCTGGAGTCAGGAAGGCAGGAGCAGAAAGACGCGTTTATTTCTGCATTCGCCACTCGATGCCATGGCCTTGGTCACTCGGGAGAAAATAGTAGGCTACTGCTGGGCAAGAGTCGTGTCCTGTTGGAACAAACGGTCAACCCTGTGACGTCACTGGCTCGTCAAAGTGTGCGTGACGTCACTTCCGCTACGGCTGGCGGTTTGTTGAATGGACGCCCATGCTGTAAATTCTTTCATGCCTGCCGTTGTGACAAGTCTTATAAAACCCCTGGATCGCACCGAGTGTCTGTAGCTGGGACTTTTTGGAAGCTATTTATAGTGCTGCTCTGTGGGCAGCTCGCTTCCTGCGCGGCTAGATGAGATTAAACTCTGCCCAGATGAGCACGTCGAAGGCTCAAAGAGCACGCGCTTGAAAGTACCGGCTAAACATCTGGGGGAGGAGGATAGAGAACGGCGTTTTACACAGGGTTTCTACATAACTTTAGTTTTATGATACACACGTCACCCTCTAACATACACAAGCACTGGCCCAACAACATAATTGCATAGTCACAGCATCAAAAATGTACCTGTCAATTTGCCATGCCAAATGTCACCCGAACAAATCAACACCTGATGCACCAACATCATCTCGAAAAAAACAGACGCAAAACTTTCAATAACGCTGCAACCCTCATATTATTCATCATTAACCTCATTAGACTGTCCCAAAAACACGTTACTAACAACTGAACACGATCAGAAGTGGTACCACCACCCATCACACTTTAAACAGCGCACAACTGTCCAGACACTGTCGAACACCCCAATACACAAACCCAGCATACCACACACACACACTCAACCAAATTCCCCAGTATTACACATGTCTATTAAGCTAATACATAAAACACGTATGCATCTAACCACTCAAAAACACACACCTCACAACAACGGACGTAATTGCGTCAACAAACGGATAAACTCCCCATCCTCACCACCCAATCATCTCACAACCCCAAAAACAACCGCTCACACCTGCCCTCCTTCCATGTCTTCCTAGGTTACACGTTGAGTGGAGCGGAACTCCCGCGTGGAACTCTGGCTTACCCAGTCGTGAGTGGGCCGCTGTTTCCACACCCGGCATTGCAGACGCTAATTCACTTTATGAATGGGCTGCAATGCAGAGTGCCACTCTCTCTGTTTCTGGCTGACCCCTTCCAAGACACTGGGAACCTCTCATGCTCCCCCTATTAAGCCATGTCTTTACTTCCCTCTCCCATCTTTATCACCTACCTCACCCCAGCCCGCCCGACCCTCTTAGATTTACCAACTGCTCAGAGCAAAGGAAAAGGGAGTACGGTGCAGGATTCGACCTGATGAAATCAAGGCCGCGCAGTTACTCACCATTCTGTGGTGATTAACTCATAAGTGCACTGTACTGGTATTGTACTGGTGTTTATGAGCGTGGGACTACCACCCCACCGTGCCTTATCTCCACAGTTTTCAAACTTACCACCGGGCACTGTGGGTAGATCTGCAAAGGTTAACGTGATAACTCCAAGGGCTGCAGTTGGGTTCAGTCCCTCCTGCCCTGGTGATGCTATCCTTTGAGGTTCCCAAGGTTCTCCTTTAGTGGCAATATTTATCAAAGTAGATGTGGTCCCTCTATTTTCAATAATGAGACAGTCCACCCTGATAGGTCACTCAGGGAGAAATTCACAATCATGCACATGGATGTTTCAAGCCCCAAACACGACCTGGATGTGGTGGTTGCATGCCTGATAGCTGTGCGGCTGTTTGCAGCTAAACATTTCTAAAACAGACGTCTTAGCATTTGCCCAATAGCTGTGTTAATCTTTTTAGGACTTCTCCTTTTCCCACAGTTTTAGTCAAAGCACTGCCTTCAAGTTGTCAAGTTGTGTAGTACAAATCCTGGAACTCCTGTGGGAAGGTTTCATGTCGCTCTCACTGCAGATCTTCAACCTCAGATAAAGGCTTCCTCCTGTTTGAAATGTCATCTGCGCCCTAGTCCTAGAGCTGTTCCTAGACCTAGATAGAGCTGTACATTGGCTCATATGTCATTGCAATGCTTCTCGAAGACCTGCTGGTCACCCAGAATGTGCCACTGACTTCAGACTGTCTGTGATCACTGCAGCAAACCCCACTGGCCTTCTGTTAGAGGATTGGTTGACCTCAAAGTAGCATTCTTGGACTTTAAATGTCTGTACTCAATGACCCATTGTTACTTTATGGCAAGGCTAATCTTTATTTAGCTGCCCGGGAACTGAGGGGAACATCTGGTGTCTCTGTAGAAATACCCAATGGCTATCTGTTCTCCAAGGGGAACAGGTGCTTCAATTTCCAAGGAGCTGTGGGCTTAGCCCTCAACAGGCAGTTAGACATATGGGACTCTCTGGACCTTGGCTCCTTTGGGAGCTGGGAGCTGGGAGCTTATCCCAGCCCATGCTGCTAGACATCTGGCAACCTCTAGACCTTTGATCCTTTGGGAGCTAGGAGCTTAGCCCGCACCGTGCTCTTAGACACCTGGGAATCTCTAAACCTTTGATCCTTTAGGACCTGGGAGCTTAGCCCGGTCCCTGCTGCTGGACACCTGGGAATCTCTAAACCTTTAATCCTTTAGGACCTGGGGGCTTATCCCGGTCCCTGCTGCTGGAGAACTGTCAATCTCTGAACTTTTGTTCCTTTAGGACCTGTGAGTTTAGCCCGGACTCTGCTGCTAGACATCTGGCAATCTCTGAACCTTTGATCCTTTAGGACCTGGGAGCTTAGCCCTGACCCTGCTGCTGGACAACTGGGAATCTCTGAACCTTTGAGAGCTGGGAGCTTGGCACGGACCGTGCTCTTACACATCTGGGAATCTCTAAACTTTTGATCCTTTAGGACCTGGGAGCTTAGCCCGGTCCCTGCTGCTGGACAACTGGGAATCTCTAAACCTTTAATCCTTTAGGACCTGGGAGCTTAGCCCGGTCCCTGCTGCTGGACACCTGGGAATCTCTAAACCTTTAATCCTTTAGGACCTGGGAGCTTAGCCCGGTCCCTGCTGCTGGACAACTGGGAATCTCTGAACTTTAGTTCCTTTAGGACCTGGGAGCTTAGCCTGGACTCTGCTGCTAGACATCTGGCAATCTCAGAACCTTTGATCCTTTAGAAACTGGGAGCTTAGCTAAGGTCACGCACCGTGGATGAAGGAAGACTGGGCACAGGACATGTCTCAAGGCCACACCCTCTATCAAAGCTCAGGTGGAATAGCCAGAAGAAATTGTCTCTGGCTTCTTAGCTGTGGGACTAGGATTCTGGGATTTGGGGGACTGAGATGAGGCCATGAGGCAAGGGCACGCCCTGTGTCCGAAGCCCACTGGGCAATGTCAAAGGTTGTGTCCTGTGTATTTTTGAGGTGTGGTCTGGGAATGAGGGCCAGTGTGCATCCAGCCAATACTTGTCCAGGGGCCAAATCACATAACAACAGAAACATTATTCATTCTCTAAAAAAAAAGGTTGTTGATGTGAAGTTCTGGCTCTTTACTTATGTCACAAAATAATGTGGTGTGTGTAATACAAAACACACCCATTTCCCTAAAAAAAATAATTGATGAGACGTTATGGTTATTATCAAAACTTAAAAACCATTTAAATTCGCTGGCTATTGTGGACTATGCAACCACTTGTCTCTAATGTATTGTTCATGACATCACACATGATGTCTCCAAAGATGCTCCAAATGACTCTTCGATGGTGTCAACTATCACATCAGAGTTGATATCATGTATGAGAACAGAAATATATAAATGTCCTTCACTAAAGCCCTGGATGGATCCATTGGTCGCAGTGCGGCAGTAGGCATACTTGCCACATCTTACATGGTGCCCAGTTAGAATTATAAGTGATGAGAGCTCCCTGACATTAAAGTGGTAAGAACTATGTGCCAACTGGAAATAAAACATTCTGTTTAAGAAGGCTTATGTGCATTTTTTTTGATAGATGCATAGACTTTTAGCTTGATACAAAATACATTTTGTATCAATTCTGGCAAATCAGAATAGTTAACATTTAGGTAGCAGTTTTATAGCAAAGTAACGCCTTGGGAAGAACTTTGTTCCAGAATAAGGTAAATGGAGTATGTCCTACACGCCCGTCCTTTGTTGGTGGTGGTCATCTTATATATGCACACGCACAAACACACCCACCCACATAAAAATGCTTTATTTTAATTGTCATCTGTTTAAATTGTTACTTTATGTTAAAAAAAGGTTATAGTGAGATTGTAGTTAGGTCTGGTAAAAAGATTTTACTTTACACTAGCAGCCCATCCCGACGTGGTCCGGGTATGAATTGCTGCCGGCCAGTAGTATATTGTTTTGTAGGATTTCGTTTTGATAGCATTTCTTATCTGTGACAGGCGTGTGAAATGCTCCGGTTCACAGTGCACTGCTGATGCACTTAAGAGTGCGAGTTCAGTAGTGTGTGAACTCGAGTTTCAGTACTTTATTTTTCCCTGCAATATTATATAGCGCGAACTCGACAACATGGCATGAGCACAATTTACATTACAGAAGAACACATTCGTTTGTGGTAGGCACGGTGAGACAAAGCGATTTGCCTGGAATCACAGGATGTTGAGCTGATGCCGGGATTCGAACGTAGCTCCCCAGCTCTAAAGTTCGCAATTCTAGAACTTGTGGCGGGAGGTGTGTCTAAAAGTGTATGTCGCAGCTGTAGCGGCGAAGCACCGTCATCGCGCTCTGCAGAGAAACGCTCTCTCTGCCAGCAACCGAAGCCCCGGGAGCCCCGAGACCGGCAGCCTCTGGACAGCGGCCTAAGCGAAGCTCCGCACGACGAGGAGCCAGTGAAGCGAGGATCGACGGCTTCAGTGCCGGGTGTACGCAGGAAGGAAGGTGAGCTGCCGGGCACACAGCGACAGGCGCCGTTGGCCGCCCGGCCGGACCTGAGGACCGGGTGGCGTCCGAAGACGGCAAGCAGCAGCGCCCCCTCGACCGGCCTTAGCAACGGAAATCCCCAAGCCAGGTCGGGGTCGCGGCCTACTAACGGCGCGCCCCGGCTCTCTGTCGCGGCCCACACGGGCACGGACAGACCGCTTCCAGGCCAACTCCGGGGGTGAGACGAGGAGCACACCCGACCCCAGTGGGCGCATCAGGGACAGCCCGGCTGCAACACCGCCGGAGAGAGCAGGCCCGAACAACGGCTAGAGCGGAGCCCCATGGTGGAGTGACCGGGACCGACGCTGCACGATTTACACAGCGTCGGGCCTCTGCCTCTCAGTCACGGCTCCGGGGACGGTGGGGCACGGCGAGCTGGGAACCCCAAGCCTCAGGGGCCCCTGTGGAGAACCGCCCCGAACACGGCCCTAGGCGGTGGACGCACGGGTGGCCAGAGACGCGGCCTGCTGCCGAAGATAAGGAGGCCGTCCCCCCACCCTACACTGCAGGGAGAGCTTATGGACGCCTGACCCCCACGCAGCTAACGGAACCGGACCCCCCCGGGGGGAATCGCAGACGGCTTCTCACGTCGAAGCGGAGGCCCCCTCCTCCCGCCCCACCTAGAGCGACCGGCTCCCATCGGGCCAAGGGACGACGAGCACTGACCGACGACGGTGGCGGGAGGCCGGGGACCTACCCCCTGGAGGCTTGGGTCCGTGACGTTTGCCACAAGACACGGACTCCGGCCCTGACCTGCGCCCTCACGCACGGGCCCGGCCTGGCGCTCTGCACTGGACTCGCTTCGTGGCACACGTGGGGGGTCCCTCGCTGCCCTCTGTACAGCCTGTGGAGGCGTCGTCGTGCTGAGACTGGTGGCCTGGGGGCTGCGGAGGACAACATCGTGGGCCGCGACGAGACCTGAGCGGCCCGCGCAGCATTGACCGGGGGTCTCGCCCCACGCCAGAGAGGGGGCTGGTGGAGGCTCTGCGTCCCTAGCCGAAGCGCGAGGACTACAGCGCAGATCCTGATATAGCGCCACTCTGAACAAACTTTCACTGACGCGCAGCGACCCCTCGAGCAGGTCTAGACGCCTGGCGGCTGGACTGAGCGCCCTTGACCACAACGATGGCTGGCAATCGAGGACCCAAGAAGGGGGAACGGACCCTGCCCGAGATGCTGAACAAGGGACCTCCGAAATCTGACAAAGGACAGCAGTCACCGGGCACCTCTCGAACCCCGCTGGACACGGAAGACAAGGAGCCGCCGGTCACCAGATCCTTTCTGGAATCCCTCTTCATCTCCCTGAGAGACGACTTCCAGACACTGAAGCAGGAGGTGGTCGGAGAAGTCAAGGAAGTGCGAAAGGAGGTGGATAACCTCGGTGAGAGGGTGGCCACGGTGGAGGAGGCTTGTCACTCTAGGGATGAAGAGATCGAACACTTGCAGCAGGAGGTGCTCCGCCTACGTGATCAACAACTGGACTTGCAAGCACACAACGAGGATCTTGAGAACCGGTCCCCCCGCAACAATATCAGAGTCCGCGGAGTGCCATCCAAAGAAGAAGGGGAGGACTTTGCCGCTTATCTGCAATCTCTGTTCAGGGACGTACTGGGAGAATCGGAAGACTTCCCCATCAGGATAGACAGAGCGCACAGAGTGGGCTTGGCACGCCGGGCTCAGCACCGCCGCCGGATATCCTGGCCTTCCTGCCGGATTACCCACTTAAAGAGCGGATCCTCCGTGAAGCGAGGAGACGACAATCGCTACACTTCCGTGGTCACGCGATCGCACTTTTTCAAGACTTATCAACGATTACGCTCCAAAAACGTAGGGCATTTAAGATCGTAACTGACTTTCTGAGAAGCCATGACACGCAGTACGCCTGGGGACACCCTTTCCGGCTTATCTTTCGCTGGAACGGCACCCTGCACCAACTCCGCTCCCTTCAGGACACGTGTGAAATACTGGGGATCACGGCGTCGGACGAGCGCCCATCCACGCCTCGTCGCAGGTGCACCACCAGAGACGGCTGGCAACGCATCCCGGATCGACGACCATCTGTCACCTCCGGCCGCCCAGACTCGCCCACTGCCCGGTCGGGAATGGACAGGCCAATACAGGAGGCGGCGGCCAGAAGCACGACCACTAACACTGCCGCGCGAACAGCATGAAATGACTCCGGGGGGAGATGGACGTCGCCTTTACTAATGCAGGTTTGGGGGTGAGAGGGGAGGGGCGGGAGGGGGTGTGGTGGCTGAACGTCCATTACCGTAATCAATCACAGTCTTGTTCTGGATGGACTGGACTGGGACTAAAGGACCAAGGGGCTCATTGCAGGGTGGGGGAGGGGGCCAGGGGGGGTTGTTGGGGTTTTTTGTTTCAGTAGTTTGGGAGGTGGGGTACGGGACTGTTCAGGGGATGTTGAGGGAGCAGGGGGAGAGGTCATCCAGTGCCCTGAAACCACACACGCTAGCCAGACGATGCTCCGATACACTGTTTGCCACGGTGCTGCCAGGCCCGGGCTCTGAATCATTGCTTGCGATGCCACCGACCCCTGATTATGGCCACTCTTAAAGTAGTGACCCTTAATGTGAAGGGGCTTATTAATCCGGTCAAAAGGAGGGCGGTACTCTACCTACTTGAAAACACCCAAGCAGACATTTGTCTCCTGCAGGAGACTCACTTACTAGCCCGGGATTGCCATAGGATGCGATCTCGCCATTTTCCCATGCAACTCTTTTCCTCCAACACCACCAAGACAGCGGGGGTGGCAATCTTGCTCTCTCGAACATTTAAGGGGGAGGTTTTACATAAAATTGCTGAACACAAAGGGAGACTTTTAGCGTACAGGGTAAAACTGGGAGGGCTGGTGTTCACTATAGGATCCATATATAGCCCCAACGAGCAGCAGGAGCGACTTTTACACTCAGCCGTGGTGGATGTCACAGCCACCGCAGACAGGCACATCATCATAGGGGGAGACCTGAACATGGTATTTGACTCATCCTTGGATAGGTCAGCGCAGAGATTCCCACAAACAGGAGCACTCTCCCAGGGGAGTAGATCCCATTTGAAGGATTTGGACCTTCCTGATCTTTGGCGCAGGCTTCACCCCACCGATAGGGACTACTCCTTTTATTCGCATGCGCATAAGACGTATGCGAGATTGGACCATCTCTTGGTCTCGGGACCGGTCTGTGCCCTTGCCACATCGTCTGAAATGGGTGTTCTCTCCCTGTCTGATCATGCAACCGTCACGGGCACCTTTCGCCTCCTCCAGTGTCTTCATCGCGAGGGGTGTGGCGCCTCAGGGACACGCTACTGCACAAAAAGCCGGTGGTGCTGCGCATCACGGACTCCATCCGCGAATACCAGACCCACAATGATAACGCGGATACCTCTGTGGCAACGCAATGGGCGGCCCTTAAGACGGTGCTCAGAGGAGAGTTCATAGCGATCTCTTCTGCGGAAAATAAGGAACGACAACTCAAGCAAGACGAGCTCACGCGTGCAGTCAGGGAGCTAGAACAGGTGCACCAACGCACCGGAGCCCCTAGGGTGTGGAGACAACTTAAGGCGGCGAGGAAACTCTTATCAGCTCTAGACACGGATAGGGCAGAGTATGCTGCGCTGCGCTTGAAGCACGCGTACTATACGGGCGGAGACAAGTGTGGCCGACTGTTGGCGAACAAGCTCCGTGTCGCGCACCTGCAGCATCGCGTGTAAGAGCTGCAAACCTCCGGCGGGGACACGGTCACGGACGATGCTCGGATAGCCGAGACCTTCCGTACCTATTATGCGGAGCTCTACGCGGGTGAGCCCCCATCCTTGGACAGAGGCGAGTTACCTGGACTCAGTCGCCCTCCCTGCCTTGACTCCGGAGCAGGCGGAATACCTAGAAAGGGACATTCGAGTTGAGGAAGTGATTACAGCCATCTCTAAACTTAAGCACGGGAAAGCCCCGGGCCCGGATGGCTATACTTCCCTCTTCTACAAGACGTTCTGCCCTATACTGGCCCCTATTCTCACCCGGCTCTTCTACTCATTCTCTACTCCGGGAGCTATCCCCCCGGATCTGCTTCGAGCGACCGTCTCGGTCATTCCCAAACCGAGTAAGGATCGTACGCAATGCAGCTCATATAGACCAATCTCCCTCCTGAACGTAGACCTCAAGCTGTACACCGGGATCCTTGCCGCAAGACTGGCACTCCATCTACCCGGGTTGATTGACCCGGACCAGGCTGGTTTCGTCCCCGGGAGACAGACAGTGGACAATACCAAGAGGGTGGTACACCTGCTTGAAAAGGCCTCTCGGACCTCCGGTGAAACCATGCTGTTGGCCGTCGACGTGGAGAAGGCGTTTGACCGGGTGCATTGGCCTTATTTAGAACGTGTCCTGGCAAAAATTGGCATTGGGGAGAAGTTCCGCACTTTGGTGTTCAACTGCTATAGGCTACCATCGGCGGTGGTACGGGTGAACGGTGACAGCTCCCAGAGGTTCGACATAGAGAGGGGCACCAGGCAGGGGTGCCCTCTGTCACCGCTGCTCTTTGCCCTCTATATGGAGCCTCTAGCTCAGAGGATACGCCTAAACCCAGCGGTGACAGGGGTGAAAATGGGGGAGTTTGTTCACACAAACAGCCTCTATGCGGACGATGTGATCTTGACGTTGACTAACCCGAGAGGGGCACTCCCAGCGTGTATAGCGGAGTTAGAGGCCTTCTCGTCCGTGGCAGGATTCAAAATGAACATGGGGAAGTCTGCAGCCCTTGATGTCTCACTGACTGGCCACTAGAACTGATCTCCAGAGGCTCTTCCCCATGCATTGGTCATCAGATGTGGTGCCCTACCTAGGCATTCTTTTGGCGCCCACCCTGCCTGCCATGGTTACTGCTAATTACGCGGCATTGGGTAAGAAAATTAAGGAAGAACTGCGCCGCTGGGACAAAGGCACCCTTTCCTGGCTGGGCAGAGTTGCAGCAGTTAAAATGACAATTTTACCACAAGTCCTGTATCTGTTCCGAGCCCTACCGCTTCATCCCCCTAAAGGGTGGCTTCATCAGACGCAAGCGGACCTGGCCCGATTCGTCTGGCAGGGGCGCAAGCCCCGGATAAAGAGAACGCTCATCACGCTGGCCCCTGAAGCGGGAGGTCTAGGTATGCCGGACTTACGCAAATATTTCCAAGCGGCGCAATTGCGCTATCTAGTCGAGTGGAGCAGACGGGAGTCAGACAAACATTGGCTTTTTCAGGATCAGGCCATAGCCGGCAGGCCATTACAGGAGATACCCTTCTTGTGCAGACCTCACCGCCCACCCAACTTGTACGCGTCTTTTATCTTGCGACTTCCGCTGCAAACATGGGACGCCACTAGCGTTGCTCATGGTCTCACCTCCTTCCCCTCCCCGTTTACGCCACTGGTTTGGAACCCGGATTTCACCCCGGGGATGGACCTTGGTGCCTTTCGGCGTTGGCGAGAGGAGAGGTGCACAGCACTGTACCACATGTATTCTCCAGACGGCGTTATCCCGTTTGAGGATTTTAAACGCGAGCATCATATGCCTGAATCGGAGAGGATGCGATATTTGCAGGTGCGGCACTGGGCGCTGCACCCACAGGTGCGAGACTCGGCAGATAGGCAGCTTACATCTTACGAGAAATGGCTAGTGACACGTACCTCGGACGCGAAACTAATCTCGGATCTTTACCGATTGCTGCAGCCTCCCTCCTATCATATTCATAACCCAGGCAGGGAACGGTGGGAACGGGAATTGGGGAGGACACTGGATCATACAGAGTGGGACCAGATCTCGTACCGGGCACGACACTCTGCATACCACACAGGCCTTACAGAAACATTCACTAAGGTGACAACTTACTGGTACTACACCCCCGAAAGGTTGCACGAGATGATTCGTAATATTGAGAATAGGTGTTGGAGGGCTTGTGGGCATGTGGGTACACTTACACATGTGTTATGGGATTGCCCTTTGCTGCGCGCCTACTGGACGGAGGTTTTAGATGAAATAGACGCACACTTTGACATTGAACTCCCGCGCTTCCCTGCCTATGTGCTGCTGGGCTTGCCCAACCGGTTAATGTACCCGCTGAAATCCCGAAGGGGCCGGCAAATTGCGATTGCACTGGGCTCGGCAGTGCAAAACATTCTCATACACTGGCGCACCACAGCGCTCCCCTCGCTCACAAGTTGGCTGCATAGATTATGGCATGTCTTGGGCATGGAGAAGTTGTCGCTCACAGTAGCGGGTGATGTGGATCAATTTGAGGAACTATGGCAACCGTTCCACTCGCTGTTGGTTAAGGAATTCAGAGAACTTACGTGCCCAAGGTATCTTAGACTCTTGAGGCTGTCAACACCTGCGGGCTCATCTACTTGAAGGATTGGGGTTGGGGTGCCGGGGAGCGGGGCAGGACTTAGGGAGTAGCAAGTGAATTAATCAGGCGCTGGACGAGGGTGGAGGGAGGGTTGGGGAAGGTGGGGGGGTTCGGGGAGTTGGTGTGGGTTTGTTCATTAGTGTGTTCGGGTCGCAGTATGCGCACCAACGCCAATGCTGACTAAGTGCTTTCTTTGCAAATTTATCTCTACCATGCGCCCTGGGGTGGCGATATTATGTCTTGACTTTGATGCGACCATTGTAAATTTTGTTTTGTCAGTGGATAAATCAATAAAAATGCTTTAAACCTAAATGCATGAATGGTAAAAGCATGTTTTTTTTAATGTTTGGATAAGGTAAGTATGGGTATAGGGGTATATGTTTTGGGGTACTGAGGTATATGTTTTGGGGTGTTTGGGTATTTTAAGGGTTCAGATATAGTTTTGGGTTATGGGGTACAGGGTAGTTTTAGGGTTTAGGGATAGGGGTGGGTTTTGGGGTACAGGGGTATTTTTAGGGTTCAGGGCTAGGTTTGGGTTTTGGGGTACAGGGGTATTTTAAGGGTTCAGGGCTAGGTTTGGGTTTTTGGGTTATGGGGTATTTTAGGGTTCAGGGGTAGGTTTGGGTTTTGGGGTAAAGGGGTGTTTTTAGGGTTCAGGGCTAGGTTTGGGTTTTGGGGTACAGGTGCATTTTAGGGTTCAGGGGTAGGTTTGGGTTTTGGGGTACAGGGGTATTTTTAGGGTTCAGAGCTAGGTTTGGGTTTTGGGGTACAGGGGTATTTTTAGGGTTCAGGGGTAGGTTTGGGTTTTGAGGTACAGGGGTATTTATAGGGTTCAGGGCTAGGTTTGTGTTTTGGGGTACAGGGGTATTTTTATGGTTTAGGGATAGGTTTGGGTTTTGGGGTACAGGATATATTTATAGGGCTAAGATGGGTTAGTGTTTAAGGGTGTTGGGGTATTTTAAGAATTAAGGGTGGGTTATGATTATGGGGTGCAGGGGTATTTAAATGGAGCAGGGTGGACACCCGGAGCTGGAATGTACAGAACCTGGGAAGAAAAAGCAATGAAATATTGGGCACAATGTTCGCTTTTTTTCCCGTAATCCCGCGCCCCGCACACGCCCCAGCACACGCTCACAGCACACGATATGAGACATGGCATGAAGGGCGGAACGTACCACACGCCCCCAGCGTTTGTCACGCCCCCAGCACACGCCCACAACGCAGACACGCCCACAAGGGACTACTTTGCTGGCACAGTTGTTTTACCTTTTAAATGTATATGGTGGGCGTCTGCATAGCCTATGTCCTTCTGCTGCAACTGCCCTTTTCAATGCTGTATTGGGTGTTGTGATTGGTGCTGTGGTTCCTGAGATTACCTGCCTCAAAGTTTGGGCTCTCTCTTTATTATATTAGTATAGATTAAAAAAAAACTCTGAAATTCACTGAAAAAAACACTCATGACATGTTCTATGACATCACTGATAACACCACTGTTACAGATGAAATGAAATTATTGATGACAAAACTGAAAAAACAAAGGTTAAAGTGGAGTTATAGTTTAGAGAAAATGTCAGTTAAAACATTACATTATAAACTAAAAAAAAACACTAACATAAGCCAGTTATAGCTAACCGACCTAACTATAACTCTCACCCCGTCATGCACGGTGTTGCATTCAATGAAGTAATTTCATATTTTACATTGATGTTATTAATGATGTCATAGAACATGTCATGACTTGTTACCTCATATGGTATAATTCTGTGCAGGGCTAAGTGGCCATATTATTTGTAATTTGAAGATCTTAGGCAGCATGCGCAGAGTGAGGAAGTAGGCGAAGGATACAGAGTTCATATGTGAGTTCCTGGTAAGCTTGTTCTCAATGATGATTTTGAGGTTTCTGGCATGGTCGGAAAGAGTGGGTGCAGGTCCTAGGTCTTATGACCACTTGGATTTGTTCCATGTGTTGCTGCTGGTGCTGAAGATCAGTACTTACGTCTTGTCTGTGTTCAGCTGTAGGCTGCTGTTCACCATCCAATCTGCAACGCTTGTCAGGAATCTGTGCAAGTTGGTTTTGGTGGTGGTGGGGTTGTCTATGAGTGAGAGGATGAGTTGGGTGTCATCTGCGTAGAAAATTATGTTGGGACCTTGGAATCTGATGATGTTAGCCAGTGGGGTCATATATGCTTTGAAGAGAGTGGTGCTGCCCCCTTGGGCACACCACTTGCGATCTCCTTTTGTGAAGAAGTGAAAGGTGGGAGGTGGATCCTCTGGGTTCTTGCGGTGAGGAAGGAGGTGATCCATCTGAGCGCTTCGCCTTGGAAGTCAATGTAGTCTTTTGTTCAGCGTGTGGTGGGATATGGTGTTGAAGGTTGCAGAGAGATCGAGGAGGATCAGAACAGCTGTTTCTTCTCAGTCAAGGAGGGTTCGGATGTCATCGGTGGGCTATAATCAGTGTGGTTTCAGGGCAGTGATTGGTGTGGAAGCTGGAGTGGGAGGGTTGAGTAGCTGGTTCTGTTCCAGGTGTGTCATGAGTTGCTTGTTGATGATATTTTCTAGAATCCTTGCTGGGAATGAGAGCTGGGAGACTGGCTGGTCATTTTTTGAGTTCGCTGGCATAGGTGGAGGGTTTTTTGAGTAGTGATCTGACTTCAACGTGTTTCCAGGCTTCGGGAAATGTTGCGGTGGTGATAGAGTTGATCAGGGTGGTGGGTTTCTGGCCAATCCTTTGGTTTCTGAGCTGGAAGAAGTGGTGCGGGTAGGGGAACATCCTTTACAACGCGGATGTTACCCCGCAGTACCGCTACAACGCGTCTTTTACAACGCAAGTCTTAACCACGACTTGCGCTGGAGGGCGCTCAAGGATAAGGAATAGTAGATTTACTATTCCAACACCTTCCCTACTGTACGTAGGCTGGTGTTGGAATAGTAAATTTAACTATTCTTAAGTCCCCACCCCTACAGCGCAAGTCGTGGTAACGACTTGCATTGTAAAAGACGCGTTGTAACGGTACGCGTGGCCATACCACGCGTTGTACCATCATACATCCGTGTGGGTATGGGTTTATGGGAGCTCTTGAGCAGATGTATTTCATGGTGAAGGTGGAATCTTGGGTGGAGAAGAGGTTCCTCATGGTCAGTCTGTGGTTTGTGTTGGTAGCAGTGGTGGTGAATCTGCTGAGAAAGTCCAGAGGTGTGGGTTGAGATTCAGATTTTCTGTATATTGTTGCGATCTTGTTATAGAAGAAGTCAGCGAGGTTGTCAAACAGCTCCTGTGAGGGTGTGATGTTGTTTTTGATGGCACCTGGGTTGGACAATTACTTAACAATGTTGAAACGTTCCTTAGTGTTGTTGGCACTGGTTTTCATGCATTCCGCTAGTGCTGTCTTCTTTGTTGCCCTTAGCATGTGGTTTTAGAGGTTGAGGGGGTCTTGCTGCCCTGTCTGAGGCTGCCCTGTCTGAGGCGTCCTTGCCGGCACACCATCTTCTTTCCAGCTGTTTACTGCCTAGTTTTGTTGTTCAGAGTTCTTGGGTGTACCAGCTGGCCTTTGTGGAGGATTTTCTCTGGATGTTGCTCTTTATGTGGATGATACTGTTGGTGCAATTGGTGATCCAGATGTTGAGGTTCTTCACTCCCTGTTCAAGGTTAGTGGCAGTAACGGGGTTGGACGTGTTAAAGGTGTCTGTGGAGCTGGTCTCTGAAATGTTGTCCCACCTCTGGTAGGAGGCGCTGGTCATTTTGGGGGAGGCGGTGCAGGTGTAGAAGATGATGAAGTGGACAATGGAGTGATCGGTCCATGTGAGTTCTGTGATGTGGATGTACTTGACGTGGTTACTGGAGGGGAAAATGGGATCCAGCATGTGTCCTGCGGTGTGTGTAGGTTTGTGGATGATCTGGGTCAATCCGAGGCTGCCCATTCTGTCAAGGTGGTGTGTAGTGTTGTTGTTGGGGTCGTCAATGTGGAAATGTAGGTTGCCAAGGAAAATGTAGTTCTTGGAGTCTAAGGCTAGGGGAGCAATTAAGTCTGCATTGGTGTTGCAGAAGCTTGAGCGCATGCCTGAGGGTCAGTATGCTAGGATGCCTCTGATGGTTGTCTTGTCATCCGTGTGGAGCTTGAAGTTGAGGTATTCCATGGGGGTGGTGGTTTTGTCAGTGGTGGAGTTACACTATGCGGACCTGGTGAGGGCTTTCATATTCACCTGGGCAGATGTGGGTTTCAGCCTGGTTTCGGTGAGGAAGACGATGTTGGGAGTGGCGATGAGGTCCCATAATTCGGTGCCATGTGTTCACATCAAATGCATGCTAAGGAGTAGGCAGTGGAGTCAGTGTGTCAGTTCTGGTGTGATGAATGGTTGGCATGGTGCTTTGTGGCGTGACGGTGGTCGTGCTGGTGCAGGACAAGCTGCATCTGGCGCAGGAGAACCGTCCTGCCGTAGCAGCAGCATTCACTAGTTGTCCAGTGTTCAAGGCATGGAGGACGGTGGTGGTATATCTATGGGCGGACCGGGACCAGGGGTCCTGGCACTGGGTGCAGCCCAGGCATGGACGGGCACAGACTGGCATCCCTTGGGCACGCCTTATGGGTGCACCTACCCATTGTGTGGCCGCATTGCACCCAGGTCAAACAGGATTACTTTAGAAGCCATCCCAGAGTCATTGGACGATCATCCAACTACCTTAGAAGTCATTTACACGTCATCAGACATCATCAAGCTCTTGAAGTCATCAGCAAAGCTGGAGAAGCTCAGCCTGATGATTTGAGGATGACTTGAAAATGAGTATCTGATTACTTTAGTAGGTGTCATTATTCGTGATGATTTAAGGATGACTTGAAAAGGAGTACCTGATGACTTTAGTAGGTGTCATTATTCGTGGTGATTTAAGGATGACTTGAAAATGAGTATCTGCTGACTTCAGAAGGTGTCATTATTCCTGATGATCTGAGGATGACTTGTAAATGACTCTCCGATAACTTTACAAGATGACATTGTTCCTGATGAATTTGGGGTGATTTGAAAATAAGCATCTGAATACTTCAAATGTACTATTGTGTTTTCAATAAGATGTTTTTGCGTCTGGTGATTTTAACAGGAATTGGTTGTCTATTTAAAGAGCACGTCCACCACTTTGGTTTCAGTTTTCCAGAAAAATGCAAACTGTTGGATGATTGCACAATGAATTGCAGATAAACGCAAAATGTCATATACGTTTTCTGTTATACACAACAGAGCATACAATGTGCTTTAGCAAACTGTGTATAAGTCAGCGGTTATTTTTTTAACACATTTATTTATTTTTTGTCACTTTCTTTTTGTACAAACCAGGTAAGATAAGCATCCACTGTAACTGTAATGGACTCCATGTACCTTAGGTACATCTCCAATTGGATACTGGGTCACACTTATAAGCCCCTGTACTGTGTACTATAGGTACCCAGGGCATATGTGCACCCAAGGCCTACCAGGGGCTGCAGCTTGTATTATACCACCCCTGGCTGGCCCTACTAAATTGACACAACTGGCTGATCACTCAGCTGGGGATGAGTGGTGTAATCACCCTTTGCTTAGATATAGTATACCTATATCTAAACCTATATAGACACATATATACCTATAAGTCACTCCTATGGCAGGCCTTAACAATCCAGAAGGCAGAGGGTGCTTGGTATTATGTGAGATGGTGCTCTAGCATGAGCTGAGCCTGTCTGCAGCTTTTGGAACCATGTCCTTATAGCTGTTCTATGATATAGCCATACCATATACTTTTAAGTGCATTATAATCCTCGCGGTCATTGCTAATTTTGGTTTGGCTTTATCAAAATATGTTGTGTAAGGTGTCATACGCTTTGTAATACTACCCCCTCACCAAACCCAAACACACCCTAAACCCTAAAATTAACCATGGCACCCCAAAACCCAAACACACCCTGAACCCCCAAATTAACCCTTGCACCCCAAAACCCAAACACACCCTGAACCCCCAAATTAACCCTTGCACACCAAACCCAAACACACCCTAAACCCTAATATTAACCCTTGTACCCTAAAACCCAAACACACCCTAACCCTAAAATTAACCCTGGCACCCCAAAACCCAAACACACCCTGAACCCCCAAATTAACCCTGGCACGCCAAACCCAAACACACAATAAACCCTAATATTAACCCTTGTACCCTAAAACCCAAACACACACTAAACCCTAAAATTAACCCTGGCACCCCCAAACCCAAACACCCTTAACCCTAAAATTAACCATGGCACCCCAAAACCCAAACACACCCTGAACCCCCAAATTAACCCTTGCACCCCAAAACCCAAACACACCCTGAACCCCCAAATTAACCCTTGCACACCAAACCCAAACACACCCTAAACCCTAATATTAACCCTTGTACCCTAAAACCAAAACACACCCTAAACCCTAAAATTAACCCTGGCACCCCAAAACCCAAACACACCCTGAACCCCCAAATTAACCCTTGCACGCCAAACCCAAACACACCCTAAACCCTAATATTAACCCTGGTACCCTAAAACCCAAACACACCCTAAACCCTAAAATTAACCCTGGCACCCCAAAACCCAAACATGCTCTAAACCCTTAAATTACACCTGGCCCCCCAAAACACAAACCCACCCTCAACCCTAAAATGACCCTGTACGCCCTAAAATCCAAAAGCCCTACAAACCCCCAAACTGTTTATGAATGCGGAATGCCGGGAGGCGCTGCTGTGATTGCAAATTATACTTTCTGTACCCCCAGGATGCACTTCCTTCATACTTCCTTCATAGAGTATTTCCATGGAATCCGATTGTAAGACTTATTAAACAACTGCGGACAGACCTGCTCATGGCCCATACAGAGGAATGGTCTTGCAAAGGAAAACAAGCTTTGTAGAAGTCCTTGGGACTGCCGAATTCACTCCAAGTGTCGTTTAGTGGGGCCGCGGCGGGAAATCATTTTAATGCTGACAGGGAGATTGAGAAAGTTCTGATTGGCAGAATGCAATGGACTGCTGACAGCTCTTGGTGTGTGTTATGCTGCTGGAACTTTTCTGTCCTTGGTTTCCAGTGGTGCCACCAAATAACAACAGCCCTGCCTTCATTAAATAATTGACGAACACAACAAATACCGTTCGCAAGTCACTCCATCAGTGGCCGATATGCTTTATGTGGTGAACAACAATAAGTGATCGTTTACAATGATTTTCATTCAGGTTTGGTCTGTGTGATTTTTTTTAAAGACACAGTCGGTACACAACCGGAAGTACATACCTCAACCTGTTAGGTTTTCACAGCCTGTATTTCATACCATTTTTTAGATCAGGATTTGCCAGAACTTTTGTTTTAAAAGAAAATACATCTGTACGATCTGCTTATTTAAAGGGACTCTTGGACAACTTTCTTCATCTGTTAAAGCCGTAATTCACATTTTGCTTCCGCCGGCTACAGCATACAGTATGGGGAAGGGGACCATATCTGCCAGGTTTTCACTTCGCTTATGTGTGAAATTTACAGGTCTTCAGTAATTTATGAGTGACATTTCACTGCCTTATGTGTGCACTTTAAGCAACACTTCACAGCGAGGTCAAGAAAGCAGTACTTTACATTAAATACGGTAATCTATGTAAGCAGCCATTTATTGTAAAATGTGACGAACATGAATCTTATTATAACAGATGCTATGCTCATGACGTTTTGCAATCACTAGCTATCCCTATCCTTACTGGACACAGGGCACTTGACTCCTATGCTACACATTGTTATTTCCACTGTGTAATTCTGGGCCTGGTGCTGATGAAGGATTTATTAAACCACAACTGATGACTAGTGATACGATGTCAACAATAAAATCACGTAGCAGCAGTTAGTGACAGCCTGCAGAAATGGACCTCAACATTTACAGATGTGAATCATTCTGCCTTTACTTTTAATGCCTCGTTGTTATGTATTTCAAGCATCTTATGTGTCTCTTCCTTGCAGAAGTGAGCCAAAATAGTGAAGAGGCCTTTTTTGTTTGTGGCTGTGACATGCCAAGGGCTTCATTTCAAGTTGTGTGTTAATAGAAATCATGGGGTAAAAAAAATGTTCTTTTTTCCATAACACTTCTAGTAATAATTATTTTGACACAGGACAAAGAATATACCTCAAAACAAAGACACAGCACTCCTCTTTGTCACATGAATAACTTCTACAGACCTTTTTAGGGCGAGCTGATGTTGCATTCATGCGAAGCATGAATGCATCAGCTCGCCAACTTATGCTGCCCGTATTTAGGAGAGTGGACAGCTACCAGACGCGCGCTTTGACGAGGTCGGATTTCACCTCGGGAGCGAGCGTCTGAGCCGCGCCTGCGCAGATGAACTCCCAGCCCCTGCTTTCGCGTCGCTCTGCTCGCATGCATTAATGGCACACAGACACAGCCAGCCCCCACCCCTCTGCATGCACACACATACAGGCGCGCGCACACATAGACAGACACACGCAGACAGACACACACACGCAGACAGACACACGCACACACACACGCACATACACGCGCGCACCCCCTCCCCCCACACTTACCAGGGTCTTTTCGTGTGTCCCTGTGTCCCTGTCTCCCTCGGCAGCCTGTGGTTCAGTCTTCACAACAGGCGGGGCTCTCCACGACCACGGGAGCTCCGCTAGTTCACAGGCAAATCTTCCGGCTGATTACAGAAGCGCGGGGCTCCCGTCCGCTTCCTGTTTGCGGCCCCGCCCCCGTCCCAAAACAAGTTGCCTGGCTTCCGTTCTAATCCGGACTGCAGACATAAAGCCCACAGGTAGGTCCACGGGTTTCCTTTCACGGGTAATACCTTGTTTTATTTAGGGGCTTTTAGTCATATCCCAGACTCGAGTCAGAAGTGCTTTTGAAAGCTGGAGAGTAAGGTGCTCTGCTTGTTCTCGGGTGTCGGGCATTAAGGGTGTATGGTGTTTACATCCTGTTCAAGATCCGGATCGGATTGGTGATGGCGTGGGAAGGGGGTTGACTAGAGAGGAGGATGCGTGTACTGTTTCAGAATGAGACCCCGTCCTCCCCAGTGTGGTCATTGCAGGGTCTGAAGGTTGCTGTAGGCTGCAGGAACACTGCGTGCCCCAGGGCTCTGGGACATTACCGTTCCAGAGATCGCATTGCCTAGGGGGAAGTGAGACGTCTACTCCCTCGGGTCTATTCTAATTCGGAGCGCTGCCATATGGAAAGAAGGAGTGGAGGGGGCAGGGAAGGTCTTTGTTTACGCGTCTCTAGCGGTATCTGTTGTCCGCTTTTAGATTTTCACTTTGTCTAGATGGGCACTCTCCGCCTATGCGCGATTTTTATGTTAAAAGGTCTCATCCCTAGCCAGGATTGAGTTCTATATAAACCAAGTACCCAAAAACACTCGTCTAAAACGTCAACATGTATACACGTTAATTAAATAAGCCACGGAATAACGGGGATTACGTGTTGTAAGAGTAGTTGAGAGAAAGGGAAATATATCAGCACGAGTGTTCACATTTCACGTCTTACTACATTGCCATGAATTCAGACAAGTAAAGACTTTGTGGACAATCCTCCCCCTTGTGACCATCGGTGTTACCCCCTGCACACCTGTTCTTTCTCAACCTCTTGTTAGTTCGAATTTGCACAGTCTCAGCTGTCACCTATCCTTGGGTATGCGGGTATTGCATGACTCTTTTACCTCTGTCGTCATTAGTTGAGTGTGTAATATGTTTGTTTGGTCTTGGTCTCATAATGTGTTTCAAGCTTTATTACAAATGTCACAAAAAGATCACTTTTTTTTTTTAATTAAAAAGATCACTTTTATTTAAGTATTAATTATTTAAAAAAATTAAAAGCCATTGTTATTTGTAATATCAATACATCTAAGTCACTTAAATACAAAACATGTTGCATTACAAATGCTATAGGTGTCACATTTGCGAAAGTTATAACTATTGGCATTGTATATGACAAAGCTATTAATTTAGCTATTTTCAAAACCAACACATAAATAAAATGATTGTCATTTACAAAACCAATAGCTCAAACTTTCCTAATGCGAGACCTATTGCATTGCAAATGCTTGTTATTATTGCGGCTCCAAGTTCTGAGAGTATCTAGTTGTTCTAATGGGTGTAAGTTCTGATATTTATATGTTTCCTTCGTCTTCATTGCTTAATTTTGCTTGCGAGAAAGTGTCACTCATCATCGTTGAATGTCACTCATAATTGCACTGAAATTATGAAAATGTCACACATAACCAATCGGAAACCTTGGCAGCTATGACCAATACTAAAATGCATTTATAAAAAGCACAGCTGCCTCGAACACAATGCCAATGGAGAGCAGCTCTCTCACCAGCTTTGCATATCCTGAAGCCGGTGGATTCCTCTTGCAAAAGCCTACGCACATCCGGGAGCGCCGGAAGTGACGTCATTGGTCTGCGGCAAGAACGAATACCGTGTGTTCAATGGCCATAATGGACGATGGATCGGGATCGGTCTTTTTATTTTTCCAGCTCCACTTCCAAAGCATCACAAGTTCATCGATTCCAGCTTGTATACTCCGGTAAGTGCTGCAGCTGCAACGTAGTTGTTAGTCCATCGGGGCAAGCTCCACGGATCTGCACGCGGCTGGGTCAGCCCCCCGATTCTAGCGCAGCTGCCTTCTTTAAACAAGCATTTGCAATGCAATAGGTCTCGCATTAGGAAAGTTTGAGCTATTGGTATTGTAAATGACAAATTTTTTATTTACGTTTTTTTTTTAAATAGCGAAATTAATAGCTTAGTTATTTACAATGCCAATAGTTATAACTTTCGCAAATGTGACACGTATAGCATTTGTAATGCAACATGTGTTGTATTTACGAGACTTACATGTATTGATATTACAAATAACAATGGCTGTTAATTTTTTTTCAATAATTAATACTTAAATAAAAGTTATTGTCATTTATAATGGCAATATCTTAAAGTTTTGTAAATAACTTTTGTGAAGATTATGTTCAGTGTATTTTATTGTGCCGAAAATCCAAGAACAGAAGTGAAATATTGACATATTTTTGTTACATTTGTAATAAAGCTTGAAACATTGAGAGAATATATTTGAACCAGGCGTTGAATGGTTGCACAGATTGATGCTGTGGTGGCGCTGAGTGTTGTTGTGATGGCGAACAAGTGATGCTGTGGCGTTCACTTATGCTGTGGTAGCGCATAGTGATGCTGTGGTGCTCTTGAGTGATGCTGTGGTGGTGCGGAGTGATGCTGTATGCTATGCTATGTTTATTTTTGCTATCCTATGGTTTGTTTTGTTATGCTATGCTGCGTTTTGTTATGCTATGCTATTATATGTTTTGTTTTGCTATACTATGTTTTGTTGTGTTTTGTTAAGCTTTGCTATGTTTTGTTATGCTATGCTGTTTTGTTGTGTTTTATTCTGCTATGCTGTTTTGTTATGCTATGCTATGTTTTGTTGTATTTGGTATGCTATGTTTTGCTATGCTATTATATGTTTTGTTTTGCTATACTATGTTTTGTTGTGTTTTGTTAAGCTATGCTATCTTTTGTTGTTGTTTGATATGTTTTGTTATGCTATATTTTGTTATGTTATCCTATGTTTGGTTATGTTATGCTGTTTTGTTTTGCCATCCTATTCTTTGTTTTGTTATGCTATGCTATGTTTAGTTTTGCTATCCTATGCTTTGTTTTGTTATGCTATGCTATGCTTTGTTATGCTATGTTTTGTTATGCTGTGTTGTTATATTATGCTATGTTTTGTTGTATTTGGTATGCTATGTTTTGCTATGCTATTATATGTTTTGTTTTGCTATACTATGTTTTGTTGTGTTTTGTTAAGCTATGCTATCTTTTGTTGTTGTTTGATATGTTTTGTTATGCTATATTTTGTTATGTTATCCTATGTTTGGTTATGTTATGCTGTTTTGTTTTGCCATTCTATTCTTTGTTTTGTTATGCTATGCTATGTTTAGTTTTGCTATCCTATGCTTTGTTTTGTTATGCTATGCTTTGTTATGCTATGTTTTGTTATGCTGTTTTGTTATGTTATGCTATGTTTTGTTCCGCTATGTTTTGTTGTGTTTTGTTATGCTATGCTATGTTTTGTTATGCTATGCTATGTTGTGTTTTGTTATGCTACGCTATGTTTTGCTATGCTTTGCAATGCTATATTTTGTTATGTATGCTATGTTTTGTTGTGTTTTGTTATGCTATTCTATGTTTTGTTGTGTTTTGCTATGTTTTGTTATGCTATGTTTTGTTATGCTATGCTTTGTTTTATGTTATGTTATGCTATGTTTTGTTATGTTATGCTATGTTTTGTTATGTTATGCTATGTTTTGTTATGTTATGCTATGTTTTGTTGTGTTGTGTTGTGTTTTGTTATGCTATGCTATGGATTGTTATACTATGCTGTGTTTTGTTTTGCTATGCTTTGATATGTTATGCTATGCTTTGTTATGCTTTTTTGTAGTGCTATGCTATTTTTTGTTGTGTTTTGTTATGCTATGCTTTGCTGTGTTTTGCTATGCTATGTTTTGTTATGCTATGTTTTGTTTTGCTATCCTATGCTTTGTTTTGTTATGATATGCTATATGTTGCTATCCTATGCTTTTTTTGTTATGCTATGCTGTAATTTGTTATGCTATGGTTGTTATTTTATGCTGGTGAGGGTGTGTGAGTGTGGGTGAGGGGGTGTGAGGGTGTGTGAGGGTGAGTGGGTGTGAGGGTGAGGGTGTGTGAGGGTGAAGAGGTAAGAGGGTGAGGGCGTGTGAGGGTGCGTGAGGGTGAGTGAGGGTGTGTGAGGGTGTGAGGGTGAGGGGAGTGAGGGTGTGTGAGGGTGTGAGGGTGAGGGGAGTGAGGGTGTGTGAGGGTGAGGGTGAGTGGGTGTGTGAGGGTGAGTGAGGGGGTGTGAGGTTGAGGGGGTGTGAGGGTGAGTGAGGGTGAGTGAGGGTGAGGGGGTTTGAGGGTGTGTGAGGGTGAGGGGGTTTAGGGTGAGGTGGTATGAGGGTGAGGTGGTGTGAGGGTGTGGGGGGTGAGGCTGAGGGTGTGTGAGGGTGAGGGTGTGTGAGGGTGAGGGGTTGTGAGGGTGAGGGGGTGTGAGGGTGAGGGATGTGAGGGTGAGGGGGTGGGTGAGGGTGAAGGGGTGGGTGAGGGTGAGGGGTGCGAGGGTGTGAGGGGGTGTGATGAAGTGTGAGGGGGAGGGTGTGGGGTTGTGAGAGTGTGAGGGGGAGGGTGTAAGGATGAGGCGTTGTGAGGGTGAGTGAGGGTGTAGGGGTGTGCGAGGTTGAGAGGGTGTTAGGGTGAGAGGATGAGAGAGGGTGAGAGGGGGGTGAGGGGGTATGAGAGTGTGTGAGGGTGAGGGTGTGTGTGAGGGTGAGAGGGTGTGTGGGGAAAACCTGCATGTGGTCACACTCCGGAAGGAAAAACAATATTCCAAGAGGAAATGAAGCCACTGGGCTTGATATGGAATCTGTGGCTAAAATGAAGTTAAAAGGCCTCGGGCAGTGAGTCTGGCTCTTAACACTGAGGAAAATCGAGGAACACCTGGGGTCTTGGTTTTTAGGAAAGCTACCCTGCTGGAAGAGAGGGGGTTTTGTTTGTAGGGGTAATTGATGCAGTGTGTCTTCACTACGTTAAGGAACATATTGCTGATTTCTAACATGTTGCAGTTGAAATTGATATAAGCATTAGTGTTCCTTTGCATGTGTTCTAGATATTTTTACGCGCCGGTCGATCCACAAATAGGAGCGGTACTAGAGATTGTGTTTTTCCGTCTTTAATCAGTGAAGCGATCGGATCAATATTTTGCAGAGCACTTCTAACACGTGCTTAATAACAGGCAGACTCCGATTGCATTCAGTGACTGGGCAACGAATGCCCCTTGAAGACGGGCAGTAATGCGCAGTGCATGAGATTACATGTACCCCCCGCTGTTTGGCGGCTTGGTGAGGGCAGCTAAAATGAGACGGCGCCATTATGAGCACAATGCACGTGAGAAGCAGGGGCCGCCCACACTAGAATTACCTCATTAGGAAACGATGAAAATGCCACTTAGGAATCCACTTACTGCAGGCGACTCACTTAGCAAATATGATGAGGTAACAGACCCGGTCTGCTGCGTGTTATCACTGCGCCGAGGCCCGTGCATTGAAATAGAGCAGGTGTTCGTCACCTTTACAAGATGAAAGTAACATGTGCGACAGTGAAATTGACAACGCTAAACAGAGCCTATTTTACACACGTATTTAGATGAGACATTCTAGCTTCCAATAAAAAATAACGTGGAAGGCTCACGGTCGACCCACCCGCACCACTAGGCCTGGGAGGCAGAATTCAGAGTGAGCCTCTTGTTTATCCTTGCGCTGAAGGCGAGCGGGGAGCAAGTTGCTGCGACGGGGGCAATTCAGCAGCCAAACTGGTTGAGGGGTAATGAAACTCCCACCGCTGGGTGAGTGCGTCGGGCCTCCAGGAACAGTACCCACTTCACACAGGTTCAGCAGGTTGCCAAACTCAAAGAAGAAGCGCGCGGCCTACGCGGACGGACAGCCGGTGCCCTGACGCCACGGGGTCAGCCGGTCGGGGGAGCGGGAGCACCGGGCCCGGGGCTCCCGCAGCCCCGCCTGTCACTGCGCGAGGACAGGCTCAGCGACGCCGCCTCCAAGAGGAAGCAGAGGGCACTGGGGGATAAGCCGCCAGGCCGCGAGGAGGGGACTGCAGCGGGAGAACGAGGCGGGGGTAGC
The DNA here is from genome assembly GCF_964261635.1 of Lissotriton helveticus. Taxonomy (NCBI): domain Eukaryota; kingdom Metazoa; phylum Chordata; class Amphibia; order Caudata; family Salamandridae; genus Lissotriton; species Lissotriton helveticus. The sequence continues at coordinate 130,213,023 of NC_136065.1, forward strand.
GCACCAGGCTCGGGGGAACGGAACCTGGGGGTGTCGGGGCTCAAGAACCGCTTCGCAAAGACCGAGGTCTTCATTATTTTACTTTCTCTGAGTCGAACCACCAATATGAAAAAATAAGCCTTGTAGGATTTGTATGACAGGAAAGTTCCTATTATCCCTAATTTCATTGTTTTAATAGAGTAGCAGCCATGATGTGTAAAAATAAAAAAAAATAAAAAAAACGGAAGTCAGGCACTTTTGCCTGAGACGGGGGCGGGGCCTGCAATCCAGCAGGAAGTCCCGCCCGCCGCCACAGCCGCCGCCGCCGAGGAAGAAGTGGAGCGATGAGACACTGAACACGCCGAAAGAGCCCGGTAAGTGGTGGGAATGGGGGTCACGCGCGTGTGTATGTGTCTGGAGTGCGTGTGTGTGACTGTGGGGGAGGGGGGTGTGTGTGAGCGAGTGTCTGCCGTGTGCCTGCGTGTGCATGCGCTCGCCTGTGTGTGCGCATGCAGAGGGGTGGGGGGTGGGGGGTGGGGGCTGCCTATATGTGAAGCGCTCTGATACCTGATTCGGTTCGGGGCTGGGAAATAAAAAAAAAAAAAAAAAAATGCTGAGTTACTCTGCGCATGCGCGGGTGAGACGCGCGCTCCCGCGGTGAAATCCGCGAAGGAAACGCTCGTGTCAGATTGGTGTCCACTCTCCCAATAACGGGCAACATTAGGTCTGAAGCAGACTCTCTCAATGCTCACGCATTGAGAGTACGTCTGCTCGACCTAAAAAGAGCAGCAGTCCTCCGCTCTCGGTCCTAGCTGCTCAGTTTCCGTCCCAGACGAGCTTCCTCATTTTTCGGAAAGCACAAGTTTTCATTAAGTGGGCCAGACCTAGCTCCGTGCAGATAAAGGAAAAAACATAATTTCTTTGGTTGATGTGGCACCCGATGCGTTGGCTGCACACTTTTCCGAGCCAAGGGTGTACGCCTGACCGGTGACCGGGTGGAACACTAAGATAAAGGTGTGTGCTTCGTGTTAGTGTAATGAATGCCTGCGTTGCAGTGTGCGTGCGTGATTGCGTGTGTTTGATGTTTGCCTACATTAGCATGCCTGCTTGTTTATGCACCTTTTGTGTTTGAGCTTGTGTATGTGTGGTAGCGTGCCTGTGTAAGTTGTGGAAAATTGCAAAAAGCCTAAAAAATGTTTTAAAACAAGTTCCTCGCCGTAAGGAAAAATAAATGACTGCCCGTGTATTAGGTAGCTAAAGTTTTCGCCTAGTGTTAGTTCGGAAATTAACGCTGGGTACAATGTTGAGATGATTTCTTCTAAAGCATGTGACATTCTGCATTTCATCTGAAATGTATCCGTGTCACAAGCACATGAGATTCTTCAAGAGAGATAGGGACAAGAAGACAGTTCCCTCTAAAACTGCCAGGGGGAAACTAAAACATCACATCATACCAGCCTCGCGCACAAACATGCAAAGCAAACATGATGAAACACTGGTCGCATATTCATTTCATTTTATTTCTCATGACTTTTAGTACCGAGATATACAACATCGGTTGATGCCTATATGGATGCCTAAAAGCATTTTACATTTTATTTGCATAAAGCAAATGTGCAAACGAAGAAAATGTTCTGAACAGTAAAACACAGGGGAGGTGGAGCGTCAACATAGGAAGGATGACTTGCACAGAACCCACTCCCTTCTCCTGTGAGATGCAGGCCTCGCTTCTGCCAATCAGATTTCAGTTGAGAAGGTTGCAGACTCCTGCTATACTAAGGCCAACAAAATGGCCCCTAATACCGATAGAGCGGAAACGACAGACTCTGGCCAAATCGGTATAAATAGAGATGTAGTAGAAACGCGACTTGTGGTATTAGAGTGTGTGATAATAACACAAGTTAAAACAAATGAGCACCTTTTAGCAGGTGAAGTTGCGGTTCAAAAGTGAATATTTGTTAGGGTATAGCCACTGCGGTTGACAAAAGACTTTCCTCCTGCCAAAGATGCTAGTCAGTTCTCGGCACTAAATTCAGGAACTGCTGGCACGTACTTCCGTTATCTGGCTTTCGCCAGGTCTCTAGAATAAGTCCTATGCAAACGTGAAAATGTATGCCTTCTGAAAATTAGTTAAAATTATATGAAATTTAATGAAATCCACTTATGTTGGTATCTTGCATGAAAATTTAATGTGTGGGTGGGCATCGTTAATGTTCATCTCAATGAAAAAGGAAGTCCCTTAGCCTCTTATGGATCTAGAAGTGCAGTGACGCTGAAAAATTGTGTGAATGGAAGCTTCCTCAAGCCCCAACACTCTTTACAACGAACCTATGTGAAAAACCTTTTTTGTGAAGAAGGGGTTTTAGGACATTACAAATATTCTCCAGTTCACTTTTTTCTTAGCTGAGCATCTTTCATGATGTCAAAGAAGCCTACAGAGAGAAAAGTTATTTTAGGTTAAGCAGGATGGAAAGTCTGCACTCAGGCCCTGTGTCTATGACCAGGTCCTCTTCAAGTCAGCCGCTTCCCTGGTCGCTCTCTCTCTCCTTTCCTTCCCTCCCCTCTCTCCTTCCCTCCCCTCTCTCCTTCCCTCCCCTCTCTCCTTCCCTCCCCTCTCTCCTTCCCTCCCCTCTCTCCTTCCCTCTCCCCTTCTCTCTTTCCCTCTTCCCCTTCTCTCTTTCCCTCTTCCCCTTCTCTCTTTCCCTCTTCCCCTTCTCTCTTTCCCTCTTCCCCTTCTCTCTCTCTCCTTCGCTCTCTCTCTCTCTCTCCTTCGCTCTCTCTCTCTCTCTCCTTCGCTCGCTCTCTCTCTCTCTCTCTCCTTCGCTCGCTCTCTCTCTCTCTCTCCTTCGCTCGCTCTCTCTCTCTCTCTCTCCTTCGCTCGCTCTCTCTCTCTCTCTCCTTCGCCCGCTCTCTCTCTCTCTCTCTCCTTCGCTCGCGCTCTCTCTCCTTCGCTCGCGCTCTCTCTCCTTCGCTCGCGCTCTCTCTCCTTCGCTCGCGCTCTCGCTTCTTCGCTCGCGCTCTCTCTCTCTCTCTCCTTAGCTCTCGCTCCTTCGCTCGCGCTCTCTCTCTCCTTCGCTCGGTCTCTCTCTCTTTCTCCTTCGCTCTCTTTATTTAAAAAATGATCATTTTATTTAGAGCTTAGGAAAAATCGCTTATGTTAGAAATCAGTTAAAGTTTAGCAAAGAACAGATATTTCCGAATTCATTCTCTCCTAACATCCCTAACTAACACCCTCATCTTATCCTTCAATCCTGCAAAGCAAACAAATAAATCATAAGAGTCTTACATCCAGGAATCGGTCATCAGTCGGGCAGCACTTCAGTAGATATCGAAAAAGCGACCCCTAGACAAAACCAGGGTTTTTTATACCTTAATTCCCTAACTTAATCTATCTAAAAAGTAACTATCACTACTTATTCAAACTCTGAATGGACAAATTCCGGGTGGGTGAGCATCATCTCACCATTACAACATCATTTTCTCGTTGGTTCAGCAGAAAATAAAGGGTCTATGTTTTAGGACAGTCCATAGCTTAGCTATTTCTTTAAGTTGAAACATCACCTCCCATTCCCACGATCACAACATTCAAGCGTGCATGTTTGGAACCCATCCTAGGTTCCGGGCCAAGGTAGCCTTGAACCTCCTCGAGCACAGGCAGTTCAATCTGACTTGCAGGTTTTGGCGCACCTGTGCTGTCCAGCTCTTGCTCACTGTTTACCCGAGCGTCCATTTTTTTTTATCTAGGCCTCAGAAGCCACTTTTAGAACTATCATAGAAACAAACACAAATTCATGTTAATTATTGAATTTAAACCCATTCTGTTTACCTCCCACCATACTAATGTTTCCCATTAGTTGTTACCTAGCAAATAAGCCACACAAATGCGTTTTATACTTACATAATCAACCACTTCTTAGCACAAAAACATGTACAATAAGCACATTTAGTCTGAGTTTGTTTATATTTAAGCTGCGCATTAATTCACAACACATATTAATTAATTATATGGCAACATGCAAGCAAAATAAGTACTCCCGTGTATAATAAAATGTGTGCATCTTATTCTATGGTTGATTAATTTCACAAAACACCTTTAGTAAATGTTATCGTTGTGGGACATTGACTTCAAGAGGGGTACACAAAATTTTGCGTTTGCCACCTCGCTCCATCAGTAGCAGGCATCTGACTCTATGCATTTGTGGGGATAGGTAACTTGATTTCCCGTCACAAACCCCAGTGTGAAAGTTTACTTATTGATAGTTCTTCTATTTCTCTCATAATGCCTCTACTTTGCTATTACTATTTGTCCTGAGCAGCAAGACCTAAGCATACACTCTGGCTCTCCAAAAATAAAGTTGATTATTTGGTAATTTCCTCAATGGCCTTCAGTGCATGCCCAAACACTTCTTTGTAGTCCAAAATCTAGGCATATTAGATAGAAATTGCACCAGGTCAGTGTACTTTTTCTCCAATTAAATCTGTAAATCACTTTGATGTGCTTTGTATTTTACCTCAGAAACTTAAACCACACAAACTAATTCCTGATTTTTATATCTAGAAGGACATAATCATGGTTTCATTCAACGTCCTGTTTTTCACTTGTGATCATTCTGTGTGTGTTCGAAAAGATGGTGACTTCCTGCTTTTGGACAATCCCGGGGAAGTTCTTTGTAAATGGCTGGTCGAAAATCTAGATGAAGCTGGTCGGACAATCACCGAAGAGAGAGATTTTAAAGCTACGATTCTGCTCCAATCATCTGGTAAGCACAATAAGTAAACCTTTATAATAAGTTTGCAACTGCAGGATAATGGTACAAATTACCAACCTGTTTCAGTAAAAACCTAGATTTGTGATTAATTAATCCAATAATGGACAGTAAAAATGAAAAAGCATGTCCTCACATATGCCTTGGATTGCTCTCCAGAGACAAATATAACACTTATGAAAAGGGCTGAAACATTTAGCTTGTGGCACTACTATAAGGCAGCCATTTTTGAATAAACTATTTTATTTAGGCAACTTTTTTCAGGAGGTTCAAGTTCAGGCTTACAATGTGTACTGTCTATTAAGGAAAACTTCGTTATGGATAGATTGTACATTTGTCCTTTATTATCAAAACCTCTTTATTTATATATTATGGCTAGTGTGTGAAGATATATTGCAAGTGGTCAATGTGTTATCTGTTTTGAAGTTTATATGTTAATCTATATTTTTTCTCTTGCTTTTTTTAGTGAAGAAACAGTGTCTAATGATTCAGGATATTTTTCAAGAGAATTGCAAGCTATTCTGGCACTTTGATATCTTTCTGCATGCAATGTTTTTAAATATGGCTGCTTTGTACTGTTGGAGGGAGCCTAGCAAATATTACATTGTTAGCCATGTATAGATGCCAACTCAAAAAACCACTCTTCCTACATATATTTTTTAATATGTAACCTAACATGATGGCAAATAGTTGTGTTATTTTGCAGACTGATATGCAGCAGTTGGTGAAGGACTCAAATGATCCTTCACGGTTCAAAGATGTTCTCGTTCCAAAGCGGAAATCGCACAAGCTCTTGGAGGAAGCCAAGGCAGCTCGGGACAGTGCAGGTTTTTTTCTAAATGGTATCAGCGAAATACTTTTTTCTCCAAAAGAACTTGAAACTACAAAAGGTGTAACGAAGGCTCGTGCTGGAACAGATGTCCTTGATGAGGAGGTCAATGCATTATTTGGTAAGATATTACAACTGTTCAATGTAACATTCATTCGATCTTGGATTGCGAAAATTCATTATTATACTGTTAAAGGTTTGCATGTGTGGTCTGGTATCATATAATGGTAAGATGACTCAATCATTACTCAACAGATGTCTGCAAAAGAGCAAGAAGAGCAATGGGGGTCTTGTAATTTATTAACAATTTGTGCTGTTTGTGCTTCAAATCTGGCACAAACCCGTGAGTTGTGATTTTATTTCTAAATCTGTGGTCCAGGTGAGGGGCTCAAACTGGATGAATGGGTGATAGCAAACTGAACTTATAAAATACTGTGCTTGCAGCTTTTATTTAGCCACATGTGCCTCTTTGACCAAGTGCCCTTAATGTTACACTTATGAACCCTTGTAACCCTAACAATATCTCATCTGGCACTCTATATGAAATAATGGAACAAACTTTTTAAAGGAAGCTCGGCCCTATTAAAATCTAAAAATAGTCGTGGTAACATGATACTGATGTATGTTTTTTTATTTTTCCAGAGTTCATGAAGTCTGTGTGCAGTACCAACGGCTGGCCATCACTGGACTACAGAAGTATGAGAAGGAAGCTGGCGATAAAGATTTGCAATGCTAGGAGAGGATTAAAGAAAACTCAGAATCTAGAATCAAACGACTAAGTTGCTGGTTTCCGTTAAGCAATTTGTTCTGGTTGCAGTAGCCTGGCCTTTTTTTCCCTCTTTTTCCTGGACTTTTTTCTGGATTTATGCTCTTGTTCGGTTTCCTGGCCCCCATGGGGCTAAATATGTGCTTGCAATAAATAAAATTACATGTTGACACACACCTTTTGAACATTTTTCATTTCACCACTGTTTGGTTTAGTCTTTTGCCACTGGTCACCATGTCAAACAGCTTCAGATAATGCTCTGTACCTCAAAATAAGGCAAGTCCCAGTGAGTCAGGAGTATGGGAGTAGCAGCACGCGTAAACACTAGCAGCTCGTATAGGGCGTGCTGTGGGAGGGGAAGGGTAGCAAACATGGACATACGCGGAACGGAGGAATGTAATTACTTTCCTTCGTTCTGTTGTATGTCCGTGGTTGCTACCCTGCCCCTCTCCGCCAGTGCCACCGCCCTGTTGCACGCCCTATGCAAGCCGCTACTGGTTGTTGCGCTTATCTGAATTCAAAGTATAACATTCTTGCAGACCACTACTTTTGTATGAAGGTGCTTGTGGTATTTCTGCAGCAGAACCCTAGCCTAAATTGCATTTTTCAGATTTATTTTAAACAGGTATCTACCTCTCACTGTAGAATTAAAAAGTAATCTTTCCAAAGCAGGAGAAAATTAATCTGTTAATTAGGACCAGGTTTAGAGAAGTTTTGTGTTTGGTTTGCTTGTTTTATAATGCAGACCTGAATCAAAATCCTTTTCAGGATTTACAAATCGAATCAAATTGGTATTTGGTACAACACTCATCAAAAATGGGAAAGGTTCCACGTTTGTCTAGACATAGTATTTTTGGGGTACCAGAACGTTACCCTTCAGTACAAAACCCAGGCTAGACTCTCAGACAACATTGCATTCTAGTGCAGTGGTGTTAGAGAGAGGGATAGACATGCCACTCCCCTGCTCTCTCCCTGTTATGCAACACAGCCAATTAGGGTGCTGCACTGCGTTCAGTGACCGGTTTTTATAAATCTGTGCCTTACTTTATAAATTGTGGCATTTCAAACTATTCTTGGTATTGTGTAAAAAAAGGCATATTACATCAAAGTGGCCTGTTTTTGACAGGAACGTACATCTAACAGGTGGTCTGCCAAATGTTTTCCTACCAGCAAATCCATAGTCCTAAACTAGTAGGGAATACTGGCAGTCGAGTAACATGCTCCTAACTTGGAATTATCAAGGTGTAATTCAACTGTAATGATTTATTAATGATTCTAAATTATTAATTAGATCATCTGGGAGTAATCCACTCTTAGCCTTCAGTTGGTTTAAAATAATCCAAGAGTATTTAAAGTAATCCATGCTCATTTTTGCGTTGGCATTAAATCATCCTAGCGTAATCAACACTGAAAATATAATGGGGCCATTCTGATGTAATCAATAGCCATCCTGAAGCTGTCATAGGATCATCCAGGAATAATCCACACTCATCCAAAAATTGTCATGGGATCATTCCAGAGCAATCCACTTCCATCCTGGAGCGGTTATAGGATCATCCTGGAATAATTGACAGTCATCCTTAAATTGTCTAGAGCCCATCCTTGAGTCATTCGCACTCATCCTGATGTTGTCAATTAGTATTCGTGGAGTTGTAAAAGGTAATCACTCCCTGCCAGTGGAAGTCATCAGAACACCATCCTAGCGTAGTTATTGTGATTACAGTAAGAGTCATCCCATTTAAATAATCGGCCCTATGGGCAGACTTCAGGATGGCTTGGGATGACGTGCCCAGGAATAGCTGGCTGAAGTCATCGAATGACGACAGAATCACTCCAGGATGATCTTCCTTTTTGACTAGGGCAGCCTCCATTAAGTAGGTCCTGGGAGGAAGGAGGGGTGCAGGGAGGAGATGGGCCAGGCTAGGCTGGAGGTGGGAAAAACAGCGGTAGGCAGGAGCACAAACAAAACAGAGGAAATAGGAGAAAAAGGCACACGGAAAACAGGGGAAACAAGTACAACAGGGAGAGACACACTAAACAAAAATTGAGGGAACTAAGAAAAAGTGGAGGCAGGAGCAGTGCATCAGCATGAGGAGAGCTAGGCCTGAGACCTGCTCAATGGGGTCACACTGCGGCCGCCATTAAGTAAGTCCTGGGACAAGGGAGGGGCACTGCGAAGCAGTGGGTGGGGCTAGGCGGGAGGCAGGAAAACGGCAGCTGGCGGGAGTAGACGGCAAAGAGGGAAACAATGACAAAAAAGCAGTAAGAAAATGGGGAAACAGGAGAAAATGGGGGTAAGATGGGGAAAACATGCAGGGGCTACAGGGATTTGTGTTTCCCGGCTGTCATCTCAGTATCATTGAGAAAACATACTAGCTGCCACTCGACTGCATAATTTTTTTATTCTTGTTCCCAGAAGTTTCTCTGAGAGGCTTTTTCACGATATATTGAGTGCAATGTTGTCAACAGTATGGCTATCTGCAGGATAGAGTGAGGGAGGGAGGGAGTGAGAGAGTGAGTGAGTGAGTGAGTGAGGAGGGTGGGAGGGAGGGAGGGAGGAAGGAAGGACGAAGGAAGGAAGGAAGGAAAGAAGGAAGGAAAGAAGGAAGGAAGGTAGGAAGGAAGGAAGGAAGGAAGGAAGGAAGGAAGGAAGGAAGGAATTGATTGATTCCCAGGAGGAAGTGGTTAACAAGGGTGCAATATAAGTTAAAAGTCTGCAAGGTGAAGACACATATAATATGAAATGTAGGTCTTTTGGAATTACAGAATCCTTAATACAACCTATCTAAATTCCAAAAATGCTTCTCAACAAAAATATTGTGTTTCACTTGCTTTGTATCTCTCCTCACTCCAAAGTGCTAAGAGAGTTCTTGATCTCTTTCGTTCCAATGTTCCTGTCTGCCTTTTTGACCCCCGCCCCGTCTCTTCTAACTACGAACCGACATAAAAGTGAGCAAGAACGGAGAAAGCAGGAAATATATAGGGTTAGAAGAGTGAACAGGGCATGCCTCTTGATCGGAGGACTTTCATGTGGTTAACAGATTCTCCGTCAATGTTATATTCCTTGCTCTCATATTATCTACAATCCCCTGTACCTCACCCCCAATAATGTATCAGTCACAAGATCCATTGGGAAAAGATGCACTCCTATTAAATTCGGATAAAGTCTTCTTAACTAGGATACTTCTGACACCAGACATATGCCGTGCTTCCGTGGATAATATCCCTAACAATGCAAGCTCTCGCCTGAGGCCTTTGCCTCTTTCCAAGAATTCCCTCTAATTGATTGCAAATGGTTGGCGTGATTTCATCAAAATTAAAAAGTAGCATTCCTTCGCTGGAGAGCAACACGGCTACGGCCAGGCACCGCCATGACTCACAGCGAACAGCAGCGCTGAAGTTGTGTAACAAAGTCAAAGACAAGCCAGGGAGGCTGTACATCAACTTCAGAGAAGGGGTGAGTGGCCTTCCAGGAATAGCATCATTTGCTATTCCAGCCTCAATTCCAGCATGCCATCCTCGGTACGCAAAGTCTACAGAGTCTGGCAAGTAACAAACCTTTTCTTTATAACTGGGGCTTTTAGTTTTTGCGTGGGCCAAAACCTTTTCATTCCACTACATGACAGCATATATATAGCAAGGGGCAGTGGGTCAGCCCACATCACTAATTGGCTAACTTCACTGTGAGTGACAGCATTCTGCTTTCCCCTTTCACAAAGAGAAATTGCACACACAAAATAGTTAGTTTCAATGACTAAAATGGCTATGTGTGATTTTTTATTTTGTTGAAAACTTTTTATTGATTTTAAAACAAGAAAACAAAAGAACAATACAAAACAAGGCAGTACATTAAAACGTGTCATCACGTGGCCCGTGGGGGGGGGGGTACATAGAGGAATCAAGCAGTAGTGCAATCAATAATTGGGGGGGGGGAGAGGGGGGGGGGGGGGGGGAAAGGAGGCCAAAATATATACAAAACAACTATATTCCTGCGGAGGAAACGTCAGGTTGGGAGGAAGACAAATCAGCATCAAATTCCGACATTGGGGGAGTACATATATCTCCACGGTATGCGTTCCATTGGGTCCACACTTTCCCCCACTTGCCTGGTCTGCCACGGGAGACATACACAGTTTTTTCTCGAAACATGCACCAATCCATGTTTTGTGTCCACCCCAGAAGTGTCGGAGGCTTCTGAGCGCCCCACAATTGGGCAATATCACGCTTGGCAACCATGTTGCCCAAGGTCGCCCAGCGGAGCTGCGCTTGATTGTAGTCATTCGGCTCCCAGACATTCAACAAGCATCTTCGCGCTTCAGGCATTAATCGCACTCCCGTGACCTCACTCATTACTTCATGCACGCGGTTTCAATAACGTATCACAGCAGGGCATTCCCAGATAATATGAAGGAACGTAGCCACCATACCGCATCCGCGCCTGCACAATCCATCCATCGAAAATCCCATTCGAACAAGACGGGGGCCAGTCACATACACTCTATGCAAAATTTTTAGTTGGACGAACCGAAGACGTGCCGGGATAGCCACTTCCTTCGGGGAAGAAATCGCGGACTGCCAGTCCTCATCATCGAGTTCCAGACCATCTCCGGTCCACAACCCTCGAAGACTATCTAGTAGATCAGTCCTGGTATTGATCAACTTTTTATAAATTAGCGAGATCGTGCTATCAGGAACGTGACCATCCAGAATCCGATCCTCGAGCGGGGATGCCTCCAGCACGTCCGAGCCTAGTGGAAAAACAGACAAGACCGCATGCCGGACTTGCGCATATCTGAAGAATTCCTTATCATTCAGCCCATACTCAACTTTCAATTCCTCAAACGTCTTGACCCTGTCCTTGATCCATACGTCATCTACCCTACTGATCCCGATCATGTCCCACCGATCAAATCCCTTTGATTGCCAAAGGGAGCCCAGTTTATCCGAAGCATATAGTGGGGTAGCCCGGGTCGGCCTGTCGGCCCATCCCGTGGCCGCCGTAGCTCTACGCCACACCTGCACTGCTGTTTTGGTGGGGCCCGTAAGAGTTTCACCAGCTGATTTCGCATATAGAGCCCTATTGTAGTCCCAACCGGGTAGCAACCATCTGTCCATCGCAAAAGCCGGGTTTAGTGGGGGAGTGTAGGTGCCATGGTTGATGGCCCCCAATTGAGAGGCCCAGTAATAGCGACAAATGTCCAGGAGAGCGATGCCGCCATCGTACCAAGGGAGTGTAAGCTTCGAGAGGGCGATGCGAGGACGGCCCCCCCATAACAATTGCCGCTGTAGACTCTCAATCTCACGAAAATATTCCGCTGGCACAACATCAAGCGTGTTTTGAAGCGCATAAAGGAATCGGGGGAGCGACATCATCTTAAACAATGCATCTCGTCCCAAGGGAGAAAGGGGGAGTCTGCTCTAAGTCCCGACATCCGCCCAAAGGCGTCTGAGAGGGGGCAGCAGATTGCGCTCATACCGAAGTGTGGGGTCCAAGGTGACAAAGATTCCCAGATATTTGAAACCATCTAGTACCACCGGAATAGGACAATCACGGGGCAGGAGAGGAGTATCACCGGAGAGAACATAAACGCAAGATTTAGACCAATTTATAACTAAGCCGGAATTCTTACGGAAAGAAGTCAAAACGTCGAAAAGGACGATTAACGACTTTCGGGGCGATGTGAGGTACAAAAGGATATCATCTGCATACAGAGATACACGGTCTTCAAATTCCGGAGACCATCGAATGCCCTTCATGGATGGTTCCCATCGCAGCCAAGCCGCCAGTGGCTCTAAAGCAAGGGCAAACAAGAGTGGGGACAGAGGACAGCCCTGGCGCGTACCTCTACCGAGAGCAAAGGAGGCCGAGACACGTCCATTCACCACTACCTGGGCTAAGGGATCAGCATAAAGCAATCAAACCCAACGGATAAAGGTGGGCCCAAACCCGAATTTGGAAAGGACCGCCCAAAGATAGGGCCATTCAATCGTGTCAAACGCCATGGTGGCGTCCAAAGACGCCAAGATGGCCGACTCTCTCAATGTCCCCGCTCGTACGAGGACTCCGTGCAAGCGCCGAAGATTAAGTGCCGTATTGCGATGTGGGATAAATCCGGACTGGTCTGGATGAACAAGATCGCCTATAACAGTCACCAGATGATTAGCAAGAACTTTGGCCAGGATCTTGGGTTCAGCATTTATTAGGGAAATAGGCCTGTATGATTCGCAGCGGTCACGTGGCTTACCCTCTTTATGAATAACCACTATGGAAGCCAATCTCTGGTCAGGAGGAAGAAACCCTTCCGCCAGTGATTCCAAAAACATAGATCGCATATATGGTGCCAGCACATCCGGACGGAGCTTGTAGAGTTCTATAGGGAGTCCATTAGGGCCCGAGGCCTTCCCGGAGCGGATCGAACGGATAGCGGTCGCAACTTCATCCGCCGTGGGCGGAGCTTCCAGCAGGTCCCTCTCTGATCCAGACAAGCATGGTAGCGAGATATCGCGTAAAAGCATGTGGGAGTCCTGCTCCGGTCTATCGGACACAGGGGAGTACACTACCCGAAAATAATCGGCGAACCTCTCAACAATCCCAGCAGGGTCCGTGATACTTTCACCATTCGCGTCAACTATAACAGGAACCACTCGACTCGCGCATTCTCTCCTATCCAACCAAGCAAGCAACTTCCCAGCCTTATCCTCCCACATCATACAGACGTCCCTGCTGTTCACGACTCATCTCCTTCGCTGCATCAGTCACCAGAGCTCTGTACTCATGTTGTTTTAGGTCCAACAGATGAAGCCTCTCAGGGGAGACCCCAGCATCAAACTCTCCCTCAAGAACGGTAATTTCAGTCTCAAGACGAACAACCTCCTCTCGTCTACATCTCTTAACATTGCCAATCGACGAGAGGGCCTGCCCCCGAATTACAGTTTTGTACGCCTCCCACAAGGAGACAGAAGAGGATACTGACCCCACATTTTCGGCAAAGTATTGATCAATTGTCTTAAGTAGTTCCGCTCTAATCTTAGGATCACGGAGGTACCATGGGTTGATCGGGGCCACTCGACCCTCCGATCCCCCATGTGCGTTCTCAACCAACCACAGTGGGGAATGATCCGAAATACCCCTGGCAAGATGTTTCACCTCCCCTATACGGGAAGTCTGGGAGGAGGGCATCAAAACATAATCCAATCTCGAAAGGCTGCCGTGGGCCCCAGAGTGAAAGGTATACTGTTGTTGCCCAGGATGATGTAAGCGCCAACAATCGGTCAGCCCCAGCGCCTCCATGAAGTCCCCAAGCCAGGATTGGAACTTAGCGAGAACTCGGGGAGGGTAACGATCACACATCCCAGATACTACTGAATTAAAGTCTCCCCCGACTACAAGCAAACCCTCGGGGACTCCCAGAATCACTCTTCCCAGATCTGCATAGGTCGTAGTTTGAAGACCTGGGGGTATGTAAACAGAAAATAATGTAACCACCCTACCCTCCCAACGCCCCACAATGGCGGCGTACCGCCCTCTATCATCAAGTATAATGTCGTCAACAGCGAGTGGGAGGGAGGTCCGGATTAGAATGCCCACCCCTCTGGAGCCAGAAGTGAAACCTGAGTGTGCAATGAGACGATAGCCACGCCTATTCATGGCGTGGCACGTATTACCCAGCAAGTGCGTTTCCTGAAGCAAAACCACATCAGGGGACAAGCGTCTCAGTAACTGCAAGACCACTCCCCGCTTAATTCTGTCTCCCAGACCATTTACGTTCCAACACAGTATCCGTAGTCCCCTACCCCCATCCCAGATTCCACCCCAAGTCCCCCCCCACACCAGCCGCGACACCACAACACAGAAGATCATCAGCATTAGGCCTTGAAAAAAACAAAGAAACACATCCCTGAACTTCTCAACCCCAGAGAACAACATCATACCCCCCACCCCGCACCCCTGCGTTAGACTCAAAAGCCACCCCAACTCGCAGCGTGCCTGTCGCCCTAACATACAACTGATCTACGAAAAGAACCCCAGAGGAGGAAGTCTCACCCGCCCCTCACCCACACCCCAGTAAGACAATGGAGTAGCAATCGTTATCAGTATAGCATCGAACCACTGCCGAAAGTCAAAACGTTGGCCCGGGAGCCGATGTCGCTCCCTATTCCTGCTCCGTCGGGCCGCCCTCCGCTCCACCGGAAGGTTCCGATTGTTCAAATCGCCCTCGTCTCGTAGGCAGCGAGTCCAACCAGTCATTAGCCGCTTCAGGATGGTCAAAGAAAAATGTTCTATCGTTGTGGACGATACGCAATCGAGCCGGGAAAAGCATGGCATATTTCATGTCCCTGTCTCTCAGTCTCTTCTTCACTCCTTGAAATCCCAGCCGCTGCTTCTGGACTTGTTGGGTGAAGTCCGGGTAAAAGCTGACCGCAGCGTTCTCATATTCCGTGGGGCCTGATGGGCGGGAAGCCTGCAGTATCACATCTCTGTCACGAAAGTTGAAAATCCGCCAATGATGGGGCGCGGAGAGGCACCCAGCTTGGGCGGGCCACCCGGGACACGGTGGGCCCGTTCTACTACAAAAAACTTGCTCAGGCCCTTGGGCGCTAAATGATTTAGGACAAGGTCCTCCACCAGTAGGTCCACAGCTGACGATTCCGTCTTCTCCGGGACACCGACCAGTCGGACGTTGTTCCGTCGTGCTCGGCCCTCAAAATCGTCCAAGCGATGGGAGAGATAGTCACGGGCGGATCTCAGATTACCGACCTCCGTCTGTAGGTCAGAGACATCGGTGATAAGACTAGTAGTCTTCAGGTCGAGAGACTTGACCTTTTCGTTGGTTTTTGCAAGATCCGCCCTGATCAGATTGACATCTATGGCAACAGTGTCCAGCTTGTGGGTTAGGGCCTCATACTGTTGTCCCATCGCGGCCTTCATCCCAGCAATGGCGCACATGACGTCTTTCAACGACGGGTCATCACCCAGCAGGGATTCGTCCTCAATGCCGGCCGGGGGTTTAGCCATTCCGCTCGGAGAGCTCTTAGTGAGGGTATATCGGTCCATGACGTTGGATTGGACAGAACCTCCTCGAGCTGCCGGTCTGGTCTTGCGCCTCTCTGCTTCAGGCTTGGTGGCCATCTTAGGTCGTGTGCCCCGGAGGGTATTCTGAGACCTAGTGAAAATGGCTACACTCGATGTGCCCGCAGAAGCTCAGAGAATAAAGTGAGGACCAGTCACTAGGCAAAGAGCAAGAAAGTCCGGATCTCCGAGCGATGTTGCGAATAGTTGAGTGAAGCAAGCAACCAGGGCGACCAAGGCAAGGTCAATGACGTAGGCTCGTCAGAATCGAAACTGAAAGTAGAAGACCGGGCAAGGGAGGTTAGCGCAGGCCGTTGTTATTCAATTACTACCCGGCTGGCAGAGTAGGCAAGCCCGGGGCAGTGCCATGGAACAGGCCGCAAATATTCAAAAATCCATATATTCGGTTCCCGGAGACCAAATCGAAATTCGCAAACGGATAAATGATCAGCAGGTTCTCGACCACAAAAGCCCGTCGTCCAAATCAGGATTAGTTGCAGGATAGTCGATGGAGGTGGCGAAGGTCCGGGAGCTCTGAGCTCACGCGACCATCTTGGGTGCGCGCTAAGCTCCTCCTCAATGTGTGATTTTTTAACCCAAAAAATATTTTTGCTTTTAGCCAATGCAGTTTAAAAATTTGATCAGCAATAAAGTTTAGCAAAAACCATGAGAAAACAAGCACTGACAATGCCAAAATGCTGGCAGGCAACGCCATGCCTATTGGTTTTGCCAATGCTTGTTTTTTGAATGCTTAATGCATTCTTGTACTGAAGCCCAGGTACCATGATGCGTCCAAGTTAAATTTGCCTACAAAATTACTTCATATTTCGGGAGTTGGTGGGTCTGTCCCCTGCTTACTACTTCAGTAAGTAAAAAATGGAAGGGTCCATTTTACAAGGCAGGGGTGTTGCTTCTAGACCTACCTCTATATTCAATGTAGGCCCAGATGGGCTGAATCCAGGCTAGAGTTTCAGTATAACCACTGACAATGTAAGCAATTTCTGTGTAGATGTATTCTATGTAATGAAGCTCACCTTCAAATCCTGAAAACCTGGCAAGGATTTGGCCCTCAAATAGAAAGACAATTAATGTTCTTGCTTTTCTGAATTCTGGTTCTCTATTTTGTGATGTGAGCTCACTGTGTCTAAGAAGCCAGCACAGCTAATGAGGAACTGGGCTGAGGCACTGGTGCTCATTCCAGCTAGTACCTAAGCCATCCCACACTAAGTTCAAAATGTAAATGTATGCCAGATTCGAACCTTTTACCCATGGGCTTTCCTAACCCAGTGAAACCAAAGTTTTCATGCACATTTCAGTCGGAGGAATATGTGCAGCAGGAAGTAAACGTGCATGGAATTGGTCCTGGAATCAGGGGATAGATAACATGTATAATTGGAACCGGAAAGCTGATCATGCTAGTTATTCCTCATTAGGAGCTAGCAAGCTCGAACCAGTTGGTAATGGAAGTGGAGACACAAACCGGAATTGGTATCTCTGACCCCAGTATCATCACCTCTAATTACTGGCCGACTTGGAATGCCGGTGTAGAATGTGTGTTCTTTCACAGTATTAATAAGCGTTGGCAAAGCCAACAGATCTGGCCTCAGCCTGCCAGTGCAATAGTAACTTTTTTTGTGACATTTGTTAATGCAAGCATATGCCATAAAAAGAAAAGAAAACAGACAGTAACACAAATGTGGCCACCATATGCTTGCAACAAGAATGTTAAATAAAAAAAATCAATCAGTAGTGTGGCTGTTTTAATGCTTATTTTTTTTAATAAGCTTGACAGTTGCATTATGCATTTTGCCATTACTTTTGATGAAAGTGACAAAAATAAATTTTCACTGAAAGAAGCACTCAAATTGCAGGCAGCTACAATGTCAAAATATCACCTGTGGGATTTATAAGAGTAACTTCAAAAAGGGAACAGGAAATAAATCACCATCTAACCAGGCAGTTGATGTACTATCAAAATAAATAGCCATATTTTAAAGATAACATCAAGAGCAAATTTCAAAAGCACATTTTGGAGTTATTTTGTCACTGAAGAGAAAGGAACTATTTTTAAGTGGATGTTAACAATGTGCATAAGTTTGTGCAGTCATTTAAAGTACATGGAGCTTTCCAATCGCCCAGGCTGTATGCTGTGATCGGTGGAAGCAAAATGCAAGTGCCAAGTCAACAGACTAAGGGATGAAGCCTACCTCTGATTGTATATTATGCATGATGTTTTGGAAAGCAAGAAGCTGTCAAGAATGCAAGACTTAAAAAGTAACGGTGTTGGTGGAAGTTTATGTAAATGCAGAAAGGTGGCTGTTTTAAAGCCAAAAAGAAAAGCAATTCATATAGCAGAGGTACAATTGTAGCCCAAGAAAACATGTTTGATTATGCTTAATGAGTGGTTGGAAGATATTCATTTTGAAAATGCCACATCCTGACCCTGCCGTTTATGTCAAGAGGCCAGGCTAATGGCAGGCCACGTAGTTTGGTAATAATAATAATAATCCACATTTGTAAAGCGCAAACATTAACCCGTAAGGGTCTCTAGGTGCTGGTGGCCGTCAGGAAGATTAAGCAAGGTATTGCCCAGAGTCACATGATGCTGGGCTAATCTGCCCGAACCGTGATCCCCAGATTCCAGCGTCAGTCGCCCTGGCGCCACATCTCAATGCATTGCTTGTAATGGGTCAGTAAGGTGGGTTAGTAAACAAATAGCCCCCGCACCCTCTTTTGCCAACGCACCAATCAACAGTGATTCCATAGTCACTATACTCTGTTGTACCTCGTCAGTGATATCTCTCCACGCAAAGTGGTAAATCAAAGACTCCGCTGTGAGGAACGGCAATGGGGACTACTTCAGTGACTATCTTGGCAAAGCCTTTTAGGTCACGGGGCGAAGTTCCATAAAGCAACAATAGCTGTCTTTCCTGCTGTTCCTGTGGGCGGGAAATGAATTGCAACACTGGGTCGCAGTGACCTGCAGTCTGGTGCTTTTCCATTACTCACCAGCCCACGCAGTGCCCTGTTCGCCCAGGGATATTTATTCTTGGAATATGATTGGGTAATGGCCGTGCTGAGGTTTCACTGGAGACCATTAGATGCATTTAGAAATGTTAGTGGGCGTTGATTTGCAGTTGGTAAATTAGAGCGCTCCATTAACCGAGGCCACTATCAAAGCAAAATGCCACACATTGG
Source organism: Lissotriton helveticus (assembly GCF_964261635.1). NCBI lineage: Eukaryota > Metazoa > Chordata > Amphibia > Caudata > Salamandridae > Lissotriton > Lissotriton helveticus. The sequence continues at coordinate 130,231,631 of NC_136065.1, forward strand.
AATATGCGCTCACCCCCAGAAATATCCTTATCTCAAACGCAAGCACACTTTTACATTTTTCAAAATCACCGTCTGCATAGTGTAATAAGATACTTTAAAAGATGTGTCAGCATGGAACAATACTGGATTTCGAGTTACAATACACAAAAAAGTTTGTTTTAAACTGAAGATGAAAGTCAGACTTGCATTCACTTGTTCCTTTATTGCACTTACAGATTAATATGAATCCTGTGTTAAAATAGTACACTAATAATGCACCTGAAATTACCAATACTGTAAAGTGCAGTAACTACCACGACTGGTTCTACCACACCATTGACAGTTTTCCTCCTTGGAATGAGGCATAACTGCCATACTTCCGGGTAATTTTCCCTCTTGCACATTTCCCTTATTTTTCTTGAAATATGAGAAGGGAACGTGCCCGAGGAGAAGATTCTCCCTCTAAACCTGCAATATGGGTTTTGGGCAGAAATTCCAATTTCTTCTGAGTTGGGATTGCAACAGGGCTTGTAATAAATCTGAAAGTAGTAGAGCGGGGTAGCGAGGGCTACAACCTACTGTACTTTACCCTCGGAGGTGAGAGGGCTGGGGGGCCGCTCCTGGCTATGACTCTAGTTTTATCCATTTACAGAATATGAAGAGGTGTAGGGTGGAGACCCCCTGCTGGCCCACCGTCTGGGAGGCCAGGCTACCTTTTCTCCATCCTCTGGCTTAAAAGTTCTTGGATAGTAAAAGATGCCTTTAGAACCACTGTTTATTGCCATGATGAAGCCTCAAAGTTTAGATAAAGATTGTATCATTAATAAGTCAAAGACCCAGATCGTACTTCATGTGATGTCACTTTCTGTGATTTGAGAGAAGGTGAAATGCGGTGTGATATCTTCCCCTCTGGCAGAGACGGTACTTGCACAAGATGAAGTAAGACAGTCTTAAGTCCCATTTAAAGATGGTGGAGAATTACTGCAAAATGCTGAAAAACAGCGTTTTATCAGTGTAGATGGAGTGCTCCAGTAGGCAAAATACTATTTTGCCTGAAACACTGAAAATCCCACTAACTGGGATTTGCATCGTAGATCGAAAAACTTCGATGAAATAGCCAAACTTGAATACAAAACCAATATAAAAAATTATCATAAAAAGATTAGAATAGCCAAAAGAAATTTTTTTAGTAAAAGAATTGAATCAGCTGAAAATTCTACCAAGGAACTCTTTGTAATCTACAAAGTACTTACATCAGCTGATAGGACTATACCTCCAGATACTCATTCTACAGCTACTTGTGAAGCGATAGCGGACTTTTTTGTCCAAAAAGTAGAAAACATCTACAAAACCTTTCCGAAGGTCATGGATAACATAACTACTAACCATGTTACTGAGGGTGAACCAATTAACATCTGTCATCTAAATCAATTTTCGGTGCCTGATGACATTGAGGTGCTGAGAATTATTCGCAGCATACAATCAGGTTCCCTCAAAGACGTGGCTCGTCCTAAGATCTTTAAAAACCAGGCTGAATTACTGGTAAACCATATAAGCCATATGGCTAAATTATCATTCCAAACGAGCCGCGTCCCGCAAGACTGGAAAACAGCGCAGGTCATCCCTATTAAAAAAAAGGCCAACCTCAGTGTATCCCAACTGGACAACTATCGTCCTATATCACTCTTACCATTCTGCGCTAAGGTGGTGTAAAAGATAGTTAATGCCCAATTGATAAAGCATTTAGAAGAAGGCCACCATCTTCACCCCACGCAGTCAGGATTCAGAACATGCCATTCTACTGAATCAGCCCTTCTTTTTTCCACAGAGCTACTGAGAGGCAGAGTAGATGAGGGGATGACAGCTGCGCTCCTCCTATTAGATCTGAGCGCGGCATTTGACACTGTCTCCCATCCCATACTGCTCTCACGCCTTAGCGAAGTTGGAATAGGTGGTCTGGCGCACAAATGGATACGCGCATTCCTGGCTTATAGACAATTCCAAGTTAATTGTCCTCCCTTTAAATCGGAAATTCGAGCACTCAGACATGGGGTGCCGCAGGGCTCAATATTGAGCCCTACATTATTCAACCTGTATATGGCACCGCTGGCTAAGATAGCTGAGGCATATGGGGTCGAGATAGTGTCATATGCGGATGACACCCAGCTAATAGTGACACTGTCTCGACCGCCCGAGGAAGCTTCAGCTAGTTTCTCGGCATGCCTCAGTGACCTGGCCAGATGGATGAATACCAACTGCCTATGCCTAAATGCAAATAAAACTGAGCTTATTGTGTTGGGGAAGACTCCATCCATCTGGTCGTCTGCATGGTGGCCATCTGAACTTGGCGCCATGCCTAAACCCTCCGAGCAGGTGAAAAACCTAGGGGTTAGATTGGACTCAACCCTGTCTCTCGAACACCACACCAGAGGAATTGCGGGCAAATGCTATGGAATCCTTAAGACTCTACGCAAAACCTTGGACTCCCTCCCCGCAATTAATAGGAAAACTTTAATCCACTCTCTAGTTACACCCCATCTCGATTACAGCAACTCACTGTATGTGGGATTAAGTGAAAAAGGCCTTCAGCGCCTGCAGTGCGTTCAAAACGCAGCTGCTCGTCTGGCACTCAACCAATCTAGAAGATCTTCAGGGAAGCGTGCCTTAGCCATCCTTCACTGGTTACCCATACGTGAACGCATTACATTTAAAACAATGTGTATGACTCACCGTATTGCCCAAGGAAAAGGACCAATATATCTTCAAAAACTACTGACCAAGTACCAACCCAAACGACTCTTAAGATCCCAAGGCAGTATGCTTTTTCAAGTGCCTAGAATCTACCGGACACGTATGGGCGGTGGATCTTTTAAATACTTGGCCAGTAAACGGTGGAATTCACTACCCATTGTTCCATAAAGCGCGGGGACACACTGTTTTCTAGTGTATCCAGGCGCTATATAAAAGGTTTTTATTATTATTATTATTATTATTATTAAATGTAAACCTTTAGAGTAGCCATTCAACAAATTCAGTGGATTCTCTTTTCTTCAAAGGCTTTCAGTGAACAAAATGTTTGTTTTAATATGGAACACAATTCCACATGATTTGTACTTTCAGCCTTAAATTACTTTGGAAAAAGAATACTCTACCACATTCAAATGAAATTTGTGATAAAGAACCTTAGACGGGAGCCGCAGGATGGTCTTGCCAAAGAATAAACTCCCTTTTGCTAAGATTTGGATAAGACATTTGAGCGAATTAGCCTAAATGGAAAAACACATTTTTACAAGAGTTGTTTCCCTAATAGAGCACAGGGATTCTTTTCTTTTTACAGATGGTTTCATTCCAATGCTTTAATGCATCTTATTTCTGCCCTGACAGGGGGCACCTAAGGGTCTTTCTGCAGAGAAACAAGACGTAAGCTTTCTGAATGCCAGTTCACTTTTGTGGAGAGGAAGGCATACGATTACAAGCCTGAAAGCGTGGGAGACATTCTGCATTTTTGGAAGTCTAATTACTTCTATGTTTGAAATCTAAAGTACATTATTTCAACTCGGAAACATTTTTTAGTGAGTACTCAGACGAAGTGAAAGAAGTAATCGCTTGGATCCAAGTATATCAAGAATTAAACCAATCTTAAACATTTCTTAATAAAATCTTTTGAAAAAAAAAAAAGCAATGATATGTGCAGGAATACAAACCGGAAGCAGAGGGGCTAGGGGGAGGAACTGGGGGTACAGTCAAAGTGGGGGAATGGACGTCTCCAGTTTAGCAATACTTCCAGGGCTCCAAATATGTAAATCATAAATAAAAGATACTTTGTTTGAAAGAAGACTCTGACTTTCTGGTTCATATTTACGAAACTTTTATTTACTTTTACTGGACTTAAATCATTCAAAAAAGGATTAACAGGGCCACCTGGTTAATGATGTCACACTATGTCTCAAAACTCAAGGAGATATCACCAAAGGAACATTCTGGAAGGCCTGTTTTTGCTGATTCTTTGCAATATTTGACTAGGTTAAGAGAATTGTTATTTCTCCTAACTGAAACGTCCTTTCACTGAAGCACTGCATGGCTTGTGTTAAAGGTGGCTTTGGGGGTGAGCCATTACTGGTGACCCCAGAAGTCCGCCGGGGGCCTGGATGCCACAGTCCTGACTAAACAATTAATAGAAAGGTATTGCCTGCTCTCTAGCACCCACACTGGAAGGCATGCATGCTGGAACACATTTTTATTTATTTATTTATTTTTGAATTTTTTTTTAAACAGCATGAACGCCGCCCAAAGTCATTGGAACGCTTTTACATGAGCACTATTTACATTACACAAGACCAGATTCATTTTTAGGCACAAGGCGATTACTGATTTGCCTAGAATCACAGGATGGCGAGTGTTGCTGTAAATGCTGCCCTGCGTGAGAAGGAAAGAGTGCCAAATTCATTGAAATATGGCATTCTCCTCCCCTCTCCCTAGCGCCGGACCTGAAATCAGCTGCCGGGCGCCACAGAGACACCTTTGCGCCATGGTGCAAGGGTGTCTCCATGAGTCTAGCATAGCTTTTCTACAGGAAGGCTACCATTCCAGTACAAAATAGCATGCATGGACTGACTTCAACCCTTTGCTGACATTGTACGTGTGCTGTACAAAGCCAGAAAAGGAAGGAGAAATGAAAGCATTTTTCCATCCTTGCGCCTTCTTTAAAAGGGCACAGTTTTCTGACGTTAAGCCCAGTCTACTTTGTTTAGTAAATTGGGTTTACTGTCAGGAACCTTGGGTGTTGCATGGGAATGCCCATGCACCATTCAACGTATGCCTCTTGGCGCTAAGTAATGCAAAGTAGCGTGGTGCACTGCATAGTGTTACTTTCATGTTATTTTCAGCACTAAATTATGCAAATATAAATGGGAAAAAAAGACTTTGCGCCGATTTGCATCACTTTTGTGATGCAAACACAGCATGAAATCTTAGTAAATCTCCCCCTTGGATCACCAGTTCCATAGTTAGTAGCTCATCCATAAAGCAACAAATTCTACCCAACTGCTGAGAAGCAATGGGTGCTACAGCCTGTAGCGGGCCGAATTAGGAATCCAGAAGTGCGTAGCGCACATCAGGACCCAGGGACAGTGGAACCAAGACAAACAGGGAGGATCAGCCAGTGCACTCTGTATGACCGATCCCTTTGTTGTCACCAAGAACCCAGATTCCATGGAGACCTCTCTGGGGAATGAGTGGCTGTTTTCACTCACACTTGCTGCCAGAGGAGTGCAGTTAATGAGTCAGTCCTATCTTGAACCACCACATGAGACTCACACCGTCAGCCGGTACTTAGCACTTTCCACTATTTATGTCCACAGGGGAAAGCTATGTTCAGAATTTGACATATTGTCAACAGTGGCCAAGCAATTACGTATGTATCAATGCATCAACCATTTTCTCCAACCCTAATGTGACCACAGCATCTCAATCTCCAATGGGGCACAGCTAGGTAAATCCTTAAAACCTTTTCCACCTCTCTGGCCTTTAAGTCAGACGTTAACCCTTTCACACAGTAACACTGTTGGTGTTGTCAGAGAATACCACACAAGTACCATTTTTATTGGGAGGTATGTGAGGACTCTGGGTGGAAGAATTCAATGAATCACAGCACATTTCAGAACTTTCCTTCACAGAAATGAGAGGAAAATTTGTAATTTTAGACAATGTTTGAGGTTTGCAAGGCATTTGTGGTAAGAAATTCTCATAAGATAAATGCAAGTTACACCCCCCCTGGACTCTCCCGGGTGTCTAGTTTTCAGAAAGGTCTAGTTTAGTAGGTGTCCCTATGCGGCGTCTGACCCTGGACGCATGTGATATTTGTCTGCCCTGAATTACAACTAGCACAACGGATATATTTGAGACCTGATGTTGTTAGTCGGGGAATCAATACTTTTACTGATGCTATTACGTTGTTTTACAGCGATGATACTCTAAATGTTTATTATATGATTTGGATATTGTTTACATTTGTTTAAATGTATAAATAAATGAGATGCCATTACATGTTTGTAAAGATTTTATATGTAAGTATAATTTTGTCAAAGTTTACAATAAATATTAAAGAATATCCCAACTCATATGAATACACATCTCCATCTTCGTTCAACCCCCAGTTACCTTGGAAAATGTATTCTAACCCAGGCATACTTCAATGAGTTTGATATGATCCTCAAAACCTGCCACTTGTCCATCCACATTCTGGTCCCTTGTCTGCCCATATTCTAGCCCACCCTGATTCTGACAGCTACCCCAGGAGGGCCTTCCTACATTATCTGTGATTTCAGATCATATCATTTTCCAGTACACACTCCTTTCCCCTACAGTTGTGAGCACTTAACTCATCATACGCTAGCCAAGCTGTACCTAGATGTGTTTGCCTTGAATGACACCTTTTGCACTCTGAGCAAGTCCACACATATCACAGTCCACTCCTCTGCTTCAGACCTTCATTCACATGACTCTTATAGTGCCATTTTCTGGTTCTTCGCTCCCCGCCCCCAGTCAAACATCTAGCCATGGAATTGTTCTGCTTCTATCTTTAACAAATGCACGAAGCATCATCACTTGTTCTACCCACTTTGTGCTTTATTCCCACCATTGATGGTCAAAGGAGTGGCGCATGCTTACCTCTTTGAAAATGGTGAAACGTCACTCTATGTATGTAAGTGGTATCTATAAGGTGCATACCTGTACGAAAGGCAGGGGACTACTGTACTGGGTCTAAGGCAAAGACACAGTCAAAGAGTGATTGGTGGGGGGAAGCTGTTTTTGGAGTGAAATTAATCTGTAACTGCATCATGATGTATGATTCTTGAAAGAGATGTGTATTTGGTTCCTTCCTTAATTTGAGCAGGGTTAGGCAGTCCTTGCTGGATATTTGTTTGTTGTTCCCGATCCTGGGTGCATAGATAGAAAGTATGTTTTGATACCCTGATATCTCTTACCTTCTCATACACTGCAGCTATCCAGGGCCTTAAAAGTTATCGTTCTTCCCTTACCTACCTAACATGGAGGCAAGCTCACATCTGAGAAATTATCCAGCTTCTTCTACGGAATTGTCTATCTTCTCTAATATTCTCCCTAAATAAAACTTCCATATTCTTCTCTTTGGAAATCCTTCTTCTGACCCTTACGAGATCTTTGCCCTCCACCTCAAACCACTCAGCAGTTCTTTGCTACTCAACAAAACGCTAGTCACTGGAATCTACCCTCTATGTTTATGTCGCTGTAATTCTCCAACAAACAGCTCATCAAATGTTCTTCCAATCCTCCTTAACAGCTACCCTCACTCCTCATGTTCTTATCCAATTATCTCTCCTCTCTCTCGCGCTCTTTCTCTCTCTCTCTCACTTCATCAAATCAGGCAACCATGTCTCATGCCCTGAATAATACTCCTATTCCATGTGATAGTGTTCATCCTGTTCTACATCCGCCTGCTTGTCTTACTACTCCTTGAATTATGTCAGAAATCCCTCCCCCTTGCAACCAAGCTATCCACGTTGTTCCCTGCTTGCCTTGCTGAAACAGTGTTATTTCAGATAAGCAAGGTACTATTTTTGCACCACCTATTGCTTGGTTTGATCCAGTGGATGCAGGTGAGGCTCACCACCACACATTTTTGGGGCCCAGCACTAATTTTCTGCACTGGACTTTCACACAGAGCAACAAAGAGAAAAACACCAAAGGGGGAAAAAAGCAGGAGGGCAAAGATGGAAAAACATTAACAAAGAGAGAGAGCTGGGATGAAAAGTAACCTGCAAGAGTGAGATAAAGAGGCAAGGAGTGTTTGGTGGTAGATGAAAGGGGCATGCGGTGGAATAACGGTTAGGCAGAGTTGGTATTTGACATCCTCCGAAACTCGATATCTTCTTGAGCAAAACTTTGGATAATTGCACTTATACGAACTAAGCACTGCCACCACCTGCCACCCCATTCTTTGGCACTCTTACAGCTACATATATATAGATATATATGTATATATATATCTTACCTAGTGGTGGTTACTACTAGGTGGTTATATTTAGGTCTGCTTTTCCATAGGCAACACTTTTTTTGGTGTGCTAATAATGGTGTCCTCGCCAGGACCGCGATGGGCAAGGATGCGGCCGCAATAAGGTATGTTTTATTTAAGATTCATTTTAGGCGTTTAAATATTATTTAATAAGGCGGGCGGGAGGCCGGCGGCGGGCGGGCAGCTAACTTTCGTTCCGCCCCCAAATGTGCGGAGATTTGCCTAAAATCTCAGCCTTCTTTGCGCAAGGGCAGAAGGGCAAATCTCCGCACATTCCGTGGGCGGAACAGAGATGTCCGCCCACCCCTACCCTCCACCCCCTGCCATCCTGACACCAACTGTCCATCCTAATATATGTAGACTATTGTCTCTATGCGTCCTTTGTATTTGTTGCGCAGCAACCAAATCAATAGGGTCTGTTCGGCCGTTCGATTAAAAACACGAGCGTATTGGACACGCACGTATTCGAATCCAACGTTGTGTATATATAAGCACGCAAAGTGAACCAACTCCTCCCCCTCCCTCCACCCACTTCCTGGTCTGCCATCCTGACACCAACTGTCCATCCTAATATATGTAGACTATTGTCTCTATGTGTTCATTGTAGTTGTTGCGCAGCAACCATATCGATAGGGTCTGTTCGGCCTTTCGATTAAAAACATGCGCGTATTGGAGACGGGCGTATTCGAATCCAACGTTGTGTATATATAAACACGTGCTTAATCGAATCCAACGTTGTGTCAAAATTTCAAAGCAATCGGTGAAGAACTTTCGGAGATTTACGATTTTGAACAAACGAACATTTACATTTTTATTTATATAGATATTCGCATATATATGTGTGTGACAAGAATACTCCGCTCTTATCTTGTTGTTTACTTGCTTTTGCACAACAGGAGCACGGACCACAAATTGGTGCAGGTAAGTTTTTTTATTTTGCTCTCTAAAACAACAGCATGGTGCGTTTCGACCCTGAATCTTAGTTAAGTATGCCGAGATTGACTGAACGGGACTGCAAAAGAAAATAGATGATTTAAATGAATAAATAAATAAAATGGAAACAACAGATACAGTAATCAAATACCGAGAAGAGATGATCTCAAGATTACACAAAGAAGAGGATATGATCAAAAAAAGGAAAGCATATAAATTTCAGCGTAATAAGGCTGATTACGAAAACTGACACATTTTTACATTCTCAAGAAAATACGATGCATCAAAATCATTCAAAAATGTTTCCCAACATGATAGGCGGCAAGCTGCAAACACGAGCACAAATATACAGGGTGCTACATCAACTGTGGATCTCAACTCTGCATTGGAAAGTGAGTTGGATTCTTAAACAAATAGATTACGGGCTGGGCAATCGCTGCAGAAACTCTCCTTGGCAGAAGAACTTGATTTTTTACGTCGACAGACGTCAAACATTACGTCCCAGGACTCAAAATGCCAAACAAAACAAAGGAGAAATAAAAGGAGGTGGGAAAGACGCAAGCAATGCTGGAAACGAAAAACAAGCATTAGAAATGCAATAGGTCTCGGATTTATTTGAGTTAGAGGTAATGGCATTGTAAATGGCAATGTGTTTTATCCATGTCTTATGGAGTGTATGCATGTGGTGTGTAGTAGAAATATGTGGGTTGTATTGGAATAGTATCAATGGTGGCATGCTGCGCTTTAGATGAATAAGTTTAAAAGTAAAGTGCACCATACTGCGATTGGTACAATAGTTTATTGTGGATGCGTTAACAATTGATGTGTGCACTGATGGCTGTTGGTGTGTGTGCCTGTAGAAATTGTTCACTGATGGCTGGTGGTGTGTGTGCTTGGTGGAAGCGTGCACTGCCGACTGGAGGTGTGTGTGCCTGGTGGAAGCGTGCACTGACGGCTGGTGGTGTGTGTGCTTGGTAAAAGCGTGCACAGATGGCTGGTGGTGTGTGTGTCTGGTGAAAGCGTGTATTTGTATTTATTTATTTGTAAAGCGCTAACATTCATCCTGAAAGGACATCACGGCGCTGAAGAAGTTGCAAGTAATTTGACATCAGCTCTGATTGAAAATTATTGATCTGGCCTGGGAAAGAGGAATGTTTTCAATTGCTTCTTAAATGAGACAAAGCAGTCATCTGTTCTAATTTTAAGGGGTAGCTCGTTCCACTTTGTTGCCGCAATGTGAGAGAAGGCCCGCTCTCCCATCCTGACAGTACGAGCTCGGGTGATGACTGCTCTTCCTAACGTCATAGATCGTAGGTGTCTGGAGGGTTTATGAAATCTGACCCTGTCGTGTAGGATGGTGGGGCCTGTGCCGTGGAGTACCTTATGAGAAATGCACAACAGCTTAAAGATGGCTCGTTGCCGCATTGGGAGCCAATGAAGCTCACGAATGCAGCTTTTAGCTGAATCATATTTTCTTTTATTGCAGATGGCTTTGGCAGCGGCATTCTGAACCAGCTGTAATTTAGAAAAGAGATAATCCGCCATTCCTACAAACAGAGAGTTACCGTAGTCCAGCCTACTCATCAGTAGTGCCTGGACTAAGGTTTTCCTGCAGTCCGTTGGCACCCAGGGGAAGACACGTCTAAGCAACTTCAAAAGTCCAAAGCTCCTTCCACAAGTTATAGAAACATGGGATTTCATGGATAAATCCCTATCCAGTGTAATACCTAAGTTTTTTTTGCTTTGGCAGTGGGGTTGGGAGGCAAACCCAAGTCACTTGGCCACCAGCTGTTGTCCCAGGCCTGTGTGCCTCTGCCGAACAGTAAGATTTCGGATTTGTCGGCGTTTAATCTAAGACAGTGGTCCTGCATCCAAGTTGCCAATTCGGTCAAACAGTTCGTGAGTCTAGTTTTGGAGTCATCATTTCCATCAATGGTGACCATCAGCTGAGTGTCATCAGCATAAGAGCACATTTCTACGCCCCACTTTTTGCCAATGGTTGCCAGCGAGGAGACGAATACATTAAACAAAGTTGGGCTCAACGACGCCCCCTGGGGAACTCCGTATTTTATGAATCGTGGAGGGGATGTGTAGTCACCCAGACGTACTGATTGGGTTCGATCCGCTAGGAACGATTGTAGCCATCCCAATGCTTTGCCCAGTATTCCTTTCTCTGCCAGGATGTTCAACAGTTGATTGTGGGGTACAGTATCAAAAGCCGCTGATAGATCAAGAAGTATCAGTGCGACTGTTCTACCCTGATCTACCTTGGTTCTGATACAGTCTGTCACCGCTAAGAGTGTAGTTTCGGTGCAGTTGTTTGTCCGGAACCCTGTCTGTGAATCATCCAGCAGGCCATTTGCTTCCAGAAATGTGGACAGACTTCTGTTGACCAACTTCTCCAGAACCTTTGATAAGTAAGGTAGCTGGGATATTGGTCTGTAATTGGCCGGATTGTTTACGTCTGCTCCAGCCTTCTTTACTAAAGGGGTGACTAGGGCCTGTTTCCATGAATCAGGAAAATCAGCAGAACTAAGGGAGAGATTGAGTACTCTAGTAACTGCTGGACATATTACAGGAGTTAACTGGGAAAAAATGTGATGTGGACAAGGGTCAAGTGGGGAACCCGACTTGACCTCAAGCATGACCTTTTCTACCTCCTCTTCTGAAAACGGGCCGAAACCAAGGCAGCTGGTGTGTGCAACGGTTGGTACATCCTGTTCATAGATTTCGGTTCGGTGATTTGGAAAGGAGGCATAGATGGTATCAATTTTTTCGCAGAAAAAGTCATTAAGCTTATTACAATTTTCCTGTGAGGGGGTAAGATGAAGAGAGAGATTGGTTGGGTTGCATAATTCTTTGACGATTTTAAAAAGTTCTTTTGAGGAATTTTTATTCTCAGATATTCTACGTGTGAAGTATTCCCTTTTCGCCTTTCTGATTGCCCTGTGATAGAGTATTTGAGCTTTCCTGAAGTTATCTTTGGTCTCATCTGTTTTGGATAATCTCCATTTATGCTCAAAAGAAGTACAATTTCTTTTTAGAAGCTTAAGTTCAGGTCCGTACCATCTCTCTGATTTTTTGTTGCCTGGTGTATGACGAGATTGGGTGGTCGAACAATGTTCAAGAGCATTTTTGATATTATTGTGAAGGAGATCTATCTCCTCATGAATATTGGTGCTTATGCACGGGGGGTGTGAGAAATGATTTCTAAATTTATCAATTGTGAAAGATTTCCAGTTTCTCGTGCTTACTGTAAAAACATTGTGTTTTTTGGTCTGGGGGATAGGAAGATTAATACGAAAGGTAATCAAGTAATGATCAGTCCATAACAGTGGTATTAAAGGGTCGATGTCTACAGATTCAATATTAGAGAATATCAAATCTAATGTATGTCCTGCAATATGAGTTGGTTGATGAACTCTCTGAGATAATTGCAGGATAGCCATGTCTTCCACTAGTAGATTCGTCAGGGAGCTACTACTGTTGTCCAAATGTATATTAAAATCTCCAAGAAGGAGGATATTCTTATTCTTCAAACAAACAGGCATGATTTGTGTAAGTAGTTGTGTACTAAAATTTAAAGTGCAACCTGGGGGATTATAGATTAAAAAGCCCCCGAATAGTACATTAGTGTTCATAGACACAGTAAATGCCAGGACTTCATATTTTTCAGCCGGCACGATGGTCTCTTGCCTGCATGAGAGGTGGTCTCTGAACAATAGAGCTACACCACCACCCCTTTTATCAACTCTATTAACATTCAATATCTTATAGTCTGGGGGAAGGGCTGTGACTATATCAGGGATATTATGGTCATCTAGCCAAGTTTCCGATAAACACAGTAGATCGGGTTGATGTTCATTAAGAAGATCCCAGATATAGGTGGAATGTTTGGGTAATGATCTTGCGTTCGTGTATAGGCATTTAAGGGGAACTGTAGGTAAATTTAGTGTCACGGGGGACAGCGTGGGGGTGCATTCCCATCTACAATTATGACAGCTGAATGGGCCGTAAGTATCCATCGGACCCATGTGGGCACAGTCAGATGTATTTATGGCCGTCGTACCAGCCAGATCCAGCAAATTACGGCGTGTATAAGTGACGTTCCCACTAGAGTCCGGCATCTTACCCATGATTTGGGCAGGGATCCTGGCCTCGGGCCCCGGTCGGCCGCGGACGGGCGCAGACGGGCTTGGCTTAGGCGCGGCTTCGGCGCGCATCCGGCGCGCCCGCTGCGCCAGCCCGCTGCGCCGTCTGGCCACCTGACACATGATATAGAGGGGAGGGAGAGAAGAGGGCGGGAGGACGGCGCGACTAGAGCGCTGTCCCCGCCTCACTCAATATGGCGCCCACCGCCGCCGAGTATCGGCTGAAAAGCGGCTGGGCAAGTGTTAGGAAGTTTGTTAAGGTGTCAGAGTGCCTATGATTTAATTCCCCTTATTCTCAAAGCCCCCCAGGATAAAATAGTGCAATTTTTAAAATTTCATAAAAACGCTCCAATGCTCCGAGTTCAGATCGCTAATAACGCTAATAACACAGATCACAGTGTTGCAGCTCGCAGCCCCAGTTCCCTCAACTAGGGAGAGCTTCTAGAGGCACCGAGCGCAAGAAAGAGACTGATTAAATAATCTAGGAGGGCGGGAGGACGGCGCGACTAGAGCGCTGTCCCCGCCTCACTCAATATGGCGCCCACCGCCGCCGAGTATCGGCTGAAAAGCGGCTGGGCAAGTGTTAGGAAGTTTGTTAAGGTGTCAGAGTGCCTATGATTTAATTCCCCTTATTCTCAAAGCCCCCCAGGATAAAATAGTGCAATTTTTAAAATTTCATAAAAACGCTCCAATGCTCCGAGTTCAGATCGCTAATAACGCTAATAACACAGATCACAGTGTTGCAGCTCGCAGCCCCAGTTCCCTCAACTAGGGAGAGCTTCTAGAGTGCACTGACGGCTGGTGGTGAGTGCGCCTGGTAAAAGCGTGCGCTGACGGCTTGTGGTAAGTGCGCCTGGTAAAAGCATGCACTGACGGCTGGTGTTGTGTGTGCTTGGTGCAGTGAAAGCGTGCACTGATGCCTGGTGGTGTTTGTGCCTGGTGAAAGCGTGCACTGACGGCTGGTGGTGTGTGGTTGTGTGTGTGGTTGTGTGTGTGGTGGTTGTGTGTGTGGTGGTTGTGTGTGTGGTGGTGAGGGTGTGGTGGTGAGTGTGTGTAAGTTTGCACTGAGTGTGTGGTGGTGAGTGTGTGGTGGTGAGTGTGTGTGGTGGTGAGTGTGTGGTGGTGAGTGTGTGGTGATGAGTGTGTGGTGGTGAGTGTGTGGTGGTGAGTGGTGGTGAGTGTGTGGTGGTGAGAGACTGGTGTGTGGTGTGTGTGGTGTGTGTGGTGTGTGTGTGTGGTGTGTGTGTGGTCTTATGTGTGTGGTCTTATGTATGTGTGTGTGGTGGACTTTATTCAAGTGTTCGTATCCTGCACACTCCCACACTGACCCTACACACTCACACACTGCTCACCTTGCACACTCACACTGTTCACCCTGCACACTCACACACTGTTCACCCTGAGAAGTGTGGCTCAGTGGTTAGAGGCGGCAGACCCGGAATCTGAGATCGCCCGTGGACCAGGGTTCGATTCCCCGCCTCGGCGGGTCTCGGGCTCATAAATTCCACGGTCTCGACAATTCTCGCTCCGGTGCCTACTCGACTCACGGGGTCACACTCTGCGACTCTGGGCAATAGCTTGCTTAATCTCCACATCGGCCCCTCGCGGCGGGATGCCTGGCTTTCACCTTGTGGACACCCTGCTGGGGTTTCTCACAGGGGAATACCAGGACGGGTTCCCTAAGCAAGCGCGGAGATGCCCCAGGGTAAGTCCTGCGCTATATAAGTTTCATACAATGTTCACCCTGCACACTCACACACTGTTCACCCTGCACACTCACACACTGCAGTCACTGTCACTCTGCAGTCACTATCACTCTGCAGTCACTCTGCAGTCACACTCACTCTGCAGTCACTCTGCAGTCACACTCACTCTGCAGTCACTCTGCAGTCACACTCACTCTGCACTCACTCGGCAGCTGCACTCACTCTACACTAACTCTGCACTCACACTCACTCTGCACTCACTCTGCACTCACTCTGCACTCACACTGCACCTGCACTCACTCTGCACTCACTCTCACCACTCTGCACTCACTCTGCACTCACTTTCACTTTGCACTCATTCTGCACTCACTCTGCACTCTACACTCGCACTCACTCTGCGCTCACTCTGCACTCACTCTGCGCTCACTCTGCACTCACTCACACTCTGCAGCACTCACTCACACTCTGCAGCACTCACTCACACTCTGCAGCACTCACTCACACTCTGCAGCACTCACTCTCACTCTGCACACACTCTGCACTCACTCACACTCTGCAGTCACTCTGCAGTCACACTCACTCTGCAGTCACTCCCCACTCACACTCACTCTGCAGTCACTCCCCACTCACACTCACTCTGCAGTCACTCTGCAGTCACACTCACTCTGTAGTCACTCTGCACTCACACTCACTCTGCACTCACTCGGCAGCTGCACTCACTCTACACTAACTCTGCACTCACACTCACTCTGCACTCACTCTGCACTCACTCTCACCACTCTGCACTCACTCTGCACTCACTTTCACTTTGCACTCATTCTGCACTCACTCTGCACTCTACACTCACTCTCACTCTGCACTCACTCTGCGCTCACTCTGCGCTCACTCTGCACTCACTCACACTCTGCAGCACTCACTCACACTCTGCAGCACTCACTCACACTCTGCAGCACTCACTCACACTCTGCAGCACTCACTCTCACTCTGCATACACTCTGCACTCACTCACACTCTGCAGCACTCACTCACACTCTGCAGCACTCACTCACACTCTACAGCACTCACTCACACTCTACAGCACTCACTCACACTCTGCAGCACTCACTCTCACTCTGCACTCGTGAAAACGTACGAGCATAACCTTTAGGCAACAACGGCTTTACTTATTACCTTTGCACTTTTAATGTCTATTGCTATGTCTATTGCATATATTTATTCCCCCAAAAATGTGAAAAAAGAAACGCTGGCCTGCCAACGCCAGACGTTTTGCTAGTGGATGGATGGATGGATTGATTGTTGGTGCTGGTGGATGGGTGGATGGATGGATGGATGGATTGATTTTTGGAGCTGGTGGATGGATGGATGGATTGATTGTTGGGGCTGGTGGATGGGTGGATGGATGGATGGATTGATTGTTGGGGCTGGTGGATGGGTGGATGGATGGATTGATTGTTGGAGCTGGTGGATGGATGGATGGATGGATTGATTGTTGGGGCTGGTGGATGGATGGATTGATTGTTGGGGCTGGTGGATGGGTGGATGGATGGATGGATTGATTGTTGGAGCTGGTGGATGGATGGATTGATTGTTGGGGCTGGTGGATGGGTGGGTGGATGGATGGATTGATTTTTGGGGCTGGTGGATGGGTGGATGGATGGATGGATTGATTGTTGGAGCTGGTGGATGGATGGATTGATTGTTGGAGCTGGTGGATGGATGGATGGATTGATTGTTGGGGCTGGTGGATGGGTGGGTGGATGGATGGATTGATTGTTGGGGTTGGTGGGTGGATGAGTTTGGTGAAACTTTGTGTGGATGAACACAAACAACATCTTTTTGATTTTGCTAACTGGATAGATTAACTGACATACAACACTCAGTAGGTTGACCCGTTGCAAGACTGACATGTTTTGGTAAAAGATTTGAATGATAGCTCCATTGAAAGACGTCGCTGGTTACCGGTGGTTAAATGGAGGGGGTGGTGAATAGATCGAAATTTACGACGATTACTTAATCTACAAATAGACCAATCAACACCGAAAACCGTTTTTGAGCGCTAGATTGAAAGCGCTGAACCGAGGGCCTTCGTGGCGCTGTGACGGGGCACGGACACCAGCGCCCGGGGCCGGTGCCCGCCAAGCTGTGCTCGCCAGACGCGGCTCCGTTTAAGCCCCTCCGCGGTTTGTGTTCTTTTCATAATAAGAAGAGGCAGTCGGAGTGAGATGGCGACGGCCCAGGGCAGGAGGCTGACAGGAGGAAAGCGAAAGGGACAGCGACAGGGGCAGAGGGACACAAGACTGACGGTGGCGCGAGAGAGAGCAAGGAAGACACAGGAGAGAAGAAATCATAGAAGGGAGAGGGCGCGAAAAAGAGGCACACAGAGTGAAGGGTAGGGAGAGAGGCTCATAGAAGGAAGGGGAAGAGACGGTGTGAGGAACAACAACAGAGATAGGAGCGGAGAAAGCGAAAGAGACAGATGGAGGAATTGACTGGATATAGAGGCTGACTACAAGTGACAGGGGGAGAAGAGACTGCCATTGTAGAAAGAGTGAGTCACGTGCGTGGGGTTGAGACAGGAGCGACAGGGAGGGCAGAAGACTGTCACTTAAGTAACAGCTCGACAGGGGGTGCGCGAAAGAGAAGATGGACAGAGAGGAAACACACCGACAGAAGAACGAGGGAGAGTTAGTAAGAGAGTGAGATAGAAGAAGAGGTCAACAGAGAAGCAAGTGGGAGAGACAGTGAGAGACAGTGAGGTAAAGACAGGGAAATAGGGACAGAGGGGCGTTAGGGGAGGTGGAGGGGAAAGAACACAGGACACGGGGTAGAGATGGTGTGTGTGAGAGAGAAAGGGGGCAGAGAGATGTAGAGAGAGGGCGCAGTGACCGTTAGATACCGAGAAGAAATAGTGGCATGCCTTAAAAAAAGAGAGTGATGAAGGAGGAGAGGGGGCAGAGAGGGAGAGAGAGAAAATAATCTACAGATAGGGGGAGTAATGGAAAGTGAGAGGAGCCAGGCGTGAGGGAAGGGCACGGAGAAGTGTGGGAGACAGAAAAAGACTGCGCAGCGAGGATAAGTGAGAGAAGAGAAGGGGAACCGAGAGAGGAAGAAAGAGGAGAAAAGGTGACACCGTGGAGAAATACCGAGGGAGCAGGGAGAGAGAAGGGGAGGGCTATGTAGAGAGAGAGGGGGTGTGACGGGGTGAATGAGATAAAAGACTGAGAAGAAGACGCGAAAGATACTGGGCTCTGAGAGGGCCAGGGAAACGCGGAGAGAACACGGGGAGAGATTGAGAAAGGGGAAAGTTGTGGAGCACGACATGCGGTACACAGAGAGAGCCACAGATCGTGAGGTCATTTATGGCGAGACACACGGAGCGAACTAAGCTCACGGGAAGAGCGCGCGAAGACAAGAGAGCTACAAATACAGAGGGAGAGTCGGAGAAAAGTATGGGAGCCAGCGAGGGAGAAGAGGAGGTGAAGGGGAAATGAGGGGTGGAGAGATGCACAGACACGCGCCGAGAGAATCAGTGAGGTAGAAGCCGAAGGGAGCCGGAGTGACCTCAAAGGAACAGAAGGCTAGAGGCCAATGGAAGAGAGACACAGACCACGAGACAGGTGGGACTAAAAACGAGGTGAGAGGATACAGCAGCAGTGGAGACATCAAGAGCACGCCTTGAGGAGACCTCTCATTTTGTCACCTCGTGAACCTTTCACGGGATTTTACTTGTTTTCATGTCGGAGCACCACTTCGGTAAAGAAACTCGAGAGTGGTGCACGCGCGCCCAGCATCTGGCTTCAATTACTGCGGCCTCTGACAGCCGCGATAATTGCAGAAATATGGCCTTCTGGTGTGCGTGACCGCACGCAATATGCCATAGGCGGAGTTACTCTACCGCCTATGGCCTATTGCGTGCTCTCTTCCAAAAAGAAACGCACCAGAAGGCGAATTGAAATGTAGCTGGCAAAAATAAAGGACCAAAAATCACGAGCAGCCAGGAATTTTTAGGTAGCTTTTCGGAGACGCTAACTACAGGACTCTTAGGCTCCGCCTACACTGCTACGCAGTGTGACGTAGGCCCGAGCCCTAAAAACAGCAGGAAACAGACAGTCAGCAGGTGAAGGCGTAAGTAGAATCCATATCACAAGATGCTAACACAATAATGAATCTGTCACAAACAACTCTAAACCAAGCAGAAACGCAGCAACTATCATTAGGTCTGCCATATTGTCCGGAAAACAACTTTAACTATTCACAAATGAAAATTAAAAAGTACCATCTTCTACGTAATGCAAGCAATAACAGCCTTCACACTTCCCAGGACATATCCTCTCAAAGTCCAAGCATTTTGTCAGCTTTGGATGTACAGCTATTGAGTGAATTACAGGAGCTACAGAAAGAAAATATAAAAAACATCAGTGCAGTGTTTACACAATCCATTATAGCCTAACACAAACACAAGGAGATGATGGACAAAGTGCTGAAACTTTTCATATATTCACCCACAGTCACAGATCTGGGTTGAATCCATCATCATTCTTTAGCTCACTTCGCCACCTCAGTGCAGACCCAGCTATATGCAAATCAGTCTTGACCATGTGCCTCGTGGGAACAGTCCAGCCCAAACTGCCAAGCCAGGTCTTCCCTAACCGGAAGCAAGCATCCTGGGACCGGTTTCTGGGTAACACCCTTCTTCAGCCAGGCTAGCTTGAATTCAGTGGCAAAGTGAGCAAGGGACCCATGTCTGGGCATACCCTGCCAACTGAGGGAAAACAAAGCAAACACAAGGAGATGATGGACGGAGCGCTGAAACTTTTCAGACACTCACCCCCAGTCACAGATCTGGGTTGAACCCATCTTCATTCTTTAGCTCACTTCATCACCTCAGTTCGGACCCAGCTATATGCAAATCAGTCTTGACCCTGTGCCTCTTGGGAACAGTCAAGCCCGAACTGCCAAGCCAGGTCTTCCCGAACAGGAAACAAGCATCCTGGGACCTGTTTCTGGGTAACACCCTTCATCAGCCAGGCTAGCTTGAATCCAGTGGCAAAGTAAGCAAAGGTCGCACGTCTGGGCATACCCTGCCAACTAAGGGCGAACAAAGCAAACACAAAGAGATGATGGACGGAACGCTGAAACGTTTCAGACACTCACCCCCAGTCACAGATCTGGGTTGAATCCATCATCATTCTTTAGCTCACTTCGCCACCTCTGTTCGGACCCAGCTATATGCAAATCAGTCTTGACCCTGTGCCTCCTGGGAACAGTCCAGCCCGAACTGCAAAGCCAGCTCTTTCCTGAACCAGAAACAAGCATCCTGTGACCGGTTTCTGGGTAGCACCCTTCATCAGCCAGGCTAGCTTGAATCCAGTGGCAAAGTGAGCAAGGCACCTGGCCCCCTCCCATTTTTTCTTGTATTTGCCCCCGGAGAGAGTACCCCGGCCCTTAAGGTCAACCTTATGCTGGGCACAGCAAAGGCCACGCACAGCGTTGAGTTGGCTGCCTGCTGAGCATATTTCTTAATGGTACAAAGAAAACCTTGCAAATATACTGACAAAAGAAAGGGTAAAGTAACGTTATAGTTAGGGGTGTTGAAAAGATCTGTTGTTGTTTTAAAAAAACATAGAAATTCACTGAAAGAAAATAACATTTAAAGTAACATTATAGATAGGTGAATATGTCATTGACAACATTAGCATTTTACACTGTAAAAAACACATATCGCTGTATAAATTACTATGGCATTAGAGGTCTGAAAGTAAGAACTAAATAGCTGACGAGAATATCAGGCATCATTACTACCAACACCGAAACAACTCCCTCAGGGGTTGAAAAAAAGCATTATGTGCAACATTGACCCTATTCCATACAGTTTACAGCTACCATAGTTCACACCAACAATCACCCACAGTTATATGGAAAACCTTTATTGCACATGGTGTTCAATCTCTATACAACTATTCAGAGAAAGACAAGTCCCTCAAGATACTCAATTCTGTTCCAAAATGGAAGACCAACTATGAACAGACTTTATCGGTATCAACCCGCTCACAGTCACCAAACCAACACTGAGAAATTAAGTTGATATTGGTAGAAAAGTGGGTACTGTAAACAGTGTTTACTCTGTGGAGAGAGTTTACTCTGTACCACTGAAACTCTCATGAGAAAAAAACCACAGAGTATTAAAAAGTATCTACTAAGAACATTGTAGACTCTATCTATAACGTGTCCAAAGAGACACTATGCACTTAAAATAAACAAGGTCTGAAGGTGCTAAAGGTCATATTACCTGCAGCCTTCATACTGTGGTGAAAACTTTACTGAGAGACCATCTACTGAAGCAAATGAATCACATGTACATAGGTTAGTATCTGGTGCATACAGTCTTCTATTTTATGTAGAAATTGTCATGCTGAGGCGATTCTGACTAACAACTCAAGGCTGTTTATAATACTTTGTATCTACTATGTAGAATCTTTGCCCTGTTGGAAACTTTTTCTGCAAAAGGAAAACAATTGTGTGGAACATACTGGACACAAGTTTTCAACTGTCATCTGCACACAGAGTTACTCTTCAATATAAAGATGTATAACGTGTTCAATACCTCTACACACCTATGATGCATTAGAACCACATGCGTTTAGTAAACACACCCATTAGCTGAACACAGGCAGGACAAAATTAGGTAGTAAAGTAATATGGTTGTTACCCCTCACTATGTAAACTATAAAACAAATTTGCACACTTATTGGTGTCAATTGAGATGTCATCAGTGATGTCATAAATGATGTCATAGAACATGTCATGAGCGATGTAATATGCAACGTCATAAGCAGTGCATTGCGGGGGCACAAGCTAAAGTTGGCTCAAACTATAATTGGTGAGTTTCTGTGTTTTTTTAAGTTAAAAACATTAATGTTGTCACTGGCATATTCACCTAACTATAATGTTACTTTAACCTTTGGTTTTTTAGTGAATATATATATTTTTTTTTTACACATGGCACCAGTAGTCCACGATGGCAACGAAGGGGACTACTTAATGTGCAGATGTGCACATTGTGTGATAGTAGATTGCTGTCACTCACAGTTAGGTAAGCCAATGGCAGAAGTGAACTGACCCTGGGCCACATGTTGAAAGCTGTGGTGGTACAAAATCAAAATGTGAATGACATTGCAGACCAATGGATGAAGAGGGCTGACTGAAAGCACCTGTACAAATATGTGTTATATATTTTTTTATTTTTAAAAAACACAAAGGGCTATAAACTCTAATTTTTATGTTTGCTGAGTAGACCTCTGTTTTAAATTTTTGTAAAGTAGTAAGATGGGGCCCTTGTCTGTCCGCTGAGTTATCGGTTTAACATTCGATGTAACTTGCACGTAGTTTGCAGATTCGTTTGGTGAAGCAAACATGGTTAGGATTGATAATATTAACATCTGTGTGTGTGCAGAGCGGTGGCACTGACAAATGATCTACCTTGTTAATTAACTGTGATCCAACTGCTGGATCTGGCGGCTTAATAGACTAATGCGTCCACTTGTAGGGACCTGTATTCGGCATCATAGTCACAGGTTCAGCCTTTCATCCTTCTGAGGTCGATTAAATGAGTAACATTGAGTTGGGCAACAATAAAAACTTGTTATTCAGCGACAAGATACCCTTGGGAGAACGTGCTCTTTACAAAATACACGTTCTGTTATGTTACTGGGCATTAGGCATAGATGTTTAAAAATAAAGTGGTGGGAGGTAGGTATAATGTGCACATAATTGGGGATAAATAAAAGTCCTAACATGGCATATCTGGAATCTGGAGAGTCTAATGTTTGATACCCCTCTGCTGCGTTTCTGTATAGTACTTAAAATGAACACGTCCGCGGCTGTCAAGACGCCAGAATTCTCCCGGTTTCCGTGTTCAGTCATAACTCGGGCCTGAATTCCTGCCTGCCTCGTAACACAGCAGCTGGCGGCGCTTTGCGGAAGAGCACACGGCGCTCACAGCTCACCGAGCGCCGCTTCTCTTTCCAGAGCCCCGAGGAGGGTTCGCAGGAAATGTCAGAAAGGTTGGGAAAGCAAAACACATAACAGAGCCCCTGCTGGGGTCCGGTTGATTGATAAATTGATTGATTGATAAAAATTTATAATGCGCATAAACAATAACCCGCAGGTATCAAGGCGCCTAACAATACGATCAAATTGAAACAGATGTCCTTACACATAGGCTTCTCGAAAGAGGTGAGTTTTTAAAACATTGCGGAAATTCTGTAGAGATGGAAGAGATCTCAAATCAAGCGGAAGGTCATTCCATCATTTGGGGGCTAGCGTCGAAAAAGCCCTGCCACCCCATTTGGCTCTTCGTACACGCGGGGCTTTAAGGAGCAATTTCCCGGAGGAACGCAGGCTCCTACCAGGGGTATAGTGGGAAATGATAGAGCCGAGACCTGTGTCGCTATTTTTTGCGATGGCTCTGTAGGTCATACATAGCACTTTGAACCGGATTCGAGATTCCACCGGTAACCAATGCAGCGATTTCCTGGCCGCAGTGGCTGAGGAGCGCCTGGGAATGTCCAGAACAAATCTGGCTATAGCGTTTTGGACCACCTGCAAGCGCTGTAAGTGGCTCCGGTTTAGCCCAGCATACAGCGCATTGCAGTAATCCAAACGAGAGCCAATCAATGCAACAGCAATTTGCTTTCTTGCCTGCAGGGAAAGATATTTCCTGATCCTTCGCAGGGTGTGGATCAGGCCCCAGCAGGTAGAGACAGTTCTGCTCACCTGAGCGCCCATGTCAAGGGCTGGATCTAACATCACCCCAAGGTTCTTAGCAGACGTGGTGGGGGAGGGACATATTCCTAGTGAGTCAGGCCACCAAAGGGCTGACCAGATGTCCGGGAAAAGGCTGAGGGTTTAGATGACAGGGCGGGGGTGAAGTATCTGATGCCCCGGGGTCCTAAAGTCCGCCCATACCTCCCACCTCTCACCACCATTTCATCAGCTACACTCAACACAAGTTACACAACTTCCTCCTTTTAAAATATATCTAGAGAGAGGCGCAGGTTATTATGACAGATGGACTACATATTATATGTGTTTGGTGGTATGCTGTCTTATATTAGATTATATTGATGTAGTGGCATTAGCATAGCACATCCTCTGTTACTAACATGGGTTACCTCATGTTGTGTAAGGTTAGAGGCATTTGTAGTGTTTACTATTCGATTAAGGTTCTGTACGTTCTGTTATGTCATACTGTGTCTTGTTGACTTGTTGTGGCATTATGTTACAATTTCCAAACAGCTTGTAATCGTACCCTTCACTGCAGAGGCGCAACTAGAGCCAAATTGCGGGGGCGAGGGCGCTAATAAAAATTTCGGCGGGGGCGGGGGGCTGATTCTTCCAGCAATATGAGTGGAGATGCAGGGGCTCTAAGAAGGGGTGAAAACACAACACAGTCTCGTTAGCAGGTAAATGTTCTTTTAACCCCTTACCGTGGGGGTAATTCCCCTCCTGTGCGGGGGAGGGGGGCCGTGCGCAGCGCCGCGGTGCTCATGACGAGCCCAGCTCGTCATGAGGCACAGTGCAGCTGTGCTCATGCCGAGCTGGGCTCGTCATGACTCCACCCACTCTGGTAGAACGTCCGCACAGGTGTGGAATTCGCCGCGCGAGGGAGTGGCGCGGCCGTTATGACGAGTCAACTCGTCATGAGCACAGCTCCACTGTGCCTCATGACGAGCTTGGCTCGTCATCAGCAGGCAAGGGGTTAAAGCCCTGTGATGTACTCGGGTGCAGCTGTGTGTGTGCCCGTGACACACACGACAGGGGGGGCTGAAGCTCTTTGAGCCCAATGAGCATTGCGCGCCTGCCACTGGCACCCTGCCTCAGAGGGTGCGTTGTGATTGAATCCATGGCTATGATAGCAGCCTCCTCAGTTGTATGTCTCTATATGGAAGTCGATAACATTGATCGAAAATAATATCGCTTCCATTGCATCACCTACCACTACATCGTCATGGTAAGTACATAGCTACTATTTGTTTCGCAAACTAAAACAGGGTTCTCCAAAGTCGGTCCTGGAGGTCGGGATCCATGCCAGAGTTTTAAGATAACTACATTTATCTAAAAGGCTGATATCTGGCATGGATCCGGCTTCCCATGACTGACTTTGGAGAACCCTAAACTAGACTTACAATGGAAAGCAGTGGTTAAGTCCTAGTGGATGCCAGGCGCGCAATGCTCACAGGGCTCAAAGGGCTTCAGCCCCGTCTTGTGTGTCAGCCCAGGCTGAGACAGCTTCCTGGACACACACAGACAGTTTTGGAGAAGCTGTGGGCTGACTGGTCTGGTGTCTTATCGCAGTTGCACCCGAGTATTTCACAGGTCTTTAAAAAACCATTTATTTGATAAAAAGGCTTCGTTGTTTTTTCACCCATTCCCAGAGCCCCTGCATCTCAACTCTGACTATTCTTTAAAGTTGCACATTACTTTTGCAGCCACAGTGTGAGAATGCATTTCCTGAAAAGTAACCTTAGGCTTTGTTCTTTTGCAGTTTTATATATCTCAAACTCCACCCGAAGGAATTGAGGCACTTTGCATGAGCACCAGTTACATTATACAAGGACACATTGCAACGCCCCCCCCCTGAAATTTGGCTCTACATTGCTGAAAGTATTAGCCCCCCTCCTGAAATTTGGCTCTACATTGCTTGAAGTATTAGCCCCCCTCCTGAAATTTGGCTCTACATTGCTAGAAGTATGAGCCGCCCCGAAATTTGGTCGACGTTGCTGGTAGTATTAGCCCCTCCACCCTAAATTTAGCTCTAGTTGCGCCCCTGGTAGATGCAATGTTAATGTCATGTGATATAACGGGGTATGCTATCCCCTTAGTCTCTAATCCCTTCTTGAGGAAGTCACATGTCGAGCAGGAGCGGCCAGTGCAGGTAAAAGCGATGGGGTGGGGGGGTCTCGACAGACGACAAGAGAAAATTAAATAAATAATTAATTTTTCATCGTCACCGTCTGTCAAGTGCCCCCCACCCCCAACACCCCAACGCTCTTAACTGCACTCCTGGTGTCGACCCCAACTATATGGCGGATTTTTCTCCTAGTGCTTATTTCTTGAATTAGTTGATGATTGAGCGATAATCCTGTCACTAGGACACATTCAACCCAAACAGACTCATAGCATTTCGCTCATTGTCACTCACAACAAATACAGTTAGCACACATTCCAAGCCATACTCATCAACATTCACCTGGCATTCAACAACCTCCAACATAGGTTGAAAACATTGCAAGTCCTGTTCTATAGTTATATTCCTGCATTTGAAACACATTTCTAATTATTTTGTGGGTAGTTAAAATGATTCCCTGGAATATTGCTCATCATCTAAGATAGTAAACTTTCAGGAGTGCTCTAACACTGCACACTTTACTCTTACACATTTTCCAACATGTGGGAATTCTGTATCTGCAAATGATGCAACAGTGTGCATTTGCACACATTCTTTTTGTTTGTGTTCCACAAAAAGAAAGCCCAGTCCCCTCCTCCCCAAAAGTGGGGTGTTTTCCTCCCTCTCAAGCTCTCCAGAGGTACTTAGGGGCTCATTACGATGGTGTAACGATTGGCGGTGGCGACCGTCACACCATCGTAACGAGAAATACCCCCGCCATATTATGATGGCAGTGGGTATCGCGGCAGACGCAAAGTCCGTCCACTGCTTTTCTGCTGGTCGGCAATCGTTACGAGTGACTACCGGGCGGGGCTGGGCCAGTAATGTGGTGGCGGTACCTAGCAGGCACCGTCGGCCACATTATGATGTGGGTGTTTTCGTCACTATGGAAAGGCTGGCAGGGATTGGCTTTGCAGGCCCATTGCGGGCCCCCGGGGTGGGGTGGTGCACTTGGGGGGCAGTTCCCTGAGCCAGGTGGCGGGCACCGCGTGGTGCCTGCCATGTGGTGCAGGGAAATGCTGTGCATGCCCTTTTACCAACGCGGATCTGCTGCAGCCAGCAGCACCGTCTGCAATGATAAAAAGGCAGGATGCATCCTAATTGGGCCGGTGGGACCGCCGCACGTCTGGCGGTCGGTCCCATCCCCGTTATGATGGCGGGTGTACTCGCCTGCCATCATAATAAGCCCCTTAGTACTGCCGCTCACAGACGTAAATGTGCATGCTACCAAAGAGAAACGTACATATGTATGTGTTCACTGCATTTACAGTCTAACCCCAACTCCGAAGGAATGTTTACTTACAAACGGTGGCGTCAATTACATTCATGAACTCATAATTCCACATACCTTGATTCTTTGATTTTCGATGTGGAATTTACAACCTCCTATCAAAGTTTCTATTTTAAAATCACAGTGCAAAAGGTGGGTGAACTGGGATCTTTCCCTTTTAGAGTGCTTGTTATTGCTGCAGTGTTTCTGTTTTGTAGCACTGCAATATATTTCCAGCAGCAGATATCCGTCTAAAAGGAGCATTTTTTTTTAACGAGAAGCACTTCCTGTTGGGTGAATATTTAATCTATGTGCTTGTAGTTTGTCCCATGCTGCCTTTGAAGAGACAGAGAGCTTCTATGTGTGGGGGCTATTATATACTATATACTGCTTGTTTTTATAGCATTCTCCGCAGATAAGGTCTTGATAACAAAAGTAACTGTCAGTACTGAGGAGTGGAATTCTTGAGAAAAAAACTGCCAAACTGCTTAACTAAACTGCAGCATGAGTCTTCTAAATGAAATGCAGAATGGTCGGTTGTTTTAGCAAACAAATAGGTATTACAGAGTGCTAATATTTCATGAAAGTGACACTTCACCCTTACTGTGGCAGCAGCTAATTATATATTTCTGAACAAACAGGTCCTGTTCATCGCCATTGTTTTGCCTTTGGGTGTTTCAAGAAGGCATTAAGAAAAAGAAAAGCTATTAGGAATTGGTTCAGTCCAACATGTCCCACCAGTCCCTAAACATGGCATTTTCCTGGACACATATACATTTTGGCACCTTTGATTATCCCCCTGTGGACCAGGGTAGTGATGCACACAGTATTATAAATAACGTTGTGACATTGTGTCTATCTATCAGCTTTAAATAGGGTGTTAGTGGCTCCAAAAATATGCAGCATACACACATAGCACAACATAATATACCTATACTTATGAGGATCCGCCATTGACTGTAACGAAGTGTGTAATTACTATCCCAACTCCACACGTGCTTTGATAGTAGCTGCACTTTTAGTTTTTTGAGGCACTCGCTCGAAGGTACCTATACACACTCCTGGGGCCAGTCCTCATACGCACTGGTACTCACAAAGAGAGTGTTTGTCTGCTTCTGTCAAGGTCAACCCATGCTATGAGGACGAGCCGGTCCCCACAGAGTGGGTTATACATGCTCCCAACACACACACATATGTTATGTGCTATGATATAGTATAAGGGGGTCACCTGGTAATATTTGAAGACATTGTGTTGCATTTGTATACCTCTTCATTCTCCTGATGAGGAGCCAAAACTCCCAGGTGGATGGGTAGCGCACAACAACTAGGGGAGTGATTGGCTGCACGACTGTTGCATTCCAGTGCACCTCGGTCGATAGTGTTTTGGTGTTGTGTGTGGTAGTCCACACTGGTGCTCTTATCCTGACTTAGGTCACAGTACCTAAGCATGTAGTGGTGCAAAGATGAAGTTGAGACAGAATACATGCAATTTACAATAATTTATAGTTGTAGGCTTAGCGTATTCTGGGAAGTTGTTTGGGGTTGTGCGTGGAAAGTAGTGGGATTCACTACTCCTGTAGGCGTGAATGAGCAGCTGTGCTAATTTGTGAAGTAGAAGGATGTAGTGTCAGGGATGTCTGCACAAGTAGACTTGCACAAGTAGATTTAACTACCATCCTTTAAGCAAAGTATATAATTTGGTTTGAGATGCAATAGAGCACCCGACATGCTTGTACTGTATAACGGTCGTTGTGGTAAATGCAATTCGGAGTCGACCCCGAAGCGACAGAGGGCAACGCCGCCCATCCAGAAGCAACAGATGGCAATGCCAACCACTCACTGGGCACAGACAGCCACGGCAAATGATATGAGTATTCAACTTGGGATATGTGAAACTTTGTAAAGGTTCCAAGGCACATGTTCAGTGGGATCCATCCAGGAGTGGCGGAGGACCAACCCAAGGCATCCTCTCAATGACGGTACCCATGACGATAGTCTATGGTAAGCTTTCCATAGAGTCCTACAAGGCGAGAAACAGGTGCAAACCATAGGCAACTTACAAACCATTTACAACCTGTACATTTGCAATTTTTTCTGTTTGTATCTCTTCCTTGTGTGACTTTACACAACTTGTACATTAGCATTTTTTTTCTGTTTGTATCTCTTATGTAACTCATGTAATCCAAAGTTCTCATGTAACGCAACTGGTTCTTTTGTAAAGCGCTCTGACATCTTCGGGTAATATTTGCGCTATATAAAATAGCATTAAATAAATATATAAATAAATAAATAGGCATGCACAGGATGTAGGCAGTTTGAGGAGGTGCTCTATGGGGTCAGTTCACAAGCAACCCAGTGGCAGCACTTAGAGGGCATTTGACAATGCCATGAAGTAGTAGAGTTGGTAGTAGGGTAGTGCAGTGGAAGGAACATGATAGTAGCTTAGATGACCTGGAGGAAGGAAGCTGCTAAGAGAAGGATAGATGTGAAAAGGTCAATGAAGAGGAGTTCTGGTCTGAGTTCGACCGGACACTAACAGGCTTAGACAGGCTGATGCTTTTAACGACTTCTACCTTTTTTACGATACCTTTAGTTTTGAGATGCCCTATGAAGAGAGGTGCAATAAACAAGGGGCAGTTATAAGAGAGGATGATAAAAAAAAAGGGCTGACCTAGGATAAGGCATAAACAGAAGAGGGAAAGCCACAGTAAATCAAGGTGCAAGTCTCGATCCGGGTCAACTAAAAAATATTTCCCATCGGTGGTCCGCCCGACTGATGTATCAGCCTAAATAAAGACTGGGACTAGTACATGGCGACTGTACTGAGGCATGGAAACCAACAGTAATTCAAGGTGTTGGCATGGGTGAAAATCAGTTCAAAAGGAAATATTTTACACAGCGGTCTCTTGTATGAGTTTTAAAACTACTAACCTTTAGATCTAAATGAAAAATTAAGATTGAAATAGAACAAAAATAATATAATGATGGCAAATGGGACCACTTGGCGGGAAATAAAAGTAAATGCATCAAAACGAGAAAAGCCCCAGGGTATGACAGTTTTGAGTTCCACGTTTTTCCATCAGGAAAATTAAACATAGTGGCACATAAATGCATTTTCAGCTGCAATTATCTTTAATTAAAATAGGCATGCACAGCTAACAAACCTACAAAATGTAATCGAAAATTTTCTTGACGTCGGGTCCCTGCTGAAAACATGCTTTTACAAATTGTCATGCTCTAAATAAAAAAGAATGTGTCTGTCAGACACTCTACTCTATTATACCGATCTGAATATAAAATCATATTAAATTAAATTACATCAGTTTAATCCAGGCTGATCAATTAAATTGAACTGAGCAGAAATACTTTTTAATAGTAAGAAAAGCATGTTAGGTAACATTTCTGAAAATGTTCTTATCATTTGAAAACGACATTGTTGGACAAAATATTGGTATAAAGTAGAGGTTGCATATATAGACAATACATGTAATTTTGCATATTTTATGTAGTGTAGACATGACTTTGCATCACTTTGGATGTTCCTAGGACATTACACCTAAGTTATTTGAAAATAGAATACCAAAGTTACAAAAATAGTTAATGTAAAAGAATTAAGGGATCTATTGCAGCTGGCATGTGGAAGAAAAGTTGCCTAAACAAATAAAATGTGTCCTAAAACAAAACAAGCGCTTGCTTGTTATAAAGGTCTTTAGGCACGAGAATCCACATTTCAGGCCAGACCTGAAACAGACTAGTGTTTGTGTGTCTGTGTAGCAAATCAGAAATAAGCATCTGCAATGCAATAGGTCTCGCATTTACGTGAGTTTGACTATTGGCATTGTAAATGACAATGCCATTTATTTATGTTTTGGTTTTAAAACATAAATAAAAGGCATTGTCATTTACAATGCCAATAGCTTAAAACCTCGCAAATGCAAGACCTATTGCATTGCAAATGCCTGAAGGCATCGCTGAGTTGCCCCCTTTGGTCTCCCATGGCCCCAGAAGAGCTTCTTGTTTGCTATGAGTTAAATAAACAAGCCGGTGATCACAACTGCGCATGACAGACCCTCCTGCCTTCCTGCAGTAAGGGACAGTCATTAAAGAAAATAGTGCTTACAGACTGAAGAAGAACTACCGCGTAACAACCGAATTAAAAGTGCCAGTCCTTATGGGAGGTTACAAATGAAGACAAGGTGGTACTAAGGAGGGACTAACAAGCCTAATAACGAATAAGAAGCCAGCATTTAAGAAGAACAATGGCACAAGCCAATGACAAATATGGGCGAAGAGTGGGCGGGGCTTCAAGTATATACTCCAACATTGCATGGCTCACAGAGCAGAGCCTGCGCGGCCCGGGCTCGACCTAAAAAAGGATCTTGCCACTGCAGTAATTACACCGCTACGTTACAGCCAGTATATCATAGATTGTCTATTTTCTTATTTTGTGATCTTGTACTATTGCTGTCAGACCATCTGGCCTGATTTCCAGAACTGTTTGCGTGTCACTTTGGTTTACATAAAATACATTTTTAGGGCACAAAATCCCTTTTGGAAATTCACCAAAGGGGATTTGACACTCATGAAAGGGTTTACTCACACAAAGATTTCTCTGTGTGTGCATCTTAAAGGAAGGACGATGGTTGTGGAGTCGAAGTTCCAGGCAGGAATGTTGTTTGTTTGTGTGCACCCCCATAAGCATGCATGTTTATGGGTGTGCACAAACACAGAACATCCCAAAATATTTTCTCACTCATTACTGCACTGGAAAAGGTTAAAAATGTACTTCTGACAATCCAGTAAATCCCCTTCTGGAGTGAAAAAGGGGAAAGACATTCCAATCCAATACACATTAAGAAAAGTGCATATATTGGGGGAGCAGGTGTAATGTTTACTATTCTAACTCTAGTCAAACATTAGGGAGGGTCCATATATTTAGGGGGGCAGATTTACTATTGAACTCCAGCCCAACTAGCATTGGGGAAAGCCCAAATATTTGGGGGTGTTGTGGAAAGTGCACTATTATTACAAATGATTCTAATAATCTAAACCACTTTCCACTTGTCTTGTTCACATGTTGTAACTAGAATTGAAAAAGAAGATACATTTGTGAGCCTGAATAAGGACTGCTGATCCAATGTCCACATAAGGTACGCAGGGAAGCTATATATGGCTTTGCATAATTGAAGCTTGGTAATCTAACGTATCCATGTGACTAATTAGATAGGCACGTGTGGTGAAAAATGATTGCAGTTTACATAATATTCGATCTAATTTGCATATTATCTGCTGAGGTGTTTATGGAAGTTATCATTATTCTAATGCATATGATTTGTAGAATAATACTGCACATAGTGCTTAATTTGTAAAATAATAAGTGGCAGGGCCCTGATCAGGAGGCCAGCTTGCTCCACCCTTCGTCCCTGTCATCGCTGCCAAAACAACTACTAACCATCTCTCTTGTCTGCACCTGCAACAGGTCAGATTATTCCAGATCCATAAAGCTAAAGAAATGGCTGGGGAGGCAGGTATACGTGATTTTTAATGCACATTGTATTCATAAACAATCGTTGTTCTGCTCATCTTTAAGTTGGGTGAGCAGCGTCACCATGTGGTAGACTGTCATAAGTGTAGTGCCGAGCACCGGAAACCAATTAAGTGGCGATTCTGAGCCCTCGAAACCACCCATTCAAATTAAGCACAGACAACAAACAATCATCTAATAGTAGAATACCAACCACTGTGCTTGGTACTGATTTGGGGGGGGGGGGTACAAGGATGGGGTTCCACTTCATAATCACCCTCACATGAGAGATTCTCAAATCGAGCAGAACTTGCTGGAGAGAAGGTGAGAGGTGTCTGTCAGTTCCACTTTTCTCCGAAAAAAGGTGTATGTCCATCTGGGGCTAAAGGAATCTTCCTGCTGTGGGCCTAATAATATTGGAGTGGAGTCCGTAGACACAACAAGACAATGTTTTGTAGATGGTATCTATGATACAATATTTATGTCTGACAATGATATTTTGGTATCTCACTGCACTGGTATCAACAACTATCTCAGACAGCGAAGATATACATCAACTCATCACTGCAGAGGAAATATTTTAACCAGCATGTTCCAACAACCTGCTCTGTTATTTTATGTAATTTCGTGACATGCTAGCATGTTAATTTATTGTGCTAATGACACTAAATAACGAATCTAGGGGCATATGTATGAAACAAATTTTTAGTTGCAAATGTTGCGAATTGCGAAAAACAGCGTTTGCGACTAAAAATTCGAAAAACGTGATATATGAGCAAAATCGCATTGCAATATTAAGGAATCGCAAAATTTGCGATTCCTTAATTTTGCGCAAGCATTTAAGGAATCGCAAATTGCGATTCCTTAAATGCTATGTAACAAGCACCCAAGTTGTGCGATTTCTCCTTAAGAAATCGCAAATTACCACCAACTTCAAGTTGGTGGTAATTTGTGATTTCTTTCAAAAATTCACTTTTGGGCATTTTTCAAGGTGCCATGTGGTGCACATACATGCCCTTAGGTCATGTATGTGCGC
This sequence comes from Lissotriton helveticus, assembly GCF_964261635.1. Taxonomy (NCBI): domain Eukaryota; kingdom Metazoa; phylum Chordata; class Amphibia; order Caudata; family Salamandridae; genus Lissotriton; species Lissotriton helveticus. Next base: position 130,265,231 of record NC_136065.1, read on the forward strand.
CATATGTGCACACATGCTCATTTCAAGGGTGCATCAGGGTGTCCTTATGACACCCTTGCACCCTTGAAATTATTCTCAATTTGCGATTCTCAAATTGCGAATCGCAAATTGCAAATGACTTCCCATTCATTCCTATAGGCCTCCTGGCCCATAGGAATGAATTGGAAGGTATTCCTTAATTGCGATTTCGCAATTTGCTAATCACAATTAAGGAATACTAAGAAATCGCAAAAAAAAATTGCATTTTTAAATACATCCCGTTTTGTAATTCTCAAATAGCGATTCTCAATAAATCGCTATTTGAGAAGCGCAAAAACAGATTTTCATACATATGCCCCATAGTCTCAACGAGGTGATACTAAATAAATTGAAGGTGGGCTGCCAGGTGAGCCTTTGAAGGTTACCAGATGAGCCACCAGGGTTTGATCAACTGATGTTGTTGAAGTGAATTCTCACACTGATGCAGCAAGACCTAGGCCACATTGGAGAAGTGTTGCACTGATGCAAAAACACAGGGCAAAGACATTTGCACAATTCATGCTTTTTTGCTTTTTAGGAAAAAAACAAGTACCCGGTGTACCAGGGCCAGACAGGAACACATCAAATGTCACTCTATTTAGCCTGTATTTAAATAATACATACTTTTAGCACCAAAAAAACCCAACAAAGATCAGCATTTTACATATTTTTAAATCTCTATTTCACACGTAAAATGACATGTAATTTTTGTTGCCGGTGTTGAAGTCATTCTGTAACATTGTGTGACGCCTGCAATCCATTTCCTTCATTCTTCGCGTGGAGCAAAGGCATTTGTGTAACACAGATTGGTCCAACATTCTAAACTCCATTCCGAAGCAGTTGAATATTGCAAAACATTGTTGCCCTGTTGTTTTGCGTGAGTTCAAATTTCTGTAATAGGAGCCCTGCATGGCAAAGAACACCTGTTCATCCTGCTGTGGTGGAAACCATGCATTTTCGTTGGTCAGGCGAGTTCAGAGCAGAGGTTTCACCCTAGTTGATAAAGCACGAACAGGGCCAGACTGTGAACTGAAAGCAGCCCTGGCAAATTTTGCCAGACCTGCCCCCATCCGGCGCGTCGTGAGCAAGCGCAGCGAGCGAGCCTAACTGCTTCTAGGAAGGTTCGGGGGGTTCTCCCCCCAAGAAAATTTTAGAAAACGACAGACCAAAATGGTGAATTTTACAGCACATTTTTCATTACATATTCAATTGTATCAATTTTCAAAGCACAGTAAATAGTAGATGATGACATTAAAGTGCACCAGGTTACCCACCAAGTCATATGTACACAAAATGTGCTTAAACCATCAGAGATGGAAGCACCAGACAGATACACAAAAATAACCACACGCGCAGAAAGGCAAACAAGAGGCAATCAGACATTTAAAACACATGAAAACTCTGTCATACAAGCATTTAGACACTGACACAGAGGCAGACACAGTCATGTTGGTGCCATTTTAGCACACAATGTTACTAGACACAAATATCCAGATGAATGCAATCACACAGAGACACACAGTATATACACAATGACAGACACACATACACGTCACAGCCAGAAAAACAGTGACACAGCTTATATCCCAAGAAATACATTAATATGTAAGTAAGTAAAATGTTAGCTACAGAAGAGAACTATCTCCTCATGGCTATTAAGTAGTTTGGAAACTACTGCAATTGTCTTTTTTTGTATAGCTCAATTTTATATTAATGACATAGTAACATTTATTTTTAATTTTGTATTTATTTTTAATTAATGGTGCTGTAAAATGTTTCTTTTATATTTGTATTTCTATGAGTATGTTTTTACTTGGTGATGTAAATGATCATAAATTGATCGAATAAATTACTTTCTATTAATATGTGTAAACAACACACACGATGGCACAGTGATATACAAGTCAAACACATATTGTCAATCAGATGTACATACAGCACGGAACCAAAGTGACACACAGCAAAGACACAGTGTCATACAATACATACACAATGACATAAAACACACACATGGTGACACTGCAGCATACAGCACAGATACAGTGAAACACAGATCAAAAGCACAATGACACATAGCACAGAAAACAGTCACACAACACACAGTACAGGGCAGGCGCATAGTGATACAAAGCACATAAGTCATGACGCTCAGCACAGAGAGTGATTGACACCACACAGCACAGGGATGCAGCAGAGACCACATCACAGCAAAACACACATCTGTGGCATGCACACACCTGTTGCTGCCGAAGACACCACTGTCACAATAACATCTAACACACCCAGAGTGTTCCACAGCCACAACTTTACCACCAGATCTCAGCCTGGCCTGTTCCTGCCTATGGAAATGATTACTAATGCTCTGGGAACATTTATCCACAGCCCGGTCTGTTTTTGCCTGTGAAAATGATTCCTGTTATGGGAACATCTCTCCACAGACCACAGTCAGCCCTGGCTGATTCATCCTGGTTCTGCGCTGCGGAGTGGAGTGGAGTGAGTGTGGGCGGCCATGCTGGCTGCAAATCACATTTTAATTTTGATAGTGGGTTTGTGGGGTGGAAGTCATTATGCCCTCCATGCTGCACTCCCTCCCTGCTCTCTCACAAGCAACAGGCTACATCGATATAGCTTTTTTTCTTCTCAATTTTCAGCCATGAATCTGATGCACAGAAGTCACGCTGCTGTGCAACAGGGCTACAAATATTGCAAAAGGCAATAGCTTTTTTCTTCTGCACCAATTGACGGAACACTGGGTTTTCTGCCTAGGGAAAAACAACTGCTGCTATTTTCCTTTTGCTGTTTGATTTTCTAGGCTTGCCTCCAGTGAGAAGGTCCGCTATTTACAGAAGGGAGCCGTCTACTTGCTCGATGCCTGTCCAGAAAGCAGAAACAGGGAGACCCTGCTGGCTGTGGCGGTAAATCAAAATTATGGTGAGCCCCTGACTGCCAGACCAGCCAACCCCACGGGACATTGCTGGCGGCCGTTGGAGCCCAAAGCACACACTGCAGCTCAGCGGAGCCTGAGTGAATCTGAATGCAGCATTGCAGAAGGCCTGACTCAGAGTATGAGGAGGCGGTGGGCTGGCATCAACCAATTGCTGTCACCGTGACTCGCCTTTCAAAGTAAGTAAATTAGTCTGAGTGTAGTGCCTCACTCTGTTAATCTATCTCCCACTGATACAGTTGCTTTTTGGTGCTTAGAGCGCACTCAGTCAGCTGCTCACTGAGGTTGCCTTGCCCATGCAGCATGGTGCGTTCAGTGTTGCCAGCGTCTGTCCTTCGAGCGAGTCCATGAGAACAGCGTGTATTGACTGACTCCTCCGTGACTATACACCTGTTATTTTTATTTGCCTCCTCGCCTTGATTAGTTTTCACCTACCATATACTTTAACATGATGCCAGGAACTCCCTCGAAGCCAGCGACGTGTGAGCCCAGCAACGCACAACGACAGGCATACATATTTATCCTTAAACATGGGCACTTGTGACATACGTTACAGAACTTCAGTGAAGCAAGGGACTTGACACTAATTTTGACAAACACGTGAAGCAATTAATAATTTATCTGGCCGGCTCAGTCCATGATCTGACAGGAACTTGCAGATCCCAGCAGTGTCACGCATACATTAATTGAGGCGTCTAACCAGTTAGAGCAGCAGGGGCTCGACAAAGTCAGTGCAGGACCGATAAGACTACCACCTGGGTTCGAATTTTGAACAATGGTTTTTTAGAGAGAGGATAGGAGTAGAGGTATTCCGCAAAGAGAAAGGGAAAACATAGAAACGAAAGAGGAAAAGGAATACCATACTCTGTTACAGGATTCCCCCCTTTCCTTTTTTTAGGTTCCACCCTTTTTCTCCTGCAGCTTTCCCTCCCCAACTTGCTGAAAGTTTTCATTTTTGTTTACATTTCCATCGATCCTGTCCCTAGCAGGTTTCCACACTCTTTCTTTACTCATACAGGTTTCATTCTCCAACCTGTTTCAATCCTAGTCATCTGAGAACTTCAACTGTCGAAGTAGTGCCTGAAAGAGTGTCACTGTGCCAGTGAATCTAAACACGTTTTTGTGTTATCACTCAGCAAATATAATAGTCACAGTATTTGAACGTCACAGAATGCTTGTTTCCTGGCTGCGTATTTTTCTGGTGCTTTGCAACAGTTAACTTCTTAGAGTCCCTTCTTGCTCAAATGGGTGTGATTTGCCTCATCTTCCTTGCTTGAATCTGCTCACGAGAAAATGTCACTCATGCCGATCTCCGGCTCAGCTCTTGGTTCTCTTTGATCGTGGAGCCCAAAACTAGCGGATCCCTCATGAGGCTTCTTCCTGCCACCAGGCTCTAACCTCATGCACCAAACTTAAATACAGGAGAGTGATCTTCAATGCAAGACGGGCGAGAGACAGAGAGGCCTGTGTTGAGGTTGAACTCCACAATGAGGAGCCAAAAAATCCTGGAATCAATACAGGGTTCCTCGTTTCACCAAATGTTGGGACCTTTGACAAATACTTTATTTTACCAAGCCTTCAATGTCACCTATGAGAAGACCTTCAAATGTATGTGTGTTTGCAGCAGGCCACAAAAGCCACTTGCGTTTAATTGAATACACTGTAGTGTTGCTGCCAGATGACAGAATTCTGGCATATAGGCTATAAGTGATTAGTGCTTTGCCTCTCATCCCACAAGTGACACTGCCGTCAAGACAGGGACATGAACATATCTACTTACAGGTTTAAAAGCGGTCACTTTTAATTAAAGCCTGTCACTGTAGTGATGCCATCTAATGTGAAACACTGCCGCGTGTTAATGAAGTGTAGTTGTTTGAATTATGCAGTGATTATCATATTTTCATACGATGTTTATTGCATGATTTACATGCAATAAGATGTCCAGGCTCGGCTCATGCACGGCCTCTACTAGGTACCAAGCAGCCAGACCCTTGGCTCTTCCTGTTAGCCGTTGAAATGGCACTATGATACTAAAATTATGAAAATGTCACACATACATATCTGAAACCTTGGCAGGAAGGCCGCAATTAAACTAGCTTAGTTCAGTAACAGTTCTCCTAGTTTAATTGCGGCCTGCGGTCCTGGATGCCCGCACGTGCGCAACAAATCAAAAATTTTAATCATGACGATGATTGAATTATCAACATGAATACAAATTTTGATTTATTGCCTGCACCCGCGACGGTCCTGTGAGAGGCTAAGCAGCTGAGCGCGCAACTCAGGCCAGTGAGGCCACCTCGCTCCGCACTGCCTCTGCCCTCCACCCTGCTCACAAGTCACCAGATCACAACAACACAGTCAGCAACTCAATCAAATAAAATTAAATCCAACACCACTGCGCGAGGCGCGACGCCCGCCCAGTGCCAACGGTGCCACCATACTATGAATAATTAATTAGTGCCGGTAAAACTCACCAACTGTTGGCGCTGGCGGCAGACACAGGGGGGGGGGGCTATGGCTGGCCTAGGAATAATTAAATTATGGCCCCCGAAAACTCCGGTCAAGTGCCCTGAGTGCCTCTGTTTCTCAGTCGCCATTCCTTATGTTGCAGGGCAGGCAGTCAGGCGCACTTTTAATTGTGCTAGGCCCAATGCCATGCGCACACTGCAAGATCTTGATGACATCAGCCACACCTAGAAGTGCGCAGACGCGGCGCCGAGGAGGAGGATACAGTGCATCATTCTGCGCGCTGCGCAGAAGCACCTCCTCCTCCTGAATATTGGGTAGGCTGTGTTGTTTCCCAGCAGCTGCAGGCTGTCCAGTGTCCACTCCCTGTACTGGGGGGTGGAGGGGGACATGTCAGCGGACACTACAGAGAGAGCGGACTCAAAGTAAGTCTGATTGACTGTCTGTCCGAGTGAGTCTGACAGAAAGACTGTGTCAGTCTGTCAGACTCAGACTTCTCTCTTGAAGTGACTCATTTCACTCACGGTCGGACCGAAAATCGGCCCCAGCCACAAAACCGGCCCCCTGTCGGAAAACCGGCCCCCACCCCATGCAGCCGACCGGGGGATTGCCCGGTGCCCGGAAGTACCCGTCCGGCCCTGCACGAACCTAATCCTATCTCAGATTACTGCAGGGCGAGCTTTGTGAAAAATTACCAAGTACTCCTCAAATATAACAGTGTTGCTCAGGCGGCTAATGGACACCGCTAAGTGCTGGTGACATATGTAGCTTCATTCACAAAGCCAATGAGAGTATAATTTGAATGTGTATACAAAAATAGCCTGACCTATGAGTGGAAATGCATTTTTGAAATTCACAAAATGTGAATTTGGTCTGTGAAGGCAATGAATTAATAAGCAGTATTGTATTAGCATGCTAAAATAATGCACAATCAAATCTTCTCCTAGGGTCATGGACCATGTTTTGCAGGGAAAAGATATATTGGATATGCTGTTGCACACCCAAACTCATGACATTATGGGGATTCATAAACTTTTTCCTCGATCCCTAGTGGGAATTATCTTCCCTGTTTTCAGACACTCACTCCTAGTTACAGATCTGGGTTGAATCCATCATCGTTCTTTATCACTTCGCCATCCCAGTTCAGACACAGATATATGGAAACCAGCCTTGACTCTGTGCCTCATGGGAACAGTCCAGCCCGGACTGCCAAGCCATGTCTTCCCTGGACCAGAAACATGGCAGTTCGGGCTGGACTGTTCCCATGAGGCCCAGGGTCAAGACTGATTTGCATATGGCTGGGTCTGGACTGAGGTGGCGAAGTGAGCTAAAGAACGATGATGGATTAAACTCTGATCTGTGACTGGGGGTGAGTGTCTGAAAAGTTTCAGCGCTCCATCTTTCATCTCCTTGTGTTGGCTTTGTTCACCCTAAGTTGGCAGGGTATGCCCAGACGTGGGTCCCTTGCTCACTTTGCCACTGGATTCAAGCTAACCTGGCTGTTGAGGGGTGTTACCCTGAAACCGGTCCCTGGATGCTTGTTTCGGGTTCAGGGAAGACCTGCCATGGCAGTCCGGGCTGGACTGTTCCCATGAGGCACAGGGTCAAGACTGATTTGCATATGGCTGGTTCTGAACTGAGGTGGCGAAGTGAGCTAAAGAACGATGAAGGATTAAACCCAGATCTGTGACTGGGGATGAGTGTCTGAAAAGTTTCAGTGCTCCATCCATCATCTCCTTGTGTTTGTTTTGTTCGCCCTAAGTTGGAAGGGTATGCCCAGATGTGGTTCCCTTGCTCATTTTGCCACTGGATTCAAACTAGCCTGGCTGATGAGGGGTGTTATCCTGAAACTGATCCTCAGATGCTTGTTTCCAGTTCAGGGAAGACCTGACTTGGCAGTTCAGGCTGGACTTTTCCCATGAGGCACAAGATCAAGACGGATTTGCATGTTTCTGGGTCTGAACTGAGGTTTCCCCACAGATTGTCCACACAGTGGTTTCCTAATTTATTCGAACAATGGAACTCCCTCTCACTAATAGCGGAGACCTATATAGAGGACGTAAGGAGGCTCGACATCATCAATGCCTTAAGACTGATACTATATGATGAGTGCATGTGCGCTTTGAGCATCCCATGACATCACCGCTATTTTAATCAGAATTGCTGATTGTTTTATATATTATTTACCCACAGATAATCGACTGATTGTAACGATTCTCTTGATTTTTTGGGATCATTTGGCCGTCACAACGCTCCTACCATATTTAGAGGAGTTTCCTCAGTTTCACGCTTGGAATACTGGGGTGAGTGATTCTCTGGGCAATTCAGCATGCCTTACTTGTTAACATGCACACACAGTTCTAATACCCGCTCTTTCTTCTTCTTCCTTTTTTAGTGTATAGGCTGACACTACTTTTTAATTTGTCCTGAGGAAGATCCCATTTCATGATCCTATAATCACACTGCCACCTGGGCCGAAACGTCGGTGTAATATATTTTCTCAGGGCCTGAATCTCTTTAACCATATATTTAGAGACACAGTAGGTTGCTGCTGAACTTCAAAAGGGGACAGAGACCTTTTATAGTATTTGTTTTATCCTGTTTTGTATGAATTTGATGGTTCATTTCACTATTTGTCACATCAGTCACTATTTTTGTGTTGTTGTCATTACATTATTATTCGTTATATTATATTTGTCAGCCCATTTAGATATTTAAAAAATGCAAAAATTATTTGGATATAAAATGATATAAAAGGAATTGCGGCCAGATTCCAGGACTGCATGACGGCAGTAAGCTCATGGATGGCTAGGAACTGCCTTAAACTAAACTCCTCTAAAACGGAGGTCCTTCTCTTTGGAAATGTGACCAATCTCTGGACCCCTGACTGGTGGCCTCAGGAAATGGGAGCCCCACCCATACCAGCCACTACAGTAAAAAACCTGGGTGTAATCATTGACTCCCAACTTTCTTTCAAATCCCAGGCTAATGCCTCATCATCCTCCATTCACTGGATAATAAAAACCATCAGGAAAATCCTTCCCTTCCTCTCCAGTGATAGTAGGAAAACGGTGGTGACAGCACTTGTGCTGTCCCGCCTTGATTACTGCAATAGCATATATTTGGAAGCCCACCAGGGAGTTCTGAACAAACTACAAACGCTACAAAATGCTGCTGCCCGACTGATTACGGGCCTACCGAAGTTTGCATCGGTAACTCAGGAACTAAAAAACCTACACTGGCTCCCTATACGGAAACGTGTCATGTTTAAGGCTCTCTGTATGGTATTTAAGGCAGTAAATGGATTAGGTCCATCCTTCCTTCAAGAACACTTCATACTGTACAAACCAGGGCGACAATTAAGATCTGCTAATAAAAGCCTGGTCATGACTAACCGTATTAGGAAAGCCCGATGGGGAGGCCGCAGCTTCTTCCATGGAGCTACCAACATCTGGAATGAACTGCCCCTTGCCCTTAAACAAAGTAATGACCTCCTAACCTTCAGGAAAAATATCAAAACATGGCTTTTCAACCTTTAGTAATTTTCTTTGCCTCGTGGAGATAACTGTATCGTTTTAGCGCCAGGACACCGTCCGGTAACAGTGCGCTTAACAAATGGAAAAAATAAATAAATAAATAAATAAATAAATATGATCATCTTGGATCAACTTCATGGTAATTTGCTCCCCCTATTAGCGAAATCGCTAATTTTTTTACTTTAATGCATTGCATTTAAGGAATCTCAATTTGAGATTCCTTAAATGCAATAGCAATTTAAGTAATCGCAAATTTGCGATTTCTTAAATTGCGATTTTTGCATTTGGGATGATGCATCCCAAATGCAAAAATACCGGTCGCAAAGGGGCAGATTCTGAGAATCTGCCCCTTTGCGAGCGGTTTTTAGCTTGATGCATCTGGGCCATTGATTCTTGTTGCGTGCAGTTTGAGGAAAATTGTATCATTACTTATAATCTTTGTTTTAAGTTATTTTGTTCAAAAAAGAAAACTTCTTGGTTCTACCCAATAGTACTTTAAATGGGCAGGTCCTGAGCACTGTTTCTCAAAAAAACAAAAAAACAATTCGGTTTATTAAACATAATGCATTTATTTATATTTGGTGTTAAACTATTTGTGTTTAACAGTCAATAAAAAATATATGTTTTTGTGCCTTTTGGGTGAGGGTGACCGCTCAGCCCTCCACAGGGCTTGGTCGCCCCACTCACTGCTGCCGCTCCTGCCTGCCTTTGCCACCTCCTGCCTGCAGATTCCTTCGCTCGCTGCCCGCTGCTCCTGGGAATTTCCCGCTGCTCCTGGGAATTTCCCGCTGCCCGCTGCTTCTTGGAATTTCCCGCCGCTGCCTCCCTGCGGCCCCGCCCCCCTGTGATTCCATTCGCCGCCCCGCTCCCGCCACCCAGCTGCTCCTCCCTCCCGGCTCCTTACTTATGACGCCCACAGAGCGACCGCGCAGCGGACGCGCGCAGCGGGAGCACCGACGGAGCGCCGAAGGTGCGCCAAAGGTAAGCCCGTCTGCGCCCTTCCGCGCCTGGCCCGCGCCCAGCGCCAGGACCCCTGGCCCTCCCCGCCGAGGCAAGACGACCCGACTGACCTACGACGCCGCCACTCTCAACGCACTCAATGCCGGCTGGACCCACGCCTGCTGCCGAGCCACCCCGAGACGCACCCACGGACCCTTCACCTGCTGCACCTGCAAGTTCACCTGCCTCCGAACCTGCCCCGCACCCGCCAAGACAAACACCAGCAGTAATCACCTCAAGTGCATCCTGATCAACACCCGCTCCGTCCACAGACACACCGTGGAACTCTGGAACCTCCTCGACGCTACATCACCGGACGTCGCCTTCCTCACAGAAACCTGGATGAACGCCTCCTCTGCACCCGACATCGCCATCACCATCCCGGACGGGTACAAGATCATCAGGAGGGACCGCATCAACCAGACCGGAGGTGGCATCGCCATCGTCCACAGGAACACCATCCGCATCACGACCGACGCCAACGACTCCTTCGCCGCAGCCGAACATCTCCACTTCCAGATTCACACCGACCCTAAGACGACCCTCAGAGGCACCCTCGTCTACAGACCCCCGGGACCACGCACACAATTCAGCGAAGACATCACAGACTTCATCAGCACGCACGCCCTCCCCTCCACTGACTACATCCTCCTCCGGGACATCAACTTCCACCTGGAGAACAACAAGGACCGCAACACCACCGCCCTGCTGGAAAACCTCGCCAACCTCGGACTCAAGCAACTGGTCAACACCCCCACCCACTACGCCGGCCACACGCTTGATCCCGTCTTCTCTTCCAGCAAGTACATCACCTTCAGTCATGCCACCGGACTCCACTGGACCAACCACAGCTGCGTCCACTTCAGCTTTAAAAGATCCACGACCCACCACCACCGGCAACAGGTACCTCACAGGAATTGGAGCAAGATCACCGCAGACCAGCTCACCACCTCCCTCAGCCAGAGCCCACCCGCCAACACAACGGACCCCAACGAAGCAGCCCGCAACTTCACACAGTGGCTGACCGCCTGCGCCGACGACCTCGCGCCACTAAAGAACCCTCCCAGCAGACCCAGAAGCAAGAAGGCATCCTGGTTCACCGACGACCTCAAGGACTCCAAGAAGACCTGCCGCACCCTCGAGAAAGCCTGGCTCCTCGACCGGACAACCGACAACATGACCGCCCTCAAACACGCTACCCGCAAGCACCACCAGCTCATCCGCACCACCAAGAAGAAATCCCTGAAGGAACGACTGGACAACAACGCCCACGACAGCAAAGAGCTCTTCACTATCGTCAAGGAGTTCTCCAACCCCAGCACCGGCACCAACGACATCACTCCGTCACAAGACCTCTGCGACTCCCTCGCCTCGTTCTTCCACTGCAAGATCGCCGACATCCACAACAGCTTCGGCGCCCCACCCACGCACCCAACCATCGAACCAATGCCCCCCCGCCACCCTTCGCACCTGGACCACGGTGACCACCAAAGACACAGCCCGCACGATGAACACCATCCACTCCGGATCACCGACCGACCCCTGCCCACACCACGTCTTCAACAAGGCCGACTCCACCATTGCACCCCAACTCCGGAACATCATCAACGCCTCCTTCAACACCGCCACCTTCCCGGAGAGCTGGAAGCACGCCGAGATCAGTGCCCTCCTGAAGAAACCTACAGCGGACCCCACCGATCTCAAAAACTTCCGCCCCATCTCACTCCTCCCTTTTCCTGCTAAAGTCATCGAGAAGATCGTCAACAGACAGCTGACCGCCTTCCTCGACACGAACGGATCCCTCGACCCCTCGCAGTCCGGCTTCAGAGCCAACCACAGCACCGAGACCGCCCTCATCGCAGCCACCGACGACATCCGGACCCTGCTCGACAAGGGGGAAACAGTGGCCCTCATCCTCCTGGACCTCTCCGCTGCGTTCGACATGGTCTGCCACCGCACCCTAGTCCAGCGCCTCAGCAACATTGGTATCCAAGAGAAGGCACTGGAGTGGATCATCTCGTTCCTCGCCGGAAGAACACAAAGAGTCCGCCTCCCCCCGTTTCGCTTCGAGGCCACCGAAGTCATCTGCGGCGTCCCGCAAGGATCTTCACTCAGCCCCACCCTCTTCAACATCTACATGAAACCTCTCGCAGCCATTGCACGCCAGCACAACCTCAACATCATCTCTTACGCCGACGACACCCAGCTGATCCTCTCCCTCACCAGAGACCCCGACACCGCCAGAACCTGCCTACACGAAGGGATGAAAGACGTCGCCGAGTGCATGTAGGACAGCCGCCTGAAACTGAACTCGGACAAGACGGAAGTCCTCATCCTGGGATCTTCGCCCTCCGCCTGGGACGACTCCTGGTGGCCCCCAGCCCTGGGCACCGCACCCCAGCCAACCGACCACGAACGCAACCTGGGCTTCATCCTGTACCCCTCCCTCTCGATGACCAGACAAGTCAACGCCGTCTCCTCATCGTGCTTCAACACCCTGCGTATGCTTCGCAAGATCTTCCGCTGGATCCCGACCGAGACCAGGAAGACTGTCACCCAGGCACTCGTCACCAGCCGAATGGACTACGGAAACGCCCTCTACGCCGGAACCACAGCCAAGCTACAGAAAAGACTCCAGCGCATCCAGAACGCCTCCGCCCGACTCATCCTGGATGTCCCCCGACGCAGCCACATCTCCAGCCACCTGAGGAACCTGCACTGGCTCCCCGTCGACAAGAGGATCACGTTCCGGCTCCTCACCCACGCACACAAGTCTCTCCACGACCTGGGCCCCAAGTACCTCAACGACCGCCTGACCTTCTACACGCCCACCCGCCAGCTACGGTCCACCAGCCTCGCCCTCGCAGCCGTACCACGCATCCGAAGAGCCACCGCCGGAGGAAGATCCTTCTCTTACCTGGCTGCCAAGACTTGGAACTCCCTCCCCATCCACCCTCGTCTGACCCAGGACCATCTCGCCTTCAGGAAACAACTCAAGACCTGGCTGTTCGAGCAGTAGCATACCCCTCCCCCCAAGCGCCTTGAGACCCTCCCGGGTGAGTAGTGCGCTATACAAATGGCATGATTGATTGATTTTGGTGTTGGGCTTGAGAGCATCAGCTGCATGGTGGAGAAACGTAACTACCAACATCACCAAGTGGAAACAAGCATTTGCAATGCAATAGGTCTCGCATTATGAAAGTTTGAGCTATTGGTCTTGTAAATGACAATTTTTTTATTTATGTGTTGATTTTGAAAATAGCTAAATTAATAGCTTTGTCATTTTCAATGCCAATAGTTATAACTTTCGCACATGTGACGACTATAGCATTTGTAATGCAACATGTTTTGTATTTACGTGACTTAGATGTATTGATATTACAAATAGCAACGGCTTTTAATTTTTTTAAACAATTAATACTTAAATAAAAGTGATTGTAATTTATATTGGCAATAGCTTAAACTTTTGTAAATAACGTTTGTGAAGATTATGTTCAGTGTATTTTATTGTGATGAAAATCCAAGAACAGAAGTGAAATAACATCTTTTTGTGACATTTGTAATAAAGCTTGAAACATTGAGAGAACATAATTGTACCAGTTGTTGTTGAATGGTTGCACAGATTGATGCTGGGATTGCGCTGAGTAATGCTGGGATTGCGCTGAGTGATGCTGGGATTGCGCTGAGTGGTGCTGTGGTGGTGCTGAGTGGTGCTGTGGTGGTGCTGAGTGGTGCTGTGGTGGTGCTGAGTGATGCTGTGGTGGTGCTGCTGAGTTCACTCTGCAACTGCACTCTGCACTCTGCACTCTGAATCTGCACTCTGAATCTGCACTCTGCACTCTGAATCTGCACTCTGCACTCTGAATCTGCACTCTGAATCTGCAATCTGCACTCTGCACTCTGCACTCTGAATCTGCACTCTGCACTCTGAATCTGCACTCTGCACTCTGAATCTGCACTCTGAATCTGCACTCTGCACTCTGAATCTGCACTCTGAATCTGCACTCTGCACTCTGAATCTGCACTCTGCACTCTGAATCTGCACTCTGCACTCTGAATCTGCACTCTGAATCTGCACTCTGAATCTGCACTCTGCACTCTGAATCTGCACTCTGCACTCTGAATCTGCACTCTGCACTCTGCACTCTGAATCTGCACTCTGCACTCTGAATCTGCACTCTGCACTCTGAATCTGCACTCTGCACTCTGAATCTGCACTCTGCACTCTGCACTCTGCACTCTGAATCTGCACTCTGAATCTGCACTCTGCACTCTGAATCTGCACTCTGAATCTGCACTCTGCACTCTGCACTCTGAATCTGCACTCTGAATCTGCACTCTGAATCTGCACTCTGAATCTGCACTCTGCACTCTGAATCTGCACTCTGCACTCTGAATCTGCACTCTGCACTCTGAATCTGCACTCTGAATCTGCACTCTGCACTCTGAATCTGCACTCTGCACTCTGAATCTGCACTCTGCACTCTGAATCTGCACTCTGCACTCTGAATCTGCACTCTGCACTCTGAATCTGCACTCTGAATCTGCACTCTGCACTCTGAATCTGCACTCTGCACTCTGCACTCTAAATCTGCACTCTGAATCTGCACTGTGAATCTGCACTCTGAATCTGCACTCTGCACTCTGCATCTGCACTCTGAATCTGCACTCTGCACTCTGAATCTGCACTCTGCACTCTGAATCTGCACTCTGCACTCTGAATCTGCACTCTGAATCTGCACTCTGAATCTGCACTCTGCACTCTGAATCTGCACTCTGCACTCTGAATCTGCACTCTGAATCTGCACTCTGAATCTGCACTCTGCACTCTGAATCTGCACTCTGCACTCTGAATCTGCACTCTGCACTCTGAATCTGCACTCTGAATCTGCACTCTGAATCTGCACTCTGCACTCTGAATCTGCACTCTGCACTCTGAATCTGCACTCTGAATCTGCACTCTGAATCTGCACTCTGCACTCTGAATCTGCACTCTGCACTCTGAATCTGCACTCTGAATCTGCACTCTGCACTCTGAATCTGCACTCTGCACTCTGAATCTGCACTCACAATCTGCACTCAAAATGTGCACACTGCACACTGCACTCTGCACACTGCACTCTGAATCTGCACTCTGCACTCTACACTCTACATATGGTATGTTATGCTTACATACGTTCCATATATTATCCATGTATATGCCACATTTAGTTAAGAATATATGTTCTGTTTAGTTACATTACTTTGTTTGTATACCCTTTTATGCTGCTCTAAAGTTATTTCAATGGGTGAAATGCGGAGCCTGGCCGAGAGTAACAAGGCAGTGCTGGGAGGGGGGCTGCGCACCAACTGAAGTGCTCTGGTTGCACGACCTGCGGCCGTGTGAAGTGATAAGCCTTTGAAGTATGTAAAGGCTGTGTTTGCGGGGAGAGAGAGGGGAGGTGCTGGTGTGGGAGGAGTGCTGCTGCGGCCTGGGGGAAGCTGGCTGGGGAGGGGGAGGGGGAGGAGAAATGAATGTAAGGCTGTGGGGAACAGAGTTTATGGCCCAAAAGCGCGTGCCTGTGGCCACATGAACTTCAAGAAAACGCCAAGGAACGAAGCCCTTAGTTTGAAGAGGATTTCGAGCACTTGAATTCTCGCTCCTCAATGCGCTTGCGTGCATTTAAGGTCACGAGACCTAAAAAAGGGCATGGAAAAAGTTTAAACTTTTTATTCCGTGCATGAGCTGTAGCAGTATACATCTCAAAAGTGTGACAAAAAGAAATACATAAAAAATGTACTCTGAGAGTTAAGCAAGAATTTTGATATGTTACCTTCTCAGATCCAGGCTTTTTATCTTTTTTCAGTACAGCTGTCAGGCTGACAGCTGTACTTTCTGGAGTAGGATGGGGAAGAAAGAAGCAGAGTGACTGTATGCTAATTGCATAGGCAGAGAGAAGAAAAAAGTAACTATTTCCAAAGGGAAAAAATTGGAAAAAGATGTCGGCCCACATGAATCTAGAGCTAAAGGACTCCTCGGAGCTGCTTCATCTGTCTGAAGAGAGTGAGAGCTCAGCCACACAAGGGTACAATTAGGTTAGGCGGGCACAAGACTGAAGGGGGCTGGGAAGACTTTACTGTCTACTGGGGAGAGCTCAGAGAATGGGCAACTTCTATACCAAATGGCATTTTTTTTATTCTGAACATTTTTGTGGAAAGGAGTCAGCAGAAACCCTCCATTTCCGTGTTTGAAGTTTGTGTCTGTTTGATAAAAAGCGTTGTAGGCGGTGGGAGTATGTTGTGAGCTGCGGTAGGGTGGAAGAAATGCTAACTTTTTTCTAGCAGGTCCTTCGGGATTTGGGAAAGAGATTTAGCAGTTGCCAGTGGTACGTTCTGCCAGGTTCTGACAACTAAAGAGGCAACTCTTTTTCCAGTTTCCCTCAAGGATGCAATATGAGCTGGGACATCCATGGCTCTGATTTTGCTCCAAGCTCTGTGTTTTTGCAGACTTTGCAATTTGATTGGAATATACTGCATTGCAGTCTGTTGTTTGCTGGTTTGTTTCTACATTCTGTATAGATTTGCCAGTATACTTTTCCTTTTCAAGCGATTGCTTGTTTTATGCATGTATAGTTATATGCACACGAACCTTCATTTTATTTTATTGATGTTGGTTTCATATGATCCAAGTTACAGCTGTGAAATAACTCTGCACTGTAGCACTAACGAGGGTGTCTTTTGAGAACTCTGCAAACTTTGCTAGGGAAGGCCCAGGCAGGAATAGCCGACATTTGTTGAAATGGCATGAAGTTGCTCACATTAGTGGTGATTGCATTGCACTTATTTTATCTGGTGAGTAGTCACATGGAAATAGTGACGTAGCTTATTATGTAGAGCCTACCAGACAGTGCAGATGTCTAGCTGTGAAAAATGTATTTCGGGGTTACCAAGAATCTATAAGGGAATTGAAGGGGGAAACTTTTTCCTAGGAAGGTTTATGAAATTTCACAAACATTTCCCAAAAGTACACTTTCTGTGTAAAAGGTAATCACCAGGTATTTCGCATCCTTTTTTCATAGGAGTGCCTTGTGTAAAACAGCATCGCGAAATACCAGCAGGACATGGGTTCGAGCAGAAAATGTACATCAGCGAGACTTTTTTTCTGATAATCACTCTCTTGCAAGCAAAAATTATGAGAACATTCATGCAGTGTGACATCTCGTGTAATTTTGAGTAACATGAAATTCAGGAATTTTACAAGATTTCACTGGAGTATTTAAAATTTGGCCAAGGCCGAACCACAGGGAAACGTCATATGTGAAGATGAGTGATAAAGGGAACTTAAACTGAAACGACAGAAGATTAGGGTGATAAAAGGTTGTCTATCCAGAAGTAAGTTGGGATATGGAGAGGAGAAAATTGGAAGTGTAAGAGAAGAATTGAATATGAGCTGGAGTCTGGTTGAGGGAGGAGAGAGAAAAATTCCACTGGTTCCTCATTGGGTGAAAGGGAAGATGGGTGGCTCTAAAGGTGTTGCATGAGAAGATTGTAAGGTATCAGCAAATATATGAAACTATGTTTGATGATTTGTTGGGAAAGGACAATCAGAATTCTCATGTCCATGGAAGACTACAGGAGTGATGGAGTGGGTGTTGGTACAAGGCACAGTGGAATTTGGATCATGTACTGTATGTATGTGTGTAAACCCTCAGAAGAAACTGGTGATTTTAGGCATTGCAAGAAAATTGATGGTGAGGCATAGATGAGTAACAAAGAGCGATGAATGAGGGAAAAAAAGTTGTCTGGAAGATTTTGTATTGTAGTGAATTTCAGCCTTGGGCTTGTATTCTTCATTTATTTTATTATTGCCTTACATTCCTGAAAAGCTTATAATTTATTCCATTGTTTATACACGCACCAATTGTTTTTTATATTTTCTTTTTGTGCAGAGGATGAGGCAAAATGTATTCCTGTTATGCTGGGATTTCTTATAAATAGTTATTATACTTAACATATGGCTATTTTATACCCAAATAAAGATGAATTGATTGATTGATACCATTAGGGTGCCATGTGAAGTGTTGAAATGTTAGTGCATTATTTCCAGCGCCACTAAGTTATAGATGTGGGGATCCAATGATAGGCTGTACTATTAATATTGTCAGTTGCAGTTGTCTTGATTGAAGTGTGGGACCATGTTGATGGTGGGTGCGCTGTTCATACCAATAAATCATTAATTCGACTTTTGTCAAGTTGCACTGGATCCATCATTCCTGTGTATAAGAGGTCAACATGCTCTTATGTAAGAAGCTATATCTTCTAGCAATGAGAGGATAATTTTAGCTAGTTATTGTCTTCACAGGATAGCATTTCTTGAAGTGATCGCAGGAGATGATCTTGGTAGCAGACTCCTTGAATATGCGATGTTACATTGCAAGCGATTACAATGCAGTCATTACAACGACTGTGTCATTAAAACGCGAACCATTACATCGCAAGTCATTTCAACGACTTGCTGTAGTGGCCGCGCTGGACTGAGGAATAGTATCATTTACTATTCCAATTCCAGTGTGTGCAACAGTAGGGAAGGTGTTGGAATAGTAAATTATACTATTCCTTAGTTTAGGGCGCCTACTACAGCAAATTGTTTAAACGACTTGCGATGTAATGGTTCATGCTGTAACAACCGCGTTATAATAGCATGCGATGTACCACATGCGATGTAAATGCTGTTTCCCGACTCCTTGATTGGTGGTTCTCCAGACCCAGGGAGGAAGCTGAGGTTGGCTCTTGCTTCGCACTTCAACTGGCAGGGTTGATGCTCTGATATCGGCAGATATCAGTGTTGATAGTCCTGCCTTCAAATGGTGATGCTGGCTATCAAGCACAACTTATAGACAGTGTCGTAACAAAAGCTCCAGGAGTGCAAGGCAGGCCCGAGCTCCTGGGGCCCCCTCTGGCACTGTGCACGGACGGCGGCCCCCTCACCTGAGAACTCCTGACAGGGTCTGAAGCATGGGGGACCTCCTCCATGTACTTTGTAAGATGCCCCCTCAAGTTTTGTTACGCCACTGCTTATAGACACTTCACTAGACATAGGGTTTGGTGCAGACCTAAACTTTCCACATCTTTAAAAACCTTAACTGTTCAAAATTATAAACCAAGCTATGATAACCCCAATGAAATTAGAATGAGCCACTGATACAATGGGTAAAGCAAAAATAGACTAACAAAATGTGTGTCTCATTGAAAAATTACTTAGCCATTAACAGACCGTCCCAGGGAAATGAATATATACCAGACCAGGCACCAATCAATATTTGTATTTGACACTGTACTCATGGACATCATTTAGGGGTCACCAGGGGTTGCAGCTGTGACCCCTTCCCTACCCCTTGCCACCCCTGGCACTGCTTTTGCTAAACTTGGCCTCAGAGCTGGCAAAATCAAGGCAGCTCTTCCTAATAGATGCTGGTTGGAGCTCCACTTGCCTGGTTTCTGTCAATTTTTTTATTATACAAAGAGTGAATAATATTATACACTATTAGTGGAATACAAAATGGAGTACATTGGGTGGAATATAACCCAATCTAGAATCTATAGTAAGAAAAAAATGCTGTTCAATGTATTTTGTCTGCATGCTTGTAGGTGAGAGTGTGTAAATGTGTTAGTTAGTATGTTTAAACAAGTGTGTGTGAGTCAAAATAGAGGTAAAATGGCGTGCAGTGCCACTTCTGCTACCCCTGGCATTTTGATGAATTGACATCCATGACTGTCCTAAGCAAAAATCTGCACTACAGTAGACATCCCACTTGGAAAATATGTTCCCTTTGTTTATTTTTTTTAACAGAGTTATATATAGTGCGAACTTGACCCGAAGGTATCGGATATTAGAGTGCTTTACATAGCACTAGTTGCGTTAAATGAGGACACATTCATTTGTTAGGCATGGGGAGATTAAGTGATTTGCCCAGGATCACAGGATGTTCAGCGTCATTGCCGAGACTCGAACCCGGTTTCCCAGATTAGAGGTCGACCACCCTAGCCGTTAGGCCACCTCCTCTCTTCCACTCAGTCAACTCTTTATTAGTTGACTGAGTGGAAAAGAAGAACCTATAACAAATCTAATTAACTATTTGCCACAGAAATGAGGGTTGTAAGGAAACCAGACTGGACAAAATAAAGGGAGAGTAGGAAGGCTTTGATTTAAGCACAGAGAGACAAGCAATGGACGCAAAACAGATCTTTATCATAGAATGTAGAGTTTGAAATGAAATAGTAGCTTCTACCAACAAGAAGGAAAAAAATCAAAGCTTACTCCTTTGGTCAATATCTTACCTTCAACGGCAACATCAGAGAAACTTCAAGAGTCCATTTTCCACTCGGGAACCTGGCAGCAAATGAACAATATATTATTGCAAGACAGCCTTGGACTGGTGGTTGTTTCAAGCCAAAAAACACTTGATGAATGACATATCCAGGGAAAACTATGACAATACACCAAACATAAACAAATAGACAAATTGAGGCGGGCGACCCGTAATCCACCTAAAAATGGCAAAATCCCACAGCAGCATTGACATGTTTGTAGTCTAAGTAAGTAAGTGGGATAACTTTAATAGCAGTCATGGACAACCTGCCCTGAGGTGGCAAGTGTGTGCCTACTGCTCCACAGTAAAAACTGTAGTGCCTGGTCTGCACGGACTGTGCCCCGTTAGGGAGGTGACCATGGAGTTCCCAGGTTTGAGGGACAGGGCATGCAATCTTGGCGAGTAAAAACACAGGAGGCAAACTAAAGTGAGGAAGAGAGGAGGGACAGGGGAGAGCAAAACAACTAGGCCTGAAACTAGGTCTCTCAGCAGACAGCTGAGACTTAAAAATCAGCCTACACTATCGCCTGTAAGACATTTTTGATCTGACACCCTTTCTTGCATATTCTGCCAAATGCAAGTGACAGCACTAATGATGTAGTCAAGGCCAGTAGGATAATAATACTTTTATTTGATTTGTTAAAATCATAAAAAGAGTGGAACATACCACCATGTTCAAAACATCATAATTCTGATATAAAATAAAAATTGCAATAAAGCATTTTTAGTTGTCGTAACCCTAACGTGGTATGGTACCAAGGTACAACAGATTATTGTAACAGCAATGTAAACATGTCCGTGCTTTCCACTGTAAGTAAAGTGCTAATGCCAACGAAAAAGTCAAGGCCAGTAAACTGTTTCAAAAGGTCATGAAGGCTTTGGATAGCAAAAGAAGGGCGATAGTCTTGAGCAGTTTTACACTTTCACAAAAAAATGGATGTTGCCTTATGTAACGCAACTGGCGCTTATGTAAAGCGCTCTGATACCCGATACCTTTGTGTGAAGTTCACGCTATATAAAACTCCGGGGGGAAAAAACAATAAGCTGAGAAACGTCAGAAAAGTTTTTGGCAATAGGTCTTAACCATCCACTTATTGCCTAGGAGAAATCAACAAGAGTTGTAGTAAATCTACTCTAGAAAGGTTGAATCAGAAAAGTGTGTAACTGATGTACTACTCAACACACAATTACAAAGGAGATACATGATGCGTGTAGGCTAGTCAAGGGGTGTGGTTGTGTCCAGTTGCAAAGTCCATTTAGTTGATGGGGTTCTAACTTTGGGTTTCCACAAAGCCCTGGAATTCTGTGTGTTGCAGATTCTTCTCATGAACTTAGTCACTGTCTAGCACGTTTCCTTTCCCCATCTACTTTTTGCTAATATCCCTTACTGCTCAGTACACTCGCTCACCATGTTTTGAAATTTCCTTCATTTTACGATGTGCACTCATCATTAGATTTTAACCCATGGTTCACCCCCAGTCAAAATTAAATAATCGAATACAATTTATTTCCTTTGTAAAATTATTATTCACGTCTGATCATCTCTTACCTAATTGTCTACTCTGGCAAGGAAAGATATAGGGAAGAACAGGGAAGGCTCTGTAATGATTCTCTTTAATGCTAAGAAACATGCCATTTTATTAGAAAAATGACAATGACTAGAGGTATGTTTTGTATGCGCCGTTTGCCAGTGCAGACCTTCTCCTTCTGAACGTAGCAACAAGGAAGGCTCTCAGGGTATAGGTGTCAAGAAGAATGCGCCGTGTACTGGCACCATGCAGGAATCAAACGTTGTGCGGATACTATGCAGAATGCGACTAGTGAATGGGTGCCATGCAGAACGTAACCTACATATGGGTGCCAATCAGAACGCGACCCATGTACGGATTCCAAGCAGTACATAACCTGTGTACAGGTGCCACGCAGAACAAGACCTATGCACGGCTGCCATGCAGAATGAGATTTGCACAAGGACATCATGCAGCATGTGACCCGAGTATGGGTGCCATGCAGAACGGGTATCATACAGAATGAGACTTTTGTCCATGTGCCATGCAGAAAGTGACCTGTATATGGGTGTCATGCACAGTGTGAGCTTTGTATAGGTGTGTTACGCGTTGTTTTTTTATCTGTGTATTATGTATGCATTGCTTATCACTTAATATCACTTAAACACTTAAACTTTGTACTCTGTTGCCGTTGTGCAGGCAAATTTCTCTGGATCGTGGTAGTTCCAGAAGGTCTCCAGCGTTCTGTTATTCACCAGTGGTCGACATTCTAGAATCTTGCAGGTGGGGGAGGATTAATTCTAGAGGGCTTGGGGACGTAAACAACTGTGCCCAGAACTCCAAAGAACAGGAAAAAATAAAGGACCTTCTGACAATTTGTAAATTGACCGCGTCCCAACAAGGCCCGAGCTCCCCACAGTCACCTTCCTCCATCTTTCAGAGGGATCTCAACTATTGATTGCATCTTCCTCTCAGAGGCCCCAATGAATCATCTCACTAGTTTTGAGATTTCCAAGAGGCTAGAAAGTGATCCCAGTCCTTTGACTCCCACCCTAGATTTAGCAGCGGTTACTGCAGCCAGTTGTAGCACACGGGGCTCTTCTACAGGGGCTGAAACAGCAAAACTCGTAAGGAGAATCAGATGGAGAGAGACAGATATCAAAACAGTGACAGTTGGCTAGGAAAGCTGAAACTTTGAGGCTAACATCCTCCCCAAATGGTATATATATCCCACGAGTGGGACAGATCTGTAGGCGAGTTAAGGGATTCCCTGCTAGCCACTCGAGATTGGCAGCAACACTCAAGGGCCGACGGGAAGGAAGGCTTGAGAGCATTAAGGGAGGCCCTGCGTTCCTATAAATTCAATCCTATCGCAAAAACTGCAGCAGCCATTATTAATCTGCAAAAGCAGCATAAAAAAAGAACATGGGAAGGAAAGAAAGCGAAAGAACAAAAGAATGGCTATCAATCTACCAAATGCTGAAGGAAACAAATCAGTCCCATTTTTGGAAGTACATTAATAAATTAAAATCCAATAACACACAGGTAAACGGGGTCGCTGAAGAATCTTAGATGAGCCACGTAGATGAGCTATACACATATCAGTTCTCTGCACCTGACAATACAGAAAAGTGGGAGGGGGCAGAACTGACTATACATAACTCTCAAGAACTGACCTACCTGGCCACGGTCGACAAACTCATCAAGGGAATGAAAAACGATAGTGTTCCTGGCCCTATTGGTCTGCCAGCAAGTATATTCAAGTGTGCCTCAGTGGAATGGGCAAAGGTGTTAACCCCCCTATTCAATCAAGCCTTCCTGACTGCTACTGAGGTAGTCCATTCTGTGTCCAATCCTCAAAAAAGGGGACCCGGCAATGCCATCAAATTACTGCCTTATTCCACCTTTAGACCTAGAGGCCAAAGCTTTTGCCAGACCATTACTTAAACAGCTAGAGGCCTGGGTCATGTAAAATGATGCTTTGTCTTTCTTCCAGACTGGGTTCCAACCCGCTGCATCAACAATGGACAATATCAAGGCATTTGCAGTCCTCAGCCGCCTAGCAGTACAGAAAGAACAACCACCACTCTTCTGCTGCTTAATTGAGTACAGTGCCACATTTGACAGGTAGATGGCCCAAGGCTATGGAGAAAACGTAATGGTAATGCATGGGGCATCCCCGCAAACCTAAACTACTTGGGGCAATTATGGCCCTGTACACCGGCATGTGGGTACAACTGAGAACAGGTCCTCACACTGCCACCTCTAAAAATACCACCCGACGTGGTATGAACCAGGTGTGTGTCCTCGCGTCCATCCTTTTCAACCTATACACAGTGGATCTGTCAAAGCTTGAAGGGTGGTTACTTGATTCCCCCAAAATTAGGCCTGTCCATATTTCATATTACGCAATGCGCATATGATATAGTGGTAATGGACCATACCAAAGTCGGTCTACAGGGAACCTTAAGTAGTCTTGAGATATATAATGGGAAACATCTTTGCATGAAAAACCAGGACAAGACAAAGGTCCTGATTTTTGGGCACTACAGAAAAAAGAAACATCTCACATGGCACATGTGGCAGCAATGTCATAACTACTGCATGGAAGTATAATTACCTGGGGGTCTGGTTTACAGACACTTCCAAGCCCAGCATCCCTGAATAAGAAAGGTGCAGCCATCATACACAGTATCAACCAGCTGAACACAAATGTTAAAAGCTCTTCTTTAGCACCCATACTCAGGGTTATGAAGGTGACTCTTCTTCCTGCGCTGCAATATGGTCATTAGGCCTTCCCTGGGGTTGGGTGCCTAGCGTAGAACAAGCACAGTGTACAGGCTACAAGAAGATATTTCACCTACCTCTGTATATCCATAGAACACAGCTCGAATTGGAATTCAGATTGTTGAGACAATCTGTAGCCTTTGAGTCAGATCCTTGAAATACTACATCTGAGTTCTGAAAAGGCCAGCTGACGTGCTTAAAGCCTGTCTGAAAGCCACATTCGATACCCCGGCCAATCCCTGGTACAATCAAACTCAAAAGGCCACTTCTTCCTTCCAAATTAATGAGCAGTGTTAAAATTAGACGATGTCTCTTACAAGGCATTAGGAAGGGTAATTAATCAATTGAAATGAATCTCTAACCATCAGGATATATCTCTCCTGAAGACTTCAGCTATCCTACTTCCCTTGAACAACTTCTACCTGGTAGGAAAGCCACAACCATACTTATTGGAAGCCATTAATGGTAAGATGCACTGAGATATCATGCATATGCGCCTACTAGGCCTACCAATGACGTACTTCAATCTGGTAATGTCCCATCAAGGTGAGAGAGGTGAGTGTAGGCTATGTAACTTTAGGCGTGAGTCCTGGCTGCACCATCTGTGTTCTTGTCTCAAGTTGGATGCCACCAGGAGGACTCTGCTGAAGCCAATCTATCTGTCCCAGGGTGTTTGCATCAACCTGGAGACATCATCGCTATGTTTCACCCAACCAAGAGCAAAAGACTTATTGAGATGTGGGAAATTTGTGAAGAAATAGTTTCCAGCTTCAACCACGAACTTATGAACCTTCTTATATTAATTTTACCCAAAAGCTGATAACGGACTATTGTACACAGAAAACCTGAATTGTGACAACGCTGAGGCTAAGAGGGCCTGGACTAATTAAGGCAATGTTGGTGGGAGAGAGGGAATTAGTATCATGACTTTTATTCAAGCAACTAACCATGTAATATAATAGTTTTATTCTTCAACATGTTCTCTGTGCATTCTACGGCTCTTATTCCCCCTAAATCCCGCTGGCTTGGGATGGGTCAGTGGTCTTCCAGGTTTAAAGTACTTCCTACCCCCTTCAACCTCTTATGGACACCAGCGCAATTCATTTACAGAGGGATCTGCCACAGGTTAGTTTACTCCAGGTATGCCAGGGGGTAGTCTTCGTGAGACTTCTGCACTATATGAAGCAATTTATTTCGCCGTTCCTGCCATTTCCCACTTTGGGGTCCTTTGCATATTGGGGGTGTTGTGAGGTGAAGGGTCTGTTCTAAGATAACTGGACTGGCATAGGTATTAAGTTGGGTTTTCTAGATGTAGCAGTCTTACGGTTTCTCGCGAAAACTCAAACCTTTGCACAAAATATTTGCCTGCATCACATGTCTTTGCTCCTTTCCTGCTTATACACTTATACACTTGAGCCAAAGAGATCCATAAATACTACTTCTACCCTTCCTCCTCTCACTGCTACGGAGCGTGATCTATCAACAAGATTTTTTATGTAATAGGTAATATCCGGATTTTAATTTGCGCAAATGTAGCATATGGTTACATATTTGATCTTTGTATGCACCAAAAATGTTATGGTTTTTATTAACTAAAACAATAAAATTGATTGTCTGATTGTCATTCTAGACTGCTGCCACTCAAGAGAAAATTGTGGGTTGTCTATGATCCATTAAAGTTAATCCTTCCAACGTTGTTCTTGTGTGGTTTTCTTTGAGTGGCTGTTGGTGGAACAGCTGCTAGACATTATGGCAATGAGTGTTTGTGGCCTCCAGACAACTCACTGATACTAATACAATATTTATTGTTGAATTTGGGCACCATTATAGCTAAAGCTACAAATGCTTTTCTATGGACTAACATTTTAAGATTATTTCCTATGGTGCCCTCCACAGAGGTATTGGAGAAGAGGTTCATATCACATGTGAGTTACTTTATTGAACTTTACTCACTGGATTCTACCTCACAAACCAACATGGTAGTTGAGTGCGTCTGACCTTACAATAGGAAACTCAGTGCATGGAATTTAGCACCACATCACACGAGGATGAGGACTGCAAGCATGAATGTGTAGTTGCTGCTATCGATATGGTGCAAGAATGAAGAGGTTAATAGAGAAGAAGCTTGGATGGATGCATGCAAGAATAATGTTAGGAACTTTGTGATAAACGGATGCCTCATGATTGGTGTCTTAATGTAGTGTTGCGGAGTTATGCGCTCAAGTTACTCCAGAGTTAACTGTTGTGCAGGACAAGGTTATTCAGCAAGATACGTTTGTGCCACCTGGAAGGTTTCAGGTAAAACTCATTTAATTGGCTCATGAAGACAGTTTAAGTATGTTGCTACCACAAAAAAGATTAAATATTTGTATTGGTGGCCAGCAATGGATAAGAAACACACAAAAGATGATGGGAGCCTGCTTTTTAGAAGTCTAACCACTAGCAACAACTGGGGGTAGCGCTCAAAACCATGGTTCTTGCGCTCACCATGCCACCTCAGATTAGACCCAGCCATATGCAAATCAGTCCTGACCCTGCTCCTGATGGGAACAGTCCAGACTGAACTACCAAGGCACGTCCTCCCTGAACCAGAACACAAGAAACCCTGGATTTGATTCGCACTAGTTATGGGCTCATCAGCCAGGCAAAACTTGGTTCCAGTGACACAGTGAGCACGGGGGTCACACGTCTGGGCATTCCCATGCTAATTAACGGGGTACATGAAACTCACAAAAGGAGATGGAAGGCTGCGTGCAGTAAGTCTAACCACTAGCAACAGGGTGAAACTGGCCATGGGTTGCTTGGGTTGAGGTTCAGGGAGAAGCTCGCTTGGAAGTTTGGGCTGGACTATTCCTGTGAGGAGCAGGATCAAGACTGAATTGCATATGTCTGGGTCTAAAATTGTCCAAACTGAGGTGGCATTATGAGCGAAACTACGGTGGGTTGGTATGCTACCCCGGGCTATTGTCAGTGGTTAGACGTGTACATATTTCTAAGGAACAAGCTCAGATCATTCTGAGCAATGGAGTGGATGTGGGGGATGCTCCTGACTGTTTTGATTGGTCAGACTTTGATGATCTACAGGATTTTTCAGGTACAAATGTTTCAGCTAATTGAGGTCTCCAGAATGTAGTTGCTGAAGAGACCATAGGTGGCTCCTTTTGTCTGAAATGTCTGGTTTTGAATACAGTGTGTCTAATAACAAGACTTGCACTAATGATTATATATTGCAACCAAATGTGTCGAATTCTAGCACCTAGATCTGGTCGCCTTTCTAGGTTGCCAGATAAGTCCAGAGATGGTGTGGTTTATAAATGAATTGTTTGGTGTGTTTTTCTCCCCATTATATAATTAACTTATTATGGTTATGAAATGTATCGAACGTGTGATCCACTGCATTCAGTTGGTTTTTGCTTTTGTCTCATTTAAGGGGATAGATGTTAAGGGTCGGAGTTTTCTTGATAATGTTTATGCAATATGTATCATTTAATATCACTCATGTTATCATTGTGCTGGCATGTTTCTTTGGAACAAGACAGTGCTAGGAGGTCTCCTACGTTCTGTTGTTCACCACTGGTCGGCATTCTGGCCTGCCGCCTCCGTGGAGCAATCGTATGTCGCTTCTCTTCCATCGAACTTGAATGAGATCCTTCCATCGTTCATGTGTGGTCTTCTTCGATCGGTTTTTGGGGACGGAAGCAATGCAGCTTGTGCTATGCAGAGTGCAGCCAGTGTACATGTGCAGAACGTGACATGCATATGAGTGTCTTGTTGAATGTGACCTGTGTACAGGTGCCGTACAGAACGTGACCAGTGCACTGGTGCAAAATGTGACCTGTACACTGGTGCCATGCAGAGTGCAACCAGTGTTCAAGTGCAGCAAGTGACCTGAATACGAGTGTCATGAAAAACGTGACCTGTATACGGGTGCCATGTAGAATGTGACATGTCTATAGTTGCCATACAGAATGAGTTCTATTCAAAGGTGCAGAACGAGACCTATATACCAGTGCCATGCAGAACTTGACCTGTACATACATGAGTGCCACGCAGATGTGCATACGTGCCATACAAAACGTAACTGGTGTGTAGGTGCCAATGCCATGCAGAACATGACCTGTATGCTGGTGTCCTGCAGAACGTGATCTGTATACTGGTACCATGCAGAGTGCGAACAGTGTAACAAGTGGAGAACATTACTTGCATACGCGTGTCACGCAGATCATGACATGTATCTGGGTGCCATGCCGAACGTGACCTGTATATGGGTGCCATGCAGATTGTGGCCTATATATAGGTGCCATTCAGAATATGACCGGTGCTGAACATGACCTGTATATGGGTGCCATGCAGTTTGTGGCCTATATGTAGGTGCCATTCAGAATATGACCGGTGCTGAACGTGGCCTGTATACTGGTGCCATGCTGAACGTGGCATGTACATGGGTGCCATGCCGATTGTGACCTATGTACCGGTGCCATACAGAACATAACTCGCGTGCAGGCGACATGCAGAATGTGACCAGTATACGGGTGCCATGCAAAGCGACCTGTGTATTATGGATGCCATACCGAATGTCCTTCATCGGTGCCATAATCCTGCCCAGCCATGCATGCCTCAGACATCGGACATCCCGGGACAATCAGTGTAGCAGTTCAGCGAGAATCGAACCAGACCCATAAAATAAATGGAAGTCTACTGTTGTCACTTCATTGTACAGTATACAACACAGTATGTCATCAAATTATAGAAAGACCACGTGCCTTCGAAACCGGCAGCATGGACGTGTCCTGTAGAACAGTCATCAGCCCCGCCTGAGCCCCGAGCACGTGGAGGCAGCCAACTGAGCTTGCCTGCCAAGCTGCGCTCTGGTGCCACTCATGAGCAGACTCCCGGATGGGAGCCGCGGGGGTCCCGTGAGAGGGCTGCCCAACCATTCCTTCACCCCCTGGAGTCAGCGCCGTTCGCGCCACCCCGCCCGCCTCGCTCCGCCCTCCTCCCCGCCTCCTCTAGTGCAGAGCCGCGGGGCAGCTGCCCAGCCCGCCCGGGCCGCGTTCGACTGTCACCGCCCGGCCTGGGACTGGCTCACCCGAGACACACCTCCAGCCAATCACCGGCCCGATCCAACCTGGGCGGTACCCGCTGACTGTGGGAGGAGGGCTCGGGCAGAAGCACGTGCGGCACCCACAGCCAATCACAATCCCGGACATCTGTGGTGCTCAATAGGATTGGCAGAGGTGTCGCAAATGATCCAATCCGAGGTCACCTTACTCGGTCCCAGACCCGCCCACTCCTGGTTGACTTATGTTCTGACGCGGGATCTGAAGTTATGCGACCCGAAAAGTGCTGAAATTACGGACAAATGACATCCATGGAAAGATCAACAAGGGGCCGCGGAAATTAAGCTGGATTCACGGACTGATCGTGTAAGTAGCAGGCGGGGAGTCACATTAGCCACTTGACTGCGTTTTTTATTTTATTTTTCTAAAGTTTTTTTTAATTACAGTTGAATTTTTGAATATGCATTTGTTGGATGCTTTGACCTGTTGACACCTAACGGATTTGGGGCGGAAGCAGGGCTGCCTGGCCGGGAGGTGTGCCAGTGGCGCGGATCTCCACGCTGACTGCATGCCAAGCCTGTCCTTGCAATGCAGAGCTGCTCAGTGGAGAGGGGAAGTGTCATTTGTGAACCTGCGAGGCTTGTGATGTGAGAGGAGCTGACAGGGAAGCAGCTACTAAAGGTGCATGAATCCTGGGTTGCAGTAGTCAGGGGGCGCTGCGGATGAAGGGGAGAAGCAGGACGCACTGGACTGACAATTTTCACTGCAGAGAGGGAGTGACCAAAGTGTGCGGTGCACTCTCAGGCACTGTAGTCCTCTGCACTTACCGTGGGAGGAGGGCTATAGCGGAGTACAGAACTGGACCCTGACAGAGACACGAAGCCATGCTAATGACAATGTATTTGATAAAAATCGCTGCAGCATGACTAATGTTATGTTATAATCTGCAGCACTGGCCCCCAGTGGGTGCTTCTACTGGTCTCCAGTGTGCGCTTCCTCGTACCTCTTCTGTGTGTGTGTCACAAACCGCTCCTCCGTTCAATGTGTCACACTGGCCCTTGCGCAAGGGAGAGAATGGGTCCCTGGATGCTTTTTGAATGATAAAAATAAGAGGTTGAATCAGGGTTCAGTGAGTCCCTCGGGGCCTGGGTGCCACTGCACCCGCTGCACCATTGGAAGCTACGCCCTACTTCCTCTGTGCCCCGCTGTCCTTCAGCGCCTGCCCTCTTGCCTCCTGTGTGTGAGCATCCTGTGTCCGCTCTCTGCTTGATAACTGTGCACCAACTGACTCCCAGTGTGCGCCTGCTCAGGGTTTAGTGTGTGAAGATTAACAGCCCGTCTGCTTGATCTTTCAGTGATCCCACGCGTGCTTCCTGTCTCTACCTGCTCCAATCCCCGTGACCAAAGAGATGGGGATGGAGCCTGTACGTGTGCCGACGCCCCTTGTCCTACAGTGCCTGTCTTCACTTGCTCCTGTTTGTGCTTACGCTAGCCTCATGTGTTAGTCCATGCCTCCACTGACTCTTCTGGCCACCTGTATGTTCAACATTCGCCTCCTTTGGCTTATAACATTGGGCTCTTTTTTTGTGGCTGTGCAGTCAGTAAGTGATAAACAGGGCCATTGGATTTATATGGCAGGGAGGACCAAATTATGCAGCAGGGTTGACCAAATTATGCGGCAAAAAAAGGCAAATGATGCTGCCTAATGCGGCATATTTTGTGAAAGTATTAATTGAATATTTTGTGATGTCGCTATATGTTAATGCTGTCTGTGCAAGGTTTCACCTAATTGGTACCTTGTTATAACCCAAATACATCAATAAGCAACAGAAAGGTGACACGCAAACCTTTACGAAGGGACTTACACAGATCTGCAACACGTCACTTCATTTTAATAACTTTTGGTCGCATGAGCTAGAAACAATTTTTTTGTTAAATTCACCAGACTATGCAGCAGTTGATGGATTATATGGCAAATTGGTATTAATGCGGAAAAAGTAGTAGGTGCAAAATTGCACAATTCCAGTGGCCTTGACGAAAAATATTCATGTGTTGTGGAGGACGTGCAGATCTGGCAGAACCCTCTACCTTGCATAGGTGTAATTTTGAGTGTACCGTTAGCTGTAACCCATGGTTATAATGCAAATCTTGCATTGGGGAGCCTCCACACACATAAAGGTCTTAAGCACCCCCTCACACACACAGATCTCAAGCTCGCCTCCACACACAGACCTCAAGCTAGTGTATGTAGTTTGCCCAGTAGTGTATTGTTTTTGCATCAGGGCAAAGGTAGCCTTTCTTTGCCATTTAAACACATAACCTCCAGTATCAGAACTCCCAATTAAAACAAGGTCTGAATAATCTGTTCACACCTGATGTGGGACAGCTTGATAGTTATTGTTCCATATTAAGGCAAAACACACCCACACTTTCATGCCTCCTCTTCCCGCCTGGTCAGCCCAGTGCAGCAGGAACCACAATGCAGTGGACAGGTGAATGTCTTGCTTATTCATATGAGGTATGGAAAGAGTTCTCCCCTTCGTTTGGCCTTCAGTCGGTCCATTAGAGCTCCTGCGTGCTGAAACTTTATTAGACCAGGATGCAAATATGTCTTATTTGGTGCACGTGACCCACCTCTTAAAATCTCCGTAGGACATAAGGTCCCTTCCAAAAAGTCGAAGCCAGTGGCAAAATGACTGGGCTCTAAATAAAGGGATAGAGTCCTTCCTTATGTCCAGGGTTTGCATGCTCTCTATTAGATGGTATTAGAAGCAGTGCCATCATTGGACATTTTACTAATATCCGGCGTCTCACTACCAGGGCACTCTGAGGCCACTACTGTTGTCCCGTTGGTTTGTGCCTCTTTCATCAGGGTTTTTGGGCAGACTACTCCGCATGAACATGGAATAGATTTGGAGGTTCAGCGCTGTCTTATAGAATCACTGATAAGTGACCCAGGTCTGGCAAATTCTGGAGGCTCTTGGCATCCTCTTGTTGTGGTAACAATGGTACATTATCTGGATGTCTGTGCAAAATGTCTGTACACACCACCTTCACAACTTTCTTGGGACGATGATCCCCTATCACTCTCTTGTAAACTAAATTTAATGGGGGCTAATTTTTAACTTTTGCTAATTTGATGTGTGTTTGTCCCCATTTAGTACTGTTCATGCAGCTGATTAGTGTCCACTTGTGATGAACAGGTGTGGTGGTAGCGACTGATTTTCCAAACACCAGATCAGCATACTATTAGTGTAAAGTTGCTGTGCACTCAATGATAGATCAAACAATATCCCTCACCAAGGGGCTCTTCATAGGAATGGGAGCCATCACTAGTACAAATTCTCTGCTGTATCCCATAAGTGGCCCATGTCACCCTATTTTCAGGAAGAATGACCTCTACAGACTTGCTGGGCACCAAGGTTACTTCAAGGTACCTACAGACTTAATGACCACAAGTAGATCTTCTCCATCTTAGAAAGTGCTGGAGTCTTCATACACTTGTTCCCTTGGACTATGTTTTCTTTTCAGTGATTGTATGTTAGCCACATGGGTCAAACATTTGTTGCAAGGCAGAAGGGGCATTGCACTCATTTTCTATTAGAAATCGAGGTTTTACTTGAACCCCTTTCTGAATCGGGCAGCTTCCACCAACATTAGTTCCTGCCTGAGCATTTCTTTGAGTGCCAATGAGCAGCATTGGTGCATTTCCAAGGGATTATTTAACTTATTGTTTCGCTGTTCCAGATTGGCTGCTTCGCTGTACTTGTCGCCACATGTGGCCTCAACAGTCTTTTATACTCAGCAGGTTTGGGTGCTGCGGAGTTAGCTGTGAGTCCGATATGTTCCCCTATTCTTTCTGTCTTACTAACACTGGGCAGTCACTGGTCTCTGGTACATCGTCCACCAGATTGTCAATAGTAGGAAAGAAGTTTGCCGAAACTGATTGATAACCGTGTAACAGTAGGAACAATTTTCTAACATTTCCAAGGTAACCAGTAGCCGATTCATTGAAAACTGAGATAAGCCGTTTATGCTTTGTAAGTAATCAGAAGGTTTGATATAGACATATAAGTGAAATTGTTGACAACCTCACATAATGGCATTTTCTCATCCTGGATTCAGTGTATCTTCCCGTGGCTGCTGTAAGACAGTGTTATCCAGTGTAGGTCTAGTAGAATAGATATGTGCGAGACTGTGTAAATGAGCCTAATGCAGATTGTTTTATTTAAATGTGTCTTTTTTTAGAGATCTTGACTATCTAGACCTGCTTTGGATGCCACTGATGTATGGGCTCACACAAGCTTCCTGGTGGCCCTTGCTGTGTTCATCTTCTTCACTCAATATTGTTTTGAGTTTGCACAGACTGGCTTACATCCCCAACTTATCTCTTGTTACCACAAATTGATGGTGACAGACTCCTTCACACAACTTATCATGTTTTGAGAAGCTGTCCGAATTAGAGCCTGAACCATTACTACTCCCAAAGTATTTGTATTTTCTAGCAGGGCATCGTTTGATTTTTGAAATGGCTATTACTGTCCCTGTGTTTTTTTCGATTCCATGTCACTTAGCAGCTTGTGGATGGGTTCTGTGATCATCATTAAGCCCACAATGAAGAGTCCACAATAACTGACCATTCTGAGGAAGTACCTTATCGGAGGTGAGCCTGAAAGCGCGAGAGCTGTGGTAATTTGAATATATTTTGTCTACTTCAGGTTCTCTCATAATTCTTTGCCCAAAAAGATATATCCAAATAATGAAACACTTTGCCAGGTCAGTTTTTTGATCAATGTAACAGGTATTGTCCTACTCCGTGGCCTCCCAGGCTCCACGCTGGCACCCATTGAGGGCATCCTACATGCTGCAGCATGTCTCATGCAGTGCCGGAAGAAATATGACCACATCACCCACATCTTGATGGAACTCAATTGGCCATCTTTGTCGGCCCACATCATCTTTAAAACCAGTTGCATCGTTTACAAGCAATCACGACCAGTACCGCCGCTTACCTTGCAGACAAGCTCCCCATCCCTGGTGGTTCTCAGTACAGTCACAGCGAGGACATCATCCGACTTAAGACTAAGAAGTGTAAATTAAAGAAAAAGCCTTTTCTATGTATGCACTCAAGATCTGGGAAAACATCCCTGTATTCACCAGAATTGCTCCAATTATGTTCCAATTTAGACAAGAGTTGAAGACTTGCCTACCCACAGTACATCACAATGCTTTTACCGTCCACAAACCAGCTAAATCGCTTATCACTTGTTGACTTGTTGACCCCATGCAAAGCTGTATTGCCTTTTGGCTGTGTTTGCAATATAGAAAAACCATATACATACAATATTGATTGTTCTCAGGCAGATGTAGTGTTGATCTTAGCTACCAGCATATGTAAATGAAAAGGTTATCACTCACATCTATCATACATTGTGGGCTTAAGAAATCCCTAAGCAGCCACAGAGACTCCAAAATGTAGCCTTTTGCATCTATGCAGATTTGCATGAGTTAAAATGTTGTAAAATGAGATTCAATTGTAATGGGGGCTGATGGATAGCCTGGCTCCATGTCAGGATATGGAGCGGTCTGCCATTATACCATGTATGTTAAGGAAATGTGTGTTTCCTGGTTATGGATATAGTTATCTTCAAGTTCACACAATGTCTAATCTCTGTAGTTTTATGGGGTCTTTTCATGACACTGATTGGGGAAACCAATTGTGTGAGGCCTAACAAATTTGTTTAGGAGGACAGCCTGCTCCACCTTTATTATTTTCTCCTACACATACAACCTCATGTGGAACATTATCCTTCTGTGACACACTGCTGCTCATTGTACCATTTCATGTTTGACTTTCTCATGATTTTCACCTTGCTCAAATGCCTAAACATACAATTGAAGAGATATAGCACTTCTGTAGCTGTTCAACTGAGAAGTGTTCCAGTACCAGCTATATTCAAAAATATCTGACTTGCATCTCTCTTCCACTGCACGAGATCTTTTTTTTAATGATCATTTAAATTGTTTCCAAAGTGATGTCCAGATCTGAAGGATGTCAGAGCGATGAACTGTGAAAATTCAAGTTAAGGGTGATACATTGGAATTTTTCACTGTATCCTGTACATTATTGCTATGATGATTAAAGAAGAGTACGTACTTTTCATTGATCCTAAACACTATAGAGACTAAAGAATAAACAATGCATGAGGGTGCGTATGATCGAGAATAACTTGCAATAGACATTGGTAACAAATTCTGTGATTCAGTTTGTTTGAGTTCTGCGCCAACAAGTGGTTTGTGTCCGGTATCAATGGTTGGTATGGGCAGTAGATATGGGCTTCCAGAGTTTTGGCTATCCAGTGGTTATTGGTTCATACGTTTTTAGATGTTCCCAGAATTCTTTGGGTTTCAGTTGTTTTACAGTGCCTCTGTTTAAACCCTCCTGTTAATAGAACTAAAGTGCCAGCCAAAGTGTCAAAATGTATCAAGTATGTTACGGCACGTTTGGCCTTTGTCCTAATTTCTCACCCATCCTGAGAAAAATTGTGGCATAACATACTAACCACCAATACAGGTTGTGAGATACACTCAGATTTGTGTTCAAACAGGAGAGTCCACACACATCGTAGTTCTGAGTTAAGCGATAATTTTCACTTTGTGTAAATTTTCCATGAAGTAAATTTTCCACGTTAATATGTGGTAATAGCCATCTATTTCTACAATATTTTTAATCATGGTGAGTGTGAGCCTAGGTTGCTGAGAAAAAGCCACAGATCTCAGAAAGCACACTTCTTTAAACACCCCAAAACACACCACCAGAGAAGTGAAATGGTATAGTATGCCTACTAAACAGAATTACTGACTCTCTTGGGTGATCTGAAGGGAGACAGCACAGTTGGGTGGGAGCCCAGTTGCTTTTCCACTGGACATAATAATAATAATAGTAATCCACATTTGTAAAGCGCACAATCACCCGTAAGGGTCTCTAGGCGCTGGGGGCCGTCGGGAAGATTAAGCAAGCTATTGCCCAGAGTCACATGGTGCTGGGCTAACCTGCCGCCGGAGCCGGGGATCGAACCGTGGTCCCCAGATTCCAGCGTCAGTCGCCCTGGCCGCGGCGCCACACCTCTCCCTCATCAAAGTCACAAACTGCTACTGGTGCTGGGCATGAGCTAACACCCACAGGTGGATCTTCAGGTGCAAGACATAATATAATAGGTTTTGCATGACATGAGTGGCTGGTCGCGGTTCAACTCTTTGTGGAGATTGGAATCTACGGAAAGGTGGCAAGTGCTGCACATAATTGTTTTAGGAAGCAAAAAAAGGTGATGCAGATTTCTACAAAGACAAGGAATGATGCGGGTAGGTTGAGACTATACAATAATTTCCTATGTTCACAAGCTTGAGATGTCAAAAATGTGTCCTGAAGGTCGTTGGCCATTTTCCAAAGCTACTGCCCCCTCTGTTTGGGTCTGGCTAGCTGGACTGCAAGCTCATTAACTTGATATTTCCTTCATGCAGAGTTCAGTGAGTTGGGTCGTTTTCCTTTTCCTCCTGGCGAAAGTTCAGCAACTCTCAGTGAAATAGAAAGTCCAACTTCCTGTTGTTCGTGGGAAGGTCACAGCAATAGGGCTACCCCTGGGGGGCTAGTTTCTTCCCTACCTTGGAGAAACATCAACTTTCAGAGTCCTGTTGCTGGTCGGGTGTCGCACTAGGTTGTTCTAACGAAGCTTATTAGAGAATCAGACTAATACATCATGGTAACTCCAAAAAGTCAGTATTTATTTAAAACCAGTGCACTCTTGAGAAGCCAGCGGTAGGCAATGTTTGGTGCAGAGTTAAAAAATCATAACCCCAGCCTACCAACTGAACAAGCATCTTTGTGCAATTTCATTCCTTGCTTTCATGAACAAGCTTAAGAGTGAGCTGGTACAAAAACTGTACATTCCCAGGGAAGCCAGACAGGCTTCATAAG
Source organism: Lissotriton helveticus (assembly GCF_964261635.1). Lineage (NCBI taxonomy): Eukaryota > Metazoa > Chordata > Amphibia > Caudata > Salamandridae > Lissotriton > Lissotriton helveticus. The sequence goes on from NC_136065.1 coordinate 130,302,873, forward strand.
TCCTGATTAGGTTCTCTGCAGTTTCATACATTTCTCGGACATAGATTTCCAGAGGATGTAGATTGCGCATTAGACCTCTTCATGCAGAATCCGCTTTTCTCCAGGTAGATCAGCAGACAGATCCTCCAAGTTGCAGAACTAATTTTGGTTAGACATTAGTGTTCCGGCAGAGTCTGGCTGAACATTTACAAAAACGCAACAAGTATGCAACTACCGTGGGCTATCGGTGGTGGAGCCCCAGGCAAACTATGATGGCCTCATCCTAGCCTGGGGGAATCACACATCAAGTGCAGCTTACAACTTGTCTCGGAATAGGATGCCGTTCATAAGGAGCTCGGTCTGCTGGTATATGTCATGGAGGCTGAAACATACATTATTTTAAAGGGCCGCAGTTATGGGAGGCTGAATAGACATTAGTCAGTTGTCTCTCTTTCAGTAGTACAGGTAGAGAGATGTGTGCTTATGTCTCTTTCTCTTGCACTCTATCGCACCCTCCCCCTACAGCCTTGCGTGGGGCAGTTGCACCATCTCCTGTGGGCGAGGCACCACTGATGCACTGTCAGTCCAGCAGAGGTCTGCAGGTGACCGTATACAAGCCCAAGAGGCCCCTTAAGTGGGTTTCAAGAGATTGAGACCTTACAAGTTTCCAATATTGGGCGATCGCCTAAAGAGGCGTGAACTGAGGGACACACCACGATATATAGCAAGCACTGGGGCACATGAAATATGTAGCCAGGACTGAGGGACTATATCATAACCACCACCCAAAAGCATTAAGGGACAACCTCCCCAGCGGTCAGTTTTTTCGACTATGTCGCAATTGTAGCAACACAGCTGACTTCGACCTACAGGCATTGCAACCGACTACTAGTCTGAGAGCGTGCAACTACCCACCCCACTCCATTAACTTAGCATGGGAAAGGGCCAGGAATAATAATTGTGCGGCACAGTTAGAACCCCGTACTACAACACAGGATAACAAGACCACCTGTATCACAACCTTCAATCCTAGCTCAAACCAGATGCTAAAATGTATACGCAAACATTGGTCTATTTTACAAACAGGCTCGTTAGAGATTCCCACACCCTGGGCCGGACTGGGAACCGAAACTGGCCCTGGAAAAGTGCTCGGCCAGCCCCCCGGGGGGCAGGGGGATTGCATGTGGGGGTGTTAGAGGGGTGTGGGTGCTAGCGTAAGGAAAGCTTTGTGCCACTTTTGTTGCTGTGACCGATATTGCAGCTGTGCTGCAAAACCGGCCTCTGGTAACAAAAAGGGCCCCCCGGGGTCCAACACCAGCCCCCACCCTGGTGGCCCACCGGGGAAATGCCCGGTGCCCACTACAGCCAGTCTGGCCCTGCCCACTCCACATTTTGCGTTTAAACGGACACATAAACTCAGAGACATGATAGTTCATACCAGACCACGGAGGGAACCTAGATCTGAACAGCGTCCCCTCTGGAAACCTGCTCCCTGTTATGGGACATTATCCATGTAGCTCATGTGCTGTTTGTGGCTTAACTGAACCTACCAAAGAAATTGTGCTAGACCAGACTCGCACATGGACACAAACCAGTCACACCAACTGCAAAACTAAGAACTGTGCGTACATGATCACTTGGCCTTGTGCCTAAAGATACATCAGCATGGCAACCAGACTTATCAAGGTGAGGATCATAGAACATCAAAGTGGTATCCGTGGCAAAAAAGCTGCAACCAAAATGGGTACTCTCTTTCTCCCCCACAACCATACTCTAGATGACTTTCGCTGGACAATCCTGGAATCACACAACAACATTAGCAAACAACCCCTCTTTCGGAGGGAACAAAACTGGATTGTCCATTTAGCCACACATAGGACTTGCCGCAATGAAACATTCCTTGGTGCGAATTGGACAACTGAGCCATACCTACTGATGAACTCTTTTCACATGGGAGCATACACAATTTGATTCTCCCCTTAAGTAATGATCATCCATAGTCCACATGGGCTCGATGACACTTTAGTCAGGAGAGCTATATCTCCGCTTGCCTGGGATATGACGCTATTCTACTCTAACTACCACTTTATGAATAATTTAATGGGTTTATGTCTGTACCGTCACATGTGTATCTCCTTCCGGTATGTCTGTCTTTACACGTCTGCACACTCACTGACAGGCATGATTCCGCTTACGGCATTTTTTTTTATTACAGTTGCCGAAAACATTGTGATTTTACAGATGGGTATAACTGCCTGAGTATGCAACACTGTCTTGCCTCTCATCCACAGTTTTTTTGTATTTCTTGAGTCGGATTTTAGATATTTAGCCAGTTAAGGTATACCTTTCACTATAACGGTGCATTTTTGTGATTGGATACTTTATCAATCCATACACCTACAATCCCAACCATTTGTAGATTAGGTTTAGTAGTAGATATCTTTATTTCGGCACCAACCCATAAAAAGTTTGGATAAATAAGAACAATATCAACAATCATCATACATACAAAATGATTACACATGGGGAAATTCAGGAAACACCAACTTAAAAAGGAAGAATAGCAGCTAAAAAATAATTATTGTTAATGCAGTCGATCATGGCCATATCGCTGAATGTGATAAAACAGTTTCCTTATTAAAAAAAAAGAGTGTATCCTCTTATAAAACACAGAGACTGAAAAGAAAAGAGATTCCTTATAAAAAAGAGTGTAGCCTCTTATAAAACACAGAGACTGATAAGAAAAGCTATTGTGTTATAGAAATAAAAGACATACATAGATTATGTTTATATGTCCCTGATGAATTGCTCAGCCCACAATGACTATTTCAGGCAAAAAACATGATGCATGTTTTTACCGCTTTGTTAGCTGTACAGGATCATTTCCTCCAACACAACCGGTATACAACTGTTACAACGCATCTTTTAGCACGCAATACCATTACCACGCATCTTTCACAACGTAAGGTCTTTTACCACGCATACTTTTACAACGGATACTATTACAACGTAAGTACTTTTACAACGCTTTTCGCAAAAAAATTTTTTGTTTGGGTTTTGGGTACAGGGGTATTTTAGGGTTAAGGGCTAGGTTTGGGTTTTGGGGTACAGGGGTATTTTAGGGTTCAGGGCTAGGTTTGGGGTTTGGGGTACAGGGGTATTTTAGGGTTCAGGGCTAGGTTTGGGTTTTGGGGTACAGGGGTATTTTTAGGGTTCAGGGCTAGGTTTTGGGGTACAGGGGTATTTTTAGGGTTCAGGGCTAGGTTTTGGGTTTTGGGGTACAGGGGTATTTTAGGGTTCAGGGCTAGGTTTGAGTTTTGGGGTACAGGGGTATTTTAGGGTTCAGGGCTAGGTTTGGGTTTTGGGGTACAGGGGTATTTTTAGGGTTCAGGGCTAGGTTTTGGATTTTGGGGTACAGGGGTATTTTAGGGTTCAGGGCTAGGTTTTGGATTTTGGGGTACAGGGGTATTTTAGGGTTCAGGGCTAGGTTTGGGTTTTGGGGTAAAGGGGTATTTTAGGGTTCAGGGCTAGGTTTGGGTTTTGGGGTACAGGGGTATTTTTAGGGTTCAGGGCTAGTTTTGGGGTACAGGGGTATTTTTAGGGTTCAGGGCTGGGTTTTGGGTTTTGGGGTACAGGGGTATTTTAGGGTTCAGGGCTAGGTTTGGGTTTTGGGGTACAGGGGTATTTTTAGGGTTCAGGGCTAGGTTTGGGTTTTGGGATACAGGGGTATTTTTAGGGTTCAGGGCTAGGTTTTGGGTTTTAAATAAAATAAAATTAAATTAAAATTAAATTATAATAATTTTAATTATTTACATTAAAAAAAATACTATATACTTACCAATACTTACGTTGTAATGGTATGCGTTGTAACGGTATCTGCGATGTAAAAAAATGCGTTGTAATGGTAGTTCGTTGTAATGGATCCTGCGTTGTAAAAATTGCGTTGTAAAGGTATGCGTGGTAAAAGTATGCGTTGTAACGTCATACATCCAACACAACCACCTCTTGTTTCTACTTCTAACAAGAGGCACTACCTAGTAAAACTCCTGAATGGTCTCTCCTGCACGTAGCATGGACTCGGTGATACCTCATTCAATATCACACAAAAGATATGGGACACAGACTCAGGCGATACATTATATTGTGTAAAACATTTGATATACATCATGCTATATCATACAAAAGGTATGCAGTATGGACTGAGGAATAATGTAGTAGATGATAAAATGTATTTGACATGGACTGAGGGTTACATTATATTATATCATGCTAAATGTATGTGGCATGAACTGTGGGACATACAAACGATATGTGGCTCAGATTGAGGTTCATGTCGCCCTGTGTCATACAAACGATGTGCCCCGGACTGAGGGATACGTTGCACTGCGGTGTACCACAGGGAGGCATAGCATTAAAATTGGTATGAAGAGACAGCTTTAGGGAAGGGGGCAGAAAGATTAAAGCAACCGAGTAAGATTCGTGTCTGAGCAAGGAAAGTAAGAAACGGTGAAAACGTTAATTTTATGCTTGATTTATTTGAAAATTGCTGGCTATATAGAATCGTTTCTCTAATCTTCTGTGCCATCTCAAAGAAGGTTCCTCAAACTGTGTATGCAAACAAGAGAGACTGGGGGAAAGGAAAGGTTTCCCCTGAAGGGATATTTATAGATGAAAGTAATGCGAGGGCGGTAGGTTCTAATTAATTTAGCAAGAGTATTAGAGATTTTATTCATCTGTTCACAAAAATAAAAGAGTTGGCACGGATTACAAATGCTAGAGGTGTGAGGTGGAACCTTTTGTAGATCAGATGTGATCACGAAAAGCTGTTTTAATATTGGGTAAAAGAATTACTGTGTGTAATAGGTACGTGGACGTGACCTGTTGAATCCTTTTCGATAAGGTCTGATTGATGAATATATCAGTGGTTGCAAAACATCTTGCTGTGAATGAACATTGAAATGACACGCTGAGTTTTCGCGTCAGGAACTGATGAATACAATGCTATGTATTTGGGGAGATATACCTACCGAAATTGAGGTAACTGAGGAATTTGAAAGGATTTGGAAAGTGTTTATGAATCTTTGTGGCGAAAAAGTATTTAATGACTTTTTGATCACCAATCTACCGAGCTGCTCTTCGGCTGGTTGTGTACAACTTTATTTTTTTAAAGTGTTGGTGTTTATAATTCTTGCACTTTTATTTTTGAATAATTCTTTACGATTTCTGAACTCAGATTTTGTATAATTCTTTTTTTGGTTGTGTCAATATGCATTTTTACTCATGAAATTAATAATATTGTTACATGCCAGTAAAAAGTTACACAGTACATTGACAGGGGATGGGAAAGGCAAGGTTTGTCATAGGGAAGCGAGCCTGGTGTAAGCTTGTCTAATAAGGGGCTGTCAGCTAAGTTACTGTGTAACAGTGGTATTGAAAGGTTATCTGCTTTCAGTGGGAAGGTGGAATGGTGACCCTACCAACGGAGCTGGGGGTCACAGACTGCATCATAATCCAATAGCCGTGACCATTAGTAGCTTAGAATTGAAAATACCTTCCTGTTGATTGAATCCCCTTTCTAGGTGCTTTATTTCATTCGTGGTTTCAGTTTTTAAATTGCTTGGGCACATGATGTTCACCACCACTTGTTGATAATGAACCCTGATATAAAGGAACTTGATTTGAACTTCATAAGGTGAGCCCCTGTGACCTCTCTTACCCATGACCAACCTTGGAGATAAACCGCTCTTTTCAGCCCACCCATAACCCATAACCCTCCCGTCCTCTAAGAGTGAAAAACTGAGTAGTCCCATGGCCACCGCCACATTGCACTTGTGTGCGGGTTCTTCAAACACACTTAAGAGTGGGCGGCACAACATACCTGCTGGTTTTGCTTCCCACAATGTAGGCCTGACAGACACTTTTTGAGTACTTGATTTTTTCCCTTTTCACAATAACCGCGCTCAGTTTTTGGACATCATTTGTGTCAACTTGCATGCCTCACTTTTTCCTCATTAGTACCTATTAGAGGTATCAATGCACTCCTACACCCACCACCAACCCAGGTAAGAGTGATCATTTTTCCTTTCTAATAGAAATGGGAATGATTGTTGCCCCAGTTCACCCCTTCTGTACCCAATGATATTCCTGTATTAGATCTGCAGCCCAATTGTGTGCCCACCAAGCAACAGCGTGGTGTATTGGCACATCGGTGGTAAGGGGGCCTTGGACCGCGGCTGCTCTCCAGAGGAAGGAAGGCATCAGTAACAAGGTATCCAGACGCAGGGAGGCATCAATAATAAGGCATCAGATGAACGGCCCTTCAGCCGAATTGAGGCATTAATGATGAGGTATCAGTGATAAGCAATGGTGAGCTCTGTATCAGATAGCAGTTCCTTCTTTTCAATGGGACTGTAATTCACTGTACCTAGCCTAGGCTGCAGTGCTTTCCTGAGGGAGGTTCTACCATATTCTACCCTATCATATTGCATCATTCCAATTGCGATACTCTCAAGTGATTATCACTACCTCTTACGGATCAGTATTGTTCTACGATCCCCGTACCTACGTGGAGCCACTATTTGCTCAATGCAATCTCTCTTTGATTATTGATATGAGCTCCTAATTGCCTTATGCGCCATCTTCGAAGTTGTGTTGCCTTCCACATATCACATCTGATTTATACACGCAATGTGGTGTTTTGATATTTGGGAACTTCTTCACAAATCATCACATATTTAGTGTATACTGTGAATTTTTATGTGGATCAGTCCATCCCGAGTGGCCCTATTCTCACAATAAGTACTCTCTTTGGGTATCTTCACAATGTCAGACTCCAAAATTTCCAAAGAGAAGGAACTCAAAACACCGAACAGGACTAAGCAAGAGCCACCAGCTCCAGACTCTCCAATGATAGGTAAACCCATTGATTCATCCACCCTAGATACTATCTTGAAGAAACTGAATGCAGTGCATGATATTGCTCAAAGCACAAAAACAAATACTGACCTCTTACAAGTGGAGGTAGCTGGCATTCAAAAGGACCTCAAAGATTTGAATATCAGGATCACCAACGCAGAGAGGAGAATTATTGCATTCGAGGATCACAGCACTTCCCCAAGATGAACGACTTGGGAAGTCTGATTCCCTGGTGGCCGCACTGAAAAGGGAGATTACTGACCTACAAGACCGCAATAGGAGAAGCAATCGCAGAATTTTTGGTCTCCCTGAAGGAATCATGGCTCCCCTCGGCACTCAATATATCCTTCACGAAAGACTTTGAACTAGAGCAGGCACACAGGATACCTAATTTAAAGTCCAAGAATGGCACTCATCCATGACCTCTAATTTTTAAACCAATCCAACACCAACTCTCAGAATTAATCTTGGCGCACATGATGAAACTCAGATCACTAACATGGCAGGGTGCGAAAATTGCAATCTGGCAGGACTACGCGAGAGACACAGTGCAACACAGAGAATGCTTCCTGGCATAGGGGAAGTCTCTTTGAGACAAAGTGATTCAATCCTCCTTTGTCAGTCCTTCGAAGTTTAAGAACATCTTTTACGGAAAATCACAAATTTTCACTGACCTCGAGTCTTTCTTGGAGAACAGATCAGAGACTTGAACGGATGTATGCGATCCTCCCACCTGAACTTTGCCACTTTCACACCTTTTGTTTCGCATTCCTGGTCTCGTATTGTATGCTCATTCTGTGGTCTCCTTTTCAGCTCTGCTTGGATCCCTTCAGAATTTTGTAGGTTCTGTAGCTCTCTTTTTTCTTTCTCACTCATTGTCCAGGTGAGGGGAACGCACAATTTATGTCATGCTTCCAGGCATTCGAGCCCTATCTAAATGTAATCATCATACGAAACGTCATTCAGCAGAGCTACTTTTATGTTCTCCACCTGTCCTCTAGACCCGCTTCCTGGTCTTGGGATGTGTAAGCTCAGTGGCAGAAATAATACAGCTTTCTTTTGACACACTGTGTACATTATATACCAATTAAAATGTTACAGGTTACTTTTGTTTAAGTTACAGTATGTGTTGTCACCTTATGAATATGTTGTATGGTATGCTTGTTTGAATCCCACCTTCTAGGGATTATATCACCTTCTTGGGGTGCTTTTTCCCCTATCCCCTTGTGCTAGGCCTCTGGCTTAGTTAGGTGTCATTGCAACGTGATGATCTTTTTTTTTTTTTAAATTTTATTTAAATTTAATTCAGCGTGGAAGCAAATGTAGGAAGGGAAGACAATTTCAGGCTTAATTCACTGATTTATGTGGAAGTTACTTTTTTTTTTTTTTTATTTAAAAAATTAAAAAACCCCCTTCATCCTTTTCTGACATTATGGTGGATGCATGGTCTCTCGCTGCCTTTCACATGATCTCGTCTCTTTGGGACCTTTCCACTCTCTCTACAAGGTGGTGTTGTATCTCTTTATTCTTTTTTCTTTTCTTTGGGTTCTCTTTGTTCCAGTGTGAGCCACTGATGTGGCTCCGCTCTGTTTGTTGGTCTCCTTTTGGCTCCACTGCTATTGGTAGTTTTGTTTTGTTAATATACAAAGTGAGGGGAAACCCGGATATCATGGGTTGTGTGTTTAAGTGTATCTAAGATAGGTGAGCGAAAGGCACCCAGGTAAATCGGTGCTCGCCTCGATTTCTCAGATCTGTGAGTTACATGCTTGATAGTATGTACCTGTTTACCAGTATGTATGTGTATATGTATATGTAATATGCATATTTAATTGGGTCGTCACCCACAGGTACATCCTGTGGCTTGCTTCATCATCGGACCCACACCCAAACACTGGACGTTAATGGGTGAACTCAAGGTCCTGATAAAAGCCGAATGGCCCTTTAGGGGCAACACAACAGCTGAAACATGTCGACCTAATACATGCCTGGGAACATTATATCCTAAGAGTGACACACTGTTCTTTTAACCGAGCCCTAAATCCCATATCATTAAAATTGGAAATCTAGGATTCGGAGGCTATTTTAATCCACCTATACCCCCTGCCTTCACTCACTTCTATTATCCAGAAAACATTCATGTCTAGTGTTTGGGTGAGGTTCCTATGATGAAGCAGGCCATGGGTGGTGCCTGTAGGTGAAGACCCTAAATAAACATATATATATTTATATACACATACACACTGGTAAACAGGTACATACTATCAAGCAGACAACTTGCGGATCTGAGAAATTGTGAGGTGAGCACCGAGTTACCTGGGTGCCTTTCGCTCACCTTTCTTAAATAGACTTAAACGCAGACACCCATGATAACCGGGCTTCTCGTCACTTTGTCTATTGATTAATTAGAATCTGGGAATCTGAGTGTACGCCCACTGTAAAGACTTCTCCCTCTCTAGTTTTTTTGTTGTGTTTCCAGGGGTATAATAGTAGACTTTGTCCAAAATGCAACATATAATCTTTACCAGGCTTTTCCATCTAACATATCTAGTGTATACAGACATTTCTCGATCCCGCAATGTCTGCTCTGAAGACAGTTTCATTGAACAGCAAGGGTTTAAGTCACCCAGAGTAGAGCCAGAAAACCCTTGAATCTTGTAATCCTTGGGGAGGGCGGGGGGCCGGGTGAATTAATCTTCTTACAAGAAGCAAAAATTGGGTATAGAGAAGGGCTATCTATGAGACCAGGCTGGGTTGCAGAAATATCCCGATCCGCAGCTACCAGTGTTCTTACCCAGATCTCTGGTTCTTCAGGTCATTCTATAATATCGGCTGAGCACGATGATGAGGGCAGATAGTTGATTACGTGATTACAGTGATGTGTCACGGAAATTTATGCGATCAACTTCTGTGGCCCTAACAGCGACTCTCCACAGTTCTGTTACAATTTATCAGCCAAACTTTCCTTACTGCCAGATAATCCACGTATCTTGGTGGGGACTTCAGCCTCACCATCCCGGAAAGGCAATTGGCGTGTAACTATAGCTAGCCAAAGGCACACATGAGCATGCGTAACATGTGCATTCCGCGGTTTGTCGGATGTATGAAGACTTCATAATCCGATAGGCAGTGACTTTTCTATTTCTCTCCCCCATACAAGACGTTCTCGTGAATTGATTATATAATGGTTGACTCCTCTTGATTACTCTCCTCCTCTGCTCCCACAGTAGAACCTATTGCTATTGCAGACCACGCTGCAATCACAGTATCTCTACGAATTCTTCCAACACAAAGTAAAAATCACTCCTGGCGTATGAATCTTGAGGTACTTGAGTGTGCCGAGTTTGTTAAAGACCTAGAAGAACTAGTTGATTTATGTAATTTCATTTAGACTCTGTATCGTCTCCCCATAGTTTTCTGTGACACTCTAAAATGTATCAGTAAAGGTGACATTATTGGCTGGATGGCAGCTAGAAAAAAAGTGGATATTAATTAATTGCACTGTCTATCCAGAGAAATTAAAGGAAAATAACTTTAGTTTAAACGCACCAGAAAGCCCACAATTGCATCTTCTCTCAAAGCTCTCAAATATGAATATAACAAAGTGGTAGCAAACGTGCGCATCTATGGATACAGGCACAGAAAGGAAAAATATTATTTTATTTGAATAAAGCTGTTACATTTCAGGCTGCTAACCTGAAGTTGAAAAGAAATGCCAACCCTATATCCTCAATCAAAGATCCTTCTGGCACACTGAAAGCTGACACATCAGACATTCTAGAGAACTTTAGAGAACTGTATGCATCCCTCTACACACCTTCTATTCCCTCTTCTACAGAGTAATGTCTAGAGTTGTTTAATTCAGAGAAAACAATGACCGAAACAGAGATACTAGAGGTAACCAAACTAATCCCAAATGGTAAAGCACCTTGGCCTGACAGGTTTCTAATTATCTTTTACAAAACATTTGCTCATACGATAATTACCCAGTTAGAGGCGGTAGTCATCATTTTGCCACTTCTGGCACAGTTTCTGCTTCAGCGTGGAAGCAAATGTAGGAAGGGAAGACAATTTCAGGCTTAATTCACTGATTTATGTGGAAGTGAAGATGTATGGCAAGATATTTGCTAGACACTTAGGGGCAGATTTACAAGCCCCTTGCGACACTTTTACGCCGCCGTTGCGTCACTTTTGTGACGCAGCGGCGGCGGCGGCGTAAACAATGCGCAACGTGGCAACTTATTTACAACGTGACGCATCTAGGCAGATGCGTCACGTTGTAAAGCCCTGCGCCACATTAAACCTGCGTCAGGTGTCATGTGATTGTTCTGTCGCAGGGTGGGCGTTCCCTCGCAGGAAAGCTCCGTAAAACTGGCGCAGTGAAATCTACATGATTTCACTTAGTCAGTTTTACGACGCTGCTGCGTCAAATCCTTACGCCTGCTTGGAGCAGGCGTAAGGAGTGACGCACCACATTGAGTATGGGTGGCCCCTGTGCATTGCAGGAGTTGTGTCGCGCTTGCGATGCGACTCCAGCAATTCACCACCCATACGCCACAAGATGCGTCACACATCTTCCCTTCTTTGCACCATGGTGCGCCGCATTGTAAATGCGGCGCATCTGTGGTGGCGGAAGGAGGGAATTGCATGACGCATCTGTTCTGGCGCATCCCTGCTGATTTGCAGAGGTGCGCCAGAACATGTAAATATGCCCCTTAGAACCTCATATAACTAAATTGTTTCACCCATCTCAGTCGGGCTTTATAAAAGGCAGATTGGCTAGAGATAACATTTGTACCTTTTGTCATATTATTGAAAAGGCCTCTCTCCCTCAGACCTCCTCTACTGCCGCCATTGCATTAGACTTCGAAAAGGCCTTTGATAAGGTTGCATTGCTTTACCTTGAAACCGTTTTGTATTGCCACAAGTTTGGAGATGGGCTTCTGAAAATTATCATATCGCTTTACGCGAATCCCTTAGCCAGAATTAAAGTCTATGGCTCGACCTCTGCCCCCTTTCACCTGCAACAGGGAACACCTCAGGGTTGCCCCATTTCCCCACTCCTGTCCCAATTAGCTATAGACTTCTTCTCCATATGTTTAATGATTCCCCTGATTTGCGAGGTTTTTGTGTCAGGGATACTTGTTTTAAAACAGCTTACGCTAATGACTTTCTGTGTTTTTTGGAGGATCCTGACTCCGCAATACTCGCCATCCTGGACATCATTAATGTTTTTTGTAAATACTCTGGATATACTCTTAGTAGACATTAGACCGACTTGCTTGCTCTTAATATCCATTGCCACCATATTTGTGTTGGTAACTCAGGCCTATTGTGACAAACAAAATATTTAAAATACTCAGGTATTTTAAATATTTTGTTTTCCAAAATAGGTATATGTTTTAATCGCAGTCTAGCGGACACAGTCGCCTAAAATGAACAGAAAACGCTCTGTGAAATAAAGGAACTATTATCCACTTGGTCACCTAAATACATCTTGTGGAGGGGTAGAAAGAAGACTTTCAAAATAATGAAAACCCCACTTGTTAATTTCCTCTCAAGCATGCTCCCCCATAAGCTTATCTTCTGCTTTCTTTTCTTCTCTTGATAAATTCACCACTACATTCTTAGGGAATAAGAAACCGAGATTTCTCATAAAAAGCTTAAGTTGGACTCTTATGAAGGTCGATGCAGACCACCCAACTGGGTTAACTAGCAGACAACCTTATTGGCTGCTCAGGGTTCTGTTGGAGGCAACCTCCAACTACACGCCCTGATTGGATAGTCATAGAGCAACATCTGTGTAGCCCTTACTCCCTGATCGCTCTAATCTCAATAACTACAGTATCACTTGAACACTCTTTTACTATTATCGTAGACACGAAGAACTTATTTTTATGTTATATTTGTAAAGCACAAAAATCACCCCAAAAAGGTCTTTCTGCGCTAAGCACTCTAAAACAGGGCAGCATTACCAGAAGGAATTAAAAGAACCAGGCTTTAAGAAATCTCTGGAAACAAGCAAAATCCGGCCAGACACATGTGTGTAAGGGTAATTAGTTCCAATGATGTGGGGCCAAGTAGGAAAATATCTGTCCCTATATCTGACCGTGCGAATACGGCAGGGATGAACGAAAACTTGTCCACTGGATCTGAGGTTGTGCATGGGTTTCTAAAACTGTAACTTCTTCTGTAGATAGAGCGGACCATTTCAAAAGAGGAACTTATGTACAAGCAGAGAAATGTAAATAGTGAATGCTTTTATCTCAGAAGCCAATGCAAGAGTTTCAATGTGGACTCTGATGAAGAGTGGGATGGCAAATTTCAGATCAGGCGGACAACGGTAGTTTGTACTACTTGATGCTTGGCTAAAAAAGCTTAATTTGCAGCAACCTTAAGGCTGTTTCTTAGTTTAGGTGACTTATAATAAGTGCCCTGGGTGATGGATTTTCTGGAATGGAAAGGCAGCAATTGCAAGGCTCCTCTGAGCAGGGGCATAATTGCAAAACTTGACCCAAAGATAGAATTTACTTCTTTGATAGAGCGGGCATCATCAATCAGAATGCCCAGATTTCGTGCTGGCTGTTTGTGGGTGGGGACTGGCCCCAATTCCAGCGGCCCCCAGTCACCAGACCAAAAGGAGGCAGCTTTTCCAAAGAGCAAGATTTCAGTCTTTCCTGTATTTAGTTGAAGGCAATTGGACGACTATTAAAAATAGTAGGCAGACATCTGGGCAATAACTTCAACAATTCTACTTAGATGTCTCTGCTGAACAACCACAAAACAGCTACTTCATGTTTGGCACTGATTGGCCACTCATGGGCAGCTAAGGGCATCAACCTGGTAAACTACATATACGCCAATGGCAAATCACTCTCCTTTGCTACCTTGCAGCATAAATTTGCCCTGGCAAACCTTGACTTGTACAAGTTTTTGGAGATTAAACCATAGATTTCTAAACTGACCCTCTACAGCCTCCAAAGCTCGCCTTCTTTCTATGCCAATGCCTCACGTTAGGTCATACCGCATAGAAGATCGACAAACTTTCATCCTTACCTATACAGAATTAAACGGTTTAAGTAACTTCAACTCCGTGCCATCTACCCCCCGCCCCCCAACCCCACCCGTCATCACAGATGTGGACCAAAATCTGTTCTCTCCTCGTTTGCCACAAACGTATACCCTCTCTTAGCCAAACAAAACGTATTGCTTTGCTTTTTCTTCACTGAACTCCTGATAAACTGTTTCAATTTCACCTCTCAGACACTGACACAGGCTGGTCTTGCAAAAAAAGAGATGATTCTCAACATATGTTTTTCCAGAGCCCATGCCTTAGCACCTTTTGAGAATCAATTCGGTCCCAACTGAATACAATTGTCCATATAAATATTGAGTTAGATTTCATGATAATTCTACCGGGTCCACGTGCAGCTTCAATCCTTTAATAGTGCCAGAACCGGATACAGCCTTCTTAGACCTTTAGCTGTAAAGGTGATCGTCATGGATTGGACCATCTTTCTTTCCACGCCTGGTGGGCCTGGGTCACTTGCCTCGGGAGCACTCACTCCAGTCAGCTGTTGATGGAGGGTAAACTTAACATCGCTCAGAAAATATGGTCTTCGCTTGACTCCTAGGTGCGAAATTTGACCCAAGCTTTAGTAGTTCTGACTCGTTAATTCTACATGTTGACTCTCAATTCATGATTTGCGCGTGATGACTTCTGGACCCTTTGTCATTCTCCCCAAATTCTCCTCTCTCTTTTCTTTTGATTATTTTTCTCTTCTTCTTTCACTAAGATTTTCCTATGAGTAGTTTGGACAAAGTGCCACCATGTTGTTTGTTTTTAGCAGTTTAACAGTTAGACAATTTATTAACCGTCCTCAGTATTTGCCTCATTGTTCTTGTTTCATCTCATGTCTGCTCAGTATGTCACTGCACCAGTCTATTTTTCCGAAGTTGATTTTGCATGTATATATTCATGTTCTTTACTGCTATGATTATACTTGCAGGTTGTCGTTTCCCTGATTCTCTCCATTCTACTCACTTATTCGAAGATTCTGTAATAAAAATATACCGACAAAAAAGAGTACACTTTCACCTTTTGAAATCAGGCGAGCTTTCGACCCTGTCTTTCTCTTGGACCCTGTTCTGTGCTAGTTTCACGCTAAAGAAATACCGCAAACATACTTAGACACAGAACACACTCAGTATCGAGGGGCAAATCTGGTAAGGTCTAGTGTTTTAATGATCTCTTGAGCACCCAGGACACCACGGTTCTAATAATGCATGTTCCCTCTGCTCGCATTGTGTGATCCTGGACAGTTCCTCAATATGAAGGCCGTGTAAGTCTCCCTCATTTCCAACTTCCCCATTGTGAGTGTTTTACACATAGGACCCCCTGCCTCCCCCCAATTCAAATTTTGGCATGCACTGAATGTCCAAGCACCAGTAATTTGTCATTTGCATTTTTAGCTTCTTAAAAATATATACATTAATACAACCCTACTAGGTTAAGAGGTACCAGGCCTATTGTAACTGCAATCCCAGTATTTTCAAAGAAACCCTTGAGTGGAAGTGCATGTCGCGATTTGCACATTGGGGACATTTTTATGTCGTGTTCATAGCTGGACATTCCTATAAACGGAGAGTGGTGCCACTGTGTGAATACCCAGCCAGGCCATCTCAAATCCTCTCCTGTTCTTGAAGAGCAGCCAGAAACCGGGCGCCGGCTGAGAGAAAGGGCCCTGGCACTGGAAGCAGGGGCGCTTTACCACCAGGACCCCAGGCCAGGACCAAAAACTGGATTAATTGCTCCGGAATGCACGCGCTTTGTTTGGGGGATGCTTGGCAGCGGTTCATTTCGGTTTCGGATGCTAATTATAAATTAAAGTGTTTTTCTGGGGGGCATGGCACATTTCAGAAACTTGGTTGCTGAATAGCGCCATCCATTGTGCAGTCTGTGTGCTTTCTTGTTCCTCTCATCACGGCGCTATTGGGCCTCCTGACATGTAGCCCTGAGAGGAAAGCGATAGCCATGGAAACATGCCTTGGCCACTGTGCTACCGACAGCATCGACCCGAGGCTCGTGAGGTAGGTAGCGCTGGGGGTTAAGGCGCAGGGTGCTGCGATCTCTGTGCTGCTTGCAGTTAGGGTTCTATGTTTAAAAGTACCGATTGCGTCCTAAATGTTTGCCCTTTCAGTGGTTGACAGAATGAGCATCACGGAGTTGGGACATGATGCCTGCTGTTTGCTGGGATTGGAAGCTGCAGGCTATGAGCAGTAGGTCCTATTCAAAATAAACAATATTATTTACAATTATCAAATTGGTCGCCTCGTAATGTTTTTTCACTTTCGTGTATATATTGATAGTTGATGACTTTTAAGTGTGCTATGTCTTGCCTTTCAGTGTGTGCATGTGGGAAGCTGGGGATGTCAAACCTCTCAAAACCTAATCACATTTATGTAAATAGTAAGAGGAAATAGTTATTTTTGGATTCAAACTTGGTAGCGCGTGTCCGAGTCCTGCCCACAACTTCTGTGCATAGTGTTATTTTATTAAAAAAAATATACATTTGTGTGGTTTGCCTCATCAACCGTTGCTGGTGTCAATAAACTGCATTTCCGTCTTTCAATCTCATTTAACGCAGTTTTACATGGATAGTAGCTTTTACCAATAGTGCTGTGCTGTTATGGTATTGGTGTTTTTCTAGTGCCGTAATCACCCATGGGGGCATCCAGGTGCTCTGTTGCAGGTGTGTGAGGCCAGCCCTGGCAGCTTACTTGAAAACCCAGGTCTTCAGCTTCTTGTGAAAGTCAAGCTCTGATACGTTGTGGGGGGTCATTCCAGGCTTTAGGTGCCAGGTACAAAATGCTGTAACCCCCTGCTCTACTTTTGGGCATGCTTGGGCTCATGTGCTAGTCAGAGACTTGTAGAGCAGATGTGTCTGGAAGGTTGGTGGAAGTGAATGCAGCTACTCAGGTAGGCAGGGCCAGTGTTTTAAAGAGCTTTGTAGGTGTGGGTCAAGAATTAAAAGCGTGGTCGCTTGTGTATCGGGAGCCAGTGGAATTCCCTAAGGTGTGGTGTGATGTGGGATCGGCATGGAAAGTTGAGGACTAGTCTGGCTGCTGGATTTTGGAAGCTCTGCAGCCTTCTTGTGAGCCGATTGGTTATCCCTGCGTATAGGGTATTTTCATAGTCTAGTCTGCTGGTGATGAGGGCTAGGCTGATTGTTTTCCTGGTGTTGTCCTGGTAGCCACTTGAAGATTCTCTTCAGTATCCTTAGTGTGTTGAAGCTGTCCGAGACACTGTGCTGACTTGGGTGGTCATGTTCAATTTATTGTCTATGATGATTCAGACGTTTCTCGCTTGTGAGCAGAGCGTCTGGGCAAGACCAAGGTCTGCGGGCCACCAGTTGGAGTCCTATGGCGTGGCGTTCTTCTCAAAGTGCTGTAGTTCACAAGAGGTTTCGTCTCCATTTGCACTTTAATGATGTCACTTTGGTTCTGTTTCTGTAGTAGAATGTTCTTGCCCTCTGTGTATACATATATGACTCTAGTCACAATAGGTATGCAGTTCCTCAAGGTGGATAAAACCATTAAGAGGTGGGAGGAGGGCAATCCTCCTTGTTGGAACTAGTGTCCATGAGAGTAGAGCCTAGCTCCACTGGACCATAAAGTCAGGGAGCGGCCACTCTAAATTGCTTTTAAGGAGGTGGATAGCCAGCCTGAATAAAAGTCTTATTTGGACTATCTAACCTTTTTTAATACCACTCACTTTCACCACATCTACACCACCTAGACCCCTCACACCCACCGCACCATACGGCAAGGAACAAAAGATCTCCGCTAAAGAGCCCCTTTACGGGTGCCCGTCGGGTATTGCAGTGCCGACCCGACGAGGAGCAGGTCCATATGATGAAGCTTGACACCTAGTTTGCTGGGTGTGTGAGGACTCTAGTTCCGACAAGGAGCATCCCCCTCCTCCCACCTCTTAATGGTTCTGTCCGCCTTGAGGAACTGCATACCTATTGTGACCAGAGTTTGACAGGGCATGTATGTTGGACCTCCCTAAATAGCCCTTGAAGTCCCTTCTCTTGCTAAGTATACATATATGACGTCATTACTGTCGCCATTTTTTAATATTTAATGTATTTTTGGAGTTTTTAAGAAGAATACAGTTAGCGGAGTAATTTACCCATACTTGAAAAGTTGGCTGATGTCTCCGTAAAATGTGTTTCTATATGTTCAGCCTGAGGCTGTCCAGAAGGAAGAGACATATTTTCGATGTATTGAATGTTTTTCACCTGCACATATACCAAGCAGTACAAAGTGTCATGCCGTACAAGTGGAAAACCCAAATTGCTTTATATTAAAATGGTAATGCGACTTGCCAGTGTCTTCCATGCTCACGTTGCAGTTACTGGGCCACTGCCTGCTTCCCTAAGGTCGCCCCACACTATTTCCTAAGGAGAAGCTGTCCAACAGGGACAGCTTTCTATTTTTAGATCCGGTACCAATTCTGTTGAGGAGTCTGTGGCTGTTCAATGGTTTATGACCTGAATTGCGGTTGCTAACCATTGATACATACCATGCTGAGTCATAGTTAGGCAGGGACACTGCTTTCATGCCCCTTTCTATGTGCAAATCGTATGGGTCAGTAAACCCAAAGCAGAATGGGTTTAATACATACCAAAAAGCCATTATGCAGTCTCAAACCCACAAAATTTCCTGGTGTATCCAGCCCTATATATTTAGAGTAGATTAGAAATGCTCTTAATAGTCATTAATGCCCCGTCACCGCCATTTATCATGGCCAGCATTAAGGCAAAGAAGGAAACCAGACCCTTTTATTTTTTCATTAGAATCGTCGACTTTTTTCTTCCCACAATGAGAATATGAACTCTTGGGTCATTTTTTTTGCTTTTTGTTCAGAGATTGAAATTTATTCCATACAGGTATTGGCAGAGATGAGATTTGAATATCATGGCAGTAAATATTTTCTGCTTCAAAACTACAAAGAGTTGTTTTTCATATTTTGTGTCATAATAACATAAGCGGTAATCGTTGTATTGTCTTTTTGTATTTGCTTTGCTGCACTAGCATGATGTAACGTGAAAAAATGGAAAGCAATGTATTTTATACTCTTTTATAAATCAGAAATTATTAAATTGATATAATTCTGCTCCAGTAATCTGTAATCTGTGCAAATGGGTGAATTGAATCTTAGTAAATCTGGCCCCTAATTACTTAAAGCAGCAGTTTTCCCCAAAGTCTTCTTTAAACTAGGCACGGGCAGAGAACTCCCCTCCGCCAGCAGAGTCTGCAGAGATTTTCCTACTCTGCGCTCTGCTGAGAACGCGGAGTATAGAAAAAAAACTCCATAGCGTGGAGTAAGCCAGCCCCCCCCCACCCCCCCGCTAAATTTGCCCCCCGCCTCCACCCCAACATTTGTGAGAAATATGAATGCGTGCACATGCATCTATGGCGAGGAGGAGGAGGGCAGCCCGGGGACGCCGCAATAAGCGAAGTGACTTTTATTCTTTTTAAATTATGTTGTCTGTAGTATTTTAATTTAGGCGGGTGGGGGCAGGTAGCGGAGCGGAGTTCCACGGAGTTTCCCCCCCCCAACTCCGTGGACCTCCGCGTAGCTGCACTCCGCAAGCTCTGCCCGGGGTTACTTTAAACTGACCATGGATATAGCTAACGAAAATATGTTTTTTGTTCCTGGTTTTACTGCTATATTGTAGACAGATATAATTTAATATAATCAAGTAGCCTCTCCCAATTTTCAGCTTACTGTTTCATTTTATAGAGTTATCATATTTTCTCTGGATAAGCACACTGAAGGCAAATCTTTATATACAGGAACAGCACAGCATTTTGTCCCGAATAAGTGAAGTTGCACCATTTCATTGTCTGTCTTCATGAAAAAACCATTAAGCAAGCCAAACCCCTTAAAGGTGGTATGAATGGCAATTAAATTGTTTTTTCAGCACCTGTACAACATTATGATACCTCTCTCCTGGTGTGCAGAGTTTTGAGGTCAAATAAAACTATTTTGTCGTTTTATCTGAGTAGCTGAAGGTTTATCAAGAAGTTTTTAAAGTTCATAAAGTTTTTTGGTAAAAAAAAGTATCAACATTTCGCTTTGGTCCAGCTAGGAGGAGATGGAAGTCTGGGGGCTCCAGGCTGATGCTTGAACCTTCAAGAGATGGGTTATAAATCTGTGCTGGCAGGGACCCAGAAACTGTGATTCTGGGAAAGTCATTTTATCAGCTCGTGCCCAAAACTGTAAATATTTAGAATCATAATGTACAGTGTACTGTTCCACTTAGACTTTCCCACCCTTGCTTCCCATGACATAAAGAATTCTGTTAATCAGTCTTAACAAAAAAATACCCTTCAACCCCGCCTCCTCCCCCTCCCACACTCCACAGCCGCTCATTTTCAGAATGCTTCTCGCATAATACAAAATTCTCTATGTAGCGCTGCGGTGCAAATTGGAGCTAAGTCTGTGCTATATCAGCTTGATAAAAAGAAACTCGGTGTCCCAATTGTCATTAGCGCCGTTGTACATGGGCATGTGAACATTACTGCCTCCTGTCCTCGCTCTACGTGTTATGTTATGGCATTTAAATAGAAAACAGTCTGCCAATATTTGTGAAGGTGACAAGATACTTCAGTGAGTTGGTGTCCAGGCCCCCTCATTTAGAGAAGGTGGGCCCCAAGCAGTACCAGTTTTAGAACAGCTGTAATAGTTTTACTGCATATTTAAGAGCTTTTACTATTTAAAGTGTTATGGTATTACTGCATTACACGCGTACTACTCGCAGGCAGTAAATATTACAGGGTGAATCTGATTTTTATATATCCGAGGGCAACCTATGCATACACCAGTGTTGTTGATGAAAGTGTAATTACCATTCTGTAAAGAGGGTTCTGATTCCAGCTGTGTCTCCACGTGTCACCTGTCCATGAACACGAACCTTTAACTATGGCCTTTTAGGAGTTCTTAATTGTACATTGACTCGTCCTCCTGTTCTCTGGCTGGTTGATGTACATTAACTAATAATCTCGTGTTGTTTTATCTTTTTTTCAGCCGCAGAATACTTATTCATTTCTTGTAATTTTATTAACTGCAACATCCTTTCATGGTGACTCACCTTCTGCCCAGATCATTGCTCATTGGTTAATCATCTCCTCATCCACCTCATCCTGGTACATTAACTTTTTATCTCCTATATTGACCCGTCATGAGCCAAAACTTTGTACGCAAACTTGTCATCGCACAAGTGCCTGCACTGTGACTCAGTATATTGCAAATGCTGGTACATTGACTTACCTGCTAACTCACCATACATAGACTTGTCCTCTTTCTAATTTCTATTAGGTGAAGCCAGATCACATCATCTGCTTAATCCATGTAATGTCTTCCTGTATATTGACCGGTTCATTAACTCATCATCTAACTTGTCATGTGCCAAATCCCTGTGCAATCTTTAATCATCTGCCCGATGCCTCTGTGTTGACTTGTCCTTTCATCGTCAAGCACAGCTCTTTACATTCACTTGTCTTGCAAATCCCGGTACATTTACACGTCATCCGTGTACATTACTGTACACTGACTTGCTTCACCTGCCAAATGCCCGTGTTGTACCCTGGACCCAACGATGTCAAAACACCTTCATTTGATCTCAGCATCAACCAATTGTCTGATGTTTGTTCCAAAAAAAATCAAACCTTCTAGGTATGAAACTGACTTTCTTCTGTGGATTCTCCGTAGAAATTAGCACTTCCTCTAGAAATCGGAAGATTTCCCAACTCTAATTAGGTCCTTGTAATGTGCATGAGCTTGTTTTTCGTTGGTGTGGGACTTTTGTGGTGCAGGTGCCTGATGTGCTCTGCCATCTTTGCACTTCTTTGTACGTTTAAATCTAGGGAACTGCAGCTTGTTGGCGGTGGGAGTCCAAATGTAGCACAGTAACTGAAGAAGCAAAACTTGGTCATAGCAAGGCTGCTTTTGGGGTTCACTGCACCTCAGTGCTGCATGTTTCAGGAGTCAGTAGGAAGCAGCCTCCCCTCAGTCACTCTTTTGCTCAAGTATCATAGTTTTCTAACTCATTCAGCTAACTTTTTGAGAGGAAGTAATACAGTTCCAAGAATAAAACATTATTTTAGAACTGTTTCCACTTTTTATGCATACTTCGCCAACTAAAATATTGGGGTAAATGACATCCAAGATAAATAAAAAATGAATGTCAATAGTTAGGGAAGGGTCTACAATAAATTCTGTGGCCATATTATAAATAGTGCGCACTGTCCTCATTTATGCAGCTGCACAGCTATAAATTAGTGCTCCCGCGCAAACAGTGCGCCCCATTACTGATGTTCTGCTCTAAGGGCAGACGCAAACTTGCAGGCGCCCTGGGGGCAGTAAATTGGACCGGCTGCTTGAAGCAGTTGGTCCTTCTTCCACTGTGCATGTGGTCCATACATCTGCTTCAAATGGGGAATAGAGCCCCGCTGCAGGCAGATGCAGTGAGCGGATGTATGACGTTACAACGCACACTTTTACAACACATACCTTTACAATGCATTTTTTACAACGCAACATCCATTACAACGCATTCCATTACAACGCATGCCATTACAACGAAATTTTAAAAACTACATTTACAACGCATTCCATTACAACGCATAATACCTTTACAACGCATACCATTACAACGCATTACATTACATTGCATGTTTGGTAAGTATTGGATAGTGTAGGGGTAAAATTTACTATTCTAACTCCAGGGGGTGCAACAGTAGGGTAAGTGTTGGATGGTAATGTTATGCGTTGTAATGGTATGCGTTGTAATGACTGAGTTGTAATGGCATGCGTTGTAGTGGTGTGCGTTGTAGTGTCACTGGACTGAAGGGGAGTGACATTCTCCCCTTCAGAGGGCTGCCTTTAGGGGGGTTGCCTTTTTGTGGTGCACAGTCAGTGCGCCTCCTGAAAGACCTCTTTGCATGTGCACCCACAACCAGCAGTTGTAAAGTGTTTGCCTCATTTGCATGGACCACACCCCCATGCATATGAGGTGACGCCTTCTTAAGATAGTGCCGGCACTGTAAGTGCCCCAGCACTGTCTCTATTGCAGACTGGCCCGCACAGGCGTCGGCGGCCCCTTTTGTAGTATTACCCCCTGGTGGTGCCAAAACAAGCGCAGACTCATGTTGCGCATTCTTGGCACTCTACTTAATATGGCCCTTGAGGTTGCAGTTCTGAGAGTAAAAATAGAAGGCAGAGCAGGCGATGGATTTGTTCCAATCTGGTTACACTGATTTCAGATATTGGTGTCGCAAGAAGTTAAAGAAACCTCAAGAAAGTCCAGTCTGCGGAACACTCTGACTTCCTGACCCTTATTCTTGGAGGCGATGAGGCTTTTTCTGGATTTAAAAACATTTGAAATGGGGCTTAACATCAGTACTCTATTTTGAACAACTGATGTGGTATCCTGGAGCAGTGTCTTGTTACCTTCTACAGCAGCAGTCACCTCGAAGTTAAGCCACAAATCTGGGGCCAGGTTACAGATGGTTTGGAGTGTTTTGGAAGTGACAGACATATAAGAAGTTAGGAAGACTGAGTCTTTTTGTAATAATAATAGCAAATTTACTTTTTTTTTAAAAAAGCAGCTCCACTTCAAAGAGAGGATACAATGCACTGTGCTTGTTGGTGCCCACATGGCACGCGATCCTACTGCATGCATATTGCTGTAAACATTCTGTGATTGGATGGTTATTGTTGATATAGATCGCCATCTTTAAATTGTTCCTTTCCTTACAGACTGCAGCAATGTTCATTTTTTTTCGACATTCTTGCAAAGAAAGTGTCAGAAAATCTAAAGAAACTTAGGGCCAGATGTAGGTCGGTCGGTAACGGCCGAAAATCGGTATTTTCGGCCGTTACCGACTGGTATTTCAGAAATGGTATGTAGGGGCATTATTTTACAGAATCAGTAAATTTACCGATTTGGTAAATTTACCGATTCTGTAAAATACCGAATCGGTATTTTTACAGATTCGGTAAATCTGAGATGTAGGTGGGACTCTTCAGAGTCCCACAAGCCGTACCGAATCGGTATTTTACCATCAAATCCAATTTGATGGTAAAATACCGATTCCGGTGTGCATGCACATGTGTGCATGCACACCTATGCCATATGACAGGCAGACCTGCCCTTAGGGCATGTATGCCTGCCACATGGCACCCGGGCCTGTTTTGGGGGGGCCAGAGGGTGTCAAAGTGACACCCCCTGCACCCTTGTGGAAATCGGTATTTACCGATTCGGTAAATACCGAATCGGTAATGCCCATTCATTCCTATGGGCTTTGAATTGTTCCGATTCGGTATTCCAGCACATCTGGAATACCTACATCTCCACCCCTCTGATTTACCGATTCTTAATTACCGAATCGGTAAAATTCGGTAATTAAGAATCGGTAAATCAATTCTACCTACATCTGGCCCTTAATTGTTTGCATAAGCAGTTGCAATTCACATCATTATTAGACAAGAAAAATATTCTCCATGCGATTTGCGGGCGAATCTGTTATTTTGAATGGGGCACCTTTTTCAGCCTTATGAGCGCCTACCGTTGTCAGGAATTAAGAGCTAAAGTGTTATGGCTCATGTTTTGGACAGATATTAGTATTGGTTGTATGCATAAAACAACAAGTGGTGACAAAACAGTAAAAGATGCAAATAAGGGAAGAGCCAATGATTCATATGCTGAACCGGAGTTAAAACCAATACATAAGACAAATACCATATCATTCTCAAAGGTTTACTATAGTGTGAGAAGAATATGTGGATATTCAAAAGCATATAATTAGTGGATGAACCTAGTGATCTAATCACCAGGCGGCAGAAGTTAAAAGTCGAGAAAAATACAGAAAACTGAAGGAACGAAATGAGAGGAGAACCTTAGAATCAGCAAATGAATAAAGGTAGCTATGGTCATGTAACTCTTTTGTTGGCAGAGCTACTGTTATGCCTTGTAGATAAGAAGTCAGAAGAGAGGAGAAGATGGAAGAGGTTGGAGGACTAATGGGAACTTGTAAATATTTGTTTAAGAGATTACAGAGGACCAGTGACCCGAGACAAGGTATTCGATGCCCAGTAAGATTTGGTCACACTTGTTCATATGAGTTACCCCGTCTTACCATGCATGCTCTGAGTGCATTAGGCTGTGTCCAATTACATAATTTTTTTTTCATTGCTGTTATAAGTAATCAATAGGATAGTAAGGAGTTGTTGTTGTTTGTGTAAAGAAAAAAGGGCTTTGGTATGTGGACCATACCCCATATTGCCTTTGTAAGTGCTAGGTAACTCTTACTACGGTGCTGTTAAGCCCCTTGCAGGGCGACTTTGAAAGGTAGGGGCCTAGCCTCAGATGAGTACAATTCAATGACATCTTGTCATATTACTTTTCAAAGAACTCTCCATTACTTTGGACAGAATATGTGTTAGAGCAAAAGATTATGTAGGTATCCTTAAGTCTATCAGGGAAACGTACAGTTTTATTGATTC
Organism: Lissotriton helveticus; assembly: GCF_964261635.1. Taxonomy (NCBI): domain Eukaryota; kingdom Metazoa; phylum Chordata; class Amphibia; order Caudata; family Salamandridae; genus Lissotriton; species Lissotriton helveticus. The sequence continues at coordinate 130,328,341 of NC_136065.1, forward strand.
ATAGTCCTACTATTCACTGGTAACAGCATGTTTCGCCTCCTTGGAGCACAGTTTGCATGTTTTTTTCAGGCTTGTTCTTATTGTAGTGAGCAGTTGTAGGTGAGTGGTCTTAGGGAATGTATGACGTTACAACGCATACTTTACAACGCATGCCTTTACAACGCAGTTTTTACATCGCAACATCCTTTACAACGCATTCCATTACATCGCATTATACCTTTACAAGGCATACCATAACAATGCATACAATTACTTTGCATTTAAGGTAAGTATTGGATAGTTTAGGGGTAGAAATGACTATTCTAACTCCAGGGGGTGCAACAGTAGGGTAAGTTTTGGATAGTGTAGGTGTACTATGCGTTGTCATGGTATGCGTTGTAATGCCTGCGTTGTAGTGACATGCGATGTTGTGTCATGTGATGTAGTGTCATGTGTTGTAATGCCTGCGTTGTAGTGACTGCGTTGTAAGTGTAGTGCGATGTAATGGTTGCGTTGTAAAGGATGTTTCCCGGTCTTAGGTAATGCCAAAGTTAATCCAATCTCCACGTTGTTGTGAGATGGGACGTGGAGAGGCGCTCGAAGAGTTCTCTGGGCCCTCATGCAGTCTGCCTGCAGACTACTACTAACTACCAGGTATGTGGTTGAACCGCGTGCGACTCGCTATTGTTAGCACAATTGCAGTAGAAAGCACCTCTGAACCTCTCAGTAATTATCCTAGAGTAAAGTTATAGGAACACCTACGATCTTCCTCTATTGGTTTGCTATTTGAAACTTTTATTCCAAGTTTGTTAATTATTTTGTAATTTTCAGCCCAATTTAATGGTCTCGCCGTTTTTATTTCTCGGGCCTCATAACTTAGTAAATTTTATAAAAGGACTCAGTATTGTTTCCTTGCAAAGAAACTGCCCCTTTTGTCTATTATTCTTATTATTAAGAGTTATTAATACATAAACATCATGCAACTGCATTATGAGTGCACCAATAAAAGATTGTATGCACCTTAATAGCTTACATATGATTTAAAGAATAATTAGTAATTAATTTCTAAGACCCAACATACAGTTACCTCAATGCTATTGTCAAGAAATGACAGCCATGCGTAGAAGGGTGGGAGACGAACAAAGCAAACAAGTTGATGGGTAACTAGTACGGGAAGCGGTGAAGAAAGAGATGCCAGTGAAGTACGTCTTAACTCTAAAAAACAATCAATTGTAGCCTTTCAGAGTGAATGCTGAGAAAACCTGTCACTACCCAATCCATAGCAAGGTTTGTTTAGTTTAGCTAGGTTGTCAAGGTGATTATATTCAGGAGGCTTGAAAGTTCCATTCCATTAGAAGAGTTCATCTGGTGAGAATGTGCGTGACTGCAAGGGGGCGTCGGGGAGCACACCTTTTGTTTCTATTTGCAGACACTGGTATCTATTGTCAAAAATGAATTTTGTAAAAACAGGACGTAGGGTGGGCACATTGGTACAGCTAAAGGAGCCATATGGGGGGGGGAAATGTCAAATTCTCTACCTGTGGGTTCAGTGCCTGTGGGAGGACTGATCATCTGTTGTTGAGGCCTACATTAGGTTAATGAGTAGAAGGATATATGGGCCAGATGTATGTAGCTGGCATTTTGCGATTCCCTAATCGCGAATCACAAGGATTCGCAATTAGGGAATAGCAAAATGCAATGTATGAAGGTGTATAGCGCACTGTTTGCGATTCCTAGGGGGTCGCAAATGACCTACCTCATGGATATGAGGTAGGTCGCAATTTGCGACCTGCTAGGAATCGCAAAAATCACGGTGATGGTGGCCTGCTGACAACAGTAGACCAACATGTCCGTGATTGCTTTTCAATTAAGCACACTTTCTTTTTTTGTAAAGCAACCCGTTTTCCTTTAGGAAAACAAGATACTTTACAAAACGAAAAAGGAAATGGTTTCTTTTCATTTTTTTAAGAGCAGGCAGTGGTCCGTGGGATCACTTCCTGCTCTTAAAAATAGTTTTACAAACATTCCCATTTGCAAAGGGTTAGCATCTACTTGTAGTAGGTGGTAACATGCAAATGTTTTGCGACCGCAGTTGCGGTCACGAAACATTCATACATGCCAATGCGATTCGGTATTAGGAAGAGACGCCCTAAACACGCCCCTTCTTAATACCAAATCTCAAACCCATTTTGTGATTCGGTAGCTGGTTACTGAATTGCAAAATTAGGTTTGCTGCATCAGAAAAGCAATTTTTACGTTCGCAAACTGGCAGATTCTCAGAATCTGCCCGTTTGCGAATGCAAAAATGCTTGATACATCTTCCCCATAGTGTTTTACATGTCGTACTTAGGAAGTTCTAGAGAGACACCCCATTTTATAGGTATGCAGAAATGTAGGTACTTTGACTCAATCAGTTCGTCTACTGTAGAAATCAAAATCCTTTATTTCTTTAGTTCTTTCCTTGCAAACACAAACCTTGTCCTAGGTGTGAAAAAACTTTTCTCACTGGGAGGTATCTAGTAGAAACTGAACAGCCATTAGTTATGTCCTTCTGATCTACCTATTCTTTCCTCTTATGAATCCCTTTAAAATGATTTGTACAAAGTTCTGGAGTAATCTCAGTAGCCTGTTTGATGGTTATGACTTCTTAATTCATCTTAAAGCAGTCATTTTCCAGTAGCGATGCTGTAGGGTTCAGTAGGATGCATGTAGCAGCAGTTCTTTTTCTGGCACTACATCATGCATTCTACTGTTGAAATATGGTGGTCTTTTAAGAGAAGGCATGTTACAAGACCAGGGCAGAGGAATGGACTTCCTGGAAGAACCATTTATTCGCCGGCATGGTTGCGTTTGCCTGGAGTCACTAACCATAAGCAAATGTATTAGGGAACTAGTGATGTATGTGTGTAGTATACTTGTAAAGCGCACAGCTGCCCCAGCAACGGGGCGTCCCGGCGCTGTATAACTCTGGGGAACCCGTCCTGGCTTTCCCTGTGGGATGGTCCCTTGCTGGGAGTCCCCAAGGTGGAGCCAGGCATCCCCGGAATTGGTGGGGCCGTTGTGGAGATTAGGCAAGCTAATGCCCAGAGTTGCCGAGTGGAACCCCTGATTAGAGTAAGCACCGAAGCGAGAATTATCGAGTCCGCTGACCAAGGTCCACGACCCTGCCGCGTCGGGAATTGAACCCTGGTCCCAGGCTGACTTCTGCTCTCAGGCCTGCCGCCTCTAACCAGTGAGCCACACTACTCCAGTGATAACAAGGCAATGGTGCAAAGTTGGAGACAAAATAAGATAACACTTGAGTTTGACCAATGTGAGCTCATGAGGAGTAGCTGGGAACAGGTAGAGGAGGTATTTATGTTTAGGTATAAAAGATGGGTTTATCTTTCGGGACAGAGGAGAGGCTTATGTTTGGGATGGATGACTGATAAAGCATTGTGACCCCAGGGGGAGTTGTGAAATCTCTGCAGTTGCCACAAGTGTACTAATTCTGTGCACACCTCTGATTCCACGCCAATTGTATATTCCATCCTTACATTTGCATTTTACACATTACCTGATCCTCTGCCCCAGTCTAACCAGTTCAGGTCACGCGCAAAGCACTACACACATTTGATCACACCTTTGTTAAAGATTTTATTTATTCCCATATATATTTCAAATAAACCGATTAACATATATATGTATATATATTTCAGTAGACAAATTACTAATAGTTCCTGGGCCTGTATTTTTTGCCCGTTAATAACCTAATATATTCAGTCTTCATGTTGACATCATTTCTGCTCTTCCATATGCACCTGGTGATGTTTTACACAACCGTTGCTTCTTTCTGTAGCCACAGAACACATCATTAAAAACAAGTAGCATAGAGTCCCAATTTCAGTTGTTTAATTACATCTTTATTTATTTTGTATTTATTTATTTTGGGAGTTTTGTAAAGCGCTGGGTGTCTCCCTTCCTTTACTTCAGGGTGCTGGAATTCTTGTGGGTTTGGTCCACTTTGGTTAAATCTGTGAAGCTCCTAACAGTTCGATCACTAAGGTTGTAGCTCCTTTAATGCGAAAACCTAGTTGTATACAGATTTGAAAAGTTCTCTTTTCTGAACCGTGTGAAGTTAGACTGGGCTCTTGGATTTGGGATTCGGGTGACTTCAAGCCTATGGGCTGGAATTCTCAAGGATGTGCCTCCATCTTTGAACTTGCACGCGCCAACGCATTGTTGGACAATGCTGCAGTGCTGCAGACTGGAGAAGTGTGGCTCAATGGTTAGAGCGGCAGACCCTGATGCAGAGTTCTGGCCCGGGACCAGGGTTCAATTCCCCGCCTCGGCGGGTCTTGGGCTCAAAATTCCACGGACCTGATAATTCTCGCCTCGGTGCCTATTCCAATCATGGGTCCCTCGCTGCAACTCTGGGCGATAGCTTGCTTAATCTCCACAACGGCCCCCACAACGCTAAGGATGCCTGGCCTCCACCTTGGGGGTGCCCAGGAGGGGACACCTCACAGGGAAAGCCAGGATGGGTTCCACAGCGGTATTCGTACAAGCGCCTTGAGACCCTTGCGGGTGAGTAGTGCGCTGTACAAGTATCAATTTACATTACATTTACACTTTGTGCGAGGAGTCCTAGATCTTTGTGTCATGTGCCCAACAAAGTGCTTGTCAAATGTTGTAGTTTGCTGGCAGCTATGACTGAACGTAAGGGTTTTTTGGAAGGGTGATGCTGCCTTTAACAAAAACCAATGTGGCTATTTGCCTCTTCTAGGGTTACAGGGAAGCTGATGGCCAACCATGCTTTGCAGCCAACTACCCAGGATGTCTACGCAGCCGGCCACCTGCCGCAATCAGCCATTGAAGCATTCCCCAGGAACCACAGCGGGTGGAAGGAGCAGATGACCACCCTCACCGAAGGCCAGTATGTGCTCTGTCGGTGGACCGATGGGCTCTACTACCTCGGAAAGATAAAGAGGGTAAGCGAACATGCACGAAAACTACTGTACTTTTTATCAATTGGGAAATTTAGAATTTGTTCTAAGTTTAAGTTGTTGTTTATTTACATGCCAACAATTTTCTACTTGCTTGAATTTGAAATGTGCAAAAGGATTTGGGATGCTTGCATGCATTGCACTAAATGGGTCTAGGTGTTTTATTTTTTAGCACTATTAGTGCATGGATGGTGTTTTGCCACTATCATGAATGTTGCATAATTTATAGGGTTAGTTGTTGCAGTGCACCAGGTCTTTTTTAAAGATCTGTATTTTTGTACACGTGCCATATTTTTGTCTGAAATCTGTAAATTAAAATGTATTCTTTGTCGTACAGTTCGTGTATTGTGTTCCCTAGATTAGATCATGAGAAGGATAGGGATTGACAAAACACCAGCATTACAAAAAAAATAAAATCAACTCCTGTACCATTCGTGATACACTGCTTGCAGTAGCCAAATGTCCCCCTTCAGCTCCAGTTCATGTTCATTTCTGCTTTGTAAAACTGGCATTATTAACAATGCCATGTCATGCCATCGAATTGTTTATCTGGTAGTGCCAAACACCGAGCATGTTGGTTAAAAATAGTTAATTGATTGACAAAAGTCCACACTTTTATTCTTGGAGGAATTTATTTTCTTTTATCAAAACAGAGCACTAGTGCAAACATTGTGCAAAGATCTCCGATCATACAAGAAAAAGAACCAACAATAGTTTGTGGTATTAAAAAAATTGCAGTTTCAGAAAGGGTGGAGTTTGTGGCTGGACAGATGGGCGCTTACTCAAATACAACAAAAATTACTCATTTGGTTGTGAACATGTTTCAGCACTGGGAGCTCTGCTTCAGGAGGTGCTAAACTGAACAGTTGACCATACAGCTACACCCACATAGCATTCACTGATAATTACTATTCAATTTTGTGCTGTATTTGCTGAGGTAATACTTTAGTTATGTTAACAAAAGTGTTGTGCCAGGCTTACAAAAGAAAGTGCTGCATAATAACACTTGGAATGGGCTGGATTACAAAACAAACATTTTTTAAGTTGTGTTTGGTATTTAGTGAGTAAAACACAAACTTTGCTGTGTAAAGACATTTAAAGACAACCTATATAAAGGGAAGACATTTACATATGTGTATTTACTTTTCAGGATGGTGATGAGTGATAGACAGGTTCTTAGCATAGTGACTGAGAAGGGGAGAGGCGTGTAACCAAATGGCGGAGGTATGGAGTAGCAAGGCCCTGTTTGGCTTTGAAAACAAAGCGGAGCATTGTGTAATGTGGCATATATTTGGCCGACAAACCTCTTAGCTTTGGCGAAGTGAGGTAGGTAGTTGTCATGGTATATTGAAGGTGTTTTGGTGGTGAAATTGCTCTTCTTTTCATTGGTAGAATCAGTTGTGTTGTGAGGGTGCCATGGCAAGCTTGGAAAATGAGCACCCCAGTTTGGAAGTGAAAGACAGCGATATCTGTGGTGCAACAGCCCCTTCAATTCTCTGGGCCGCGGTGCCACTGCACTTCCTACACTCATGATAGCTAGCCCCGGTGAGAATGTAGATAAGGGCGTGCCACAAGAAATGGGATGCAATAGGTCCCCTTACTGATTACCAGTGTTTCTCAGGGACTTGATGTTAGGCAATACAGAAGCTGGACAATGTTATTAACACAGGGGCATTGGAAGTTGGTAGTAGGTTTGGTGGGAGTGATGAAGGACTTAAGCCACCTCCAGTATCCAGCAATATTGTAACATAAATCCTCTCACATTGAAGTCAGAGAAAGAAAAGTAAACACCAAGATCCCTCCACAGAACCTGACATTTGACCTCTGTCTTTGAATGCACAGCAAATGTAACAAGATAAAACGATTTACAGGCCTGTTTAAAGAAAAGAGCACTTGTGGAAGAATAGAAGGGGAGGTGATGTGAAAAGGCTTTGCTCCTTGGGCGGGAGAAACTTACCCTGGACAGCCAAAAACAAAGCCAGGAAACAGAAAGCCAGAAAATGTGAGTTACAAACCACAAAGCCAGTGGTAAACAATGGGCAGAGTGTATTCCCAGAGAAGCTTTCTGAATGTCCCCAAGATGTCTTTAGCAAATCACACAACTGCGCTGTCTAGTAGGCTTCAGCCTGAAAAGGCTTCTGAAGTCTCCTCCACTGTCCTGGAGTGGATGCAAAACCCTTAATTGACATTGTGTGCAGAGCCCCCAACATGTGCGCTGGAAAAGCTACTCTACCTAGGGCTTTCCACCAGTAGCGTTGTCAGTGTGCCATGAGCCTTAGCGCGAAGAAATATGCCCTCTAGCTGTTGTTTGAATTATAAAATGCATCAATAATCAGTGTTGAGTGGACCCTTTAGGCCTCTAATCCCTGGTGCCACTTTACCTGCTGCACCAGGGGAGCCACACCCCTACTTTCCAGCTCCTTTGCTCACTGCGACATATCAACTCTTCACCATGTGACCGGCGTGATGGGAGCCGGTATCATTTGAAACATGCTGCATCGTGTGCAGCGCGTTAACGCAAAATAGTGAGTGGCCCCCTGCAGAATGGGAAAAGTGGCCCCTGAGTTTCCCAAATCTCACAGACCTTTAGTGGCATGGACCTGACGGGGCCATAAAGGGTTGAGGTGCCATTGAAATAGCAGGGGTGCATGAGCCTGCCTTACGACCCCTGATGGTGAGCAGAGGCGGGTCTGCAGAAGCCATGCAGTGCTTAATTTGTACCGGTGGTTTCCGGTGCTCAGCACCGGCACTTAATTGCCAGCACCAGGGCTCATGACTGTCTGCTACATGGTAGCGGTGTCTGCCAAATATAGGTACGAGCAAAACAACATCTGTTTAGTAGTTCAATTTACATTTTCAGTGATTAGTATTTGCCTCCAAAGCCATTCTTATAGCTTTGGGGCCGTGTAATAGAATGAATTGTCACACTTTTAAGAGTGTGATGATTAGTAGTGTGTTGTTGCTCTCATTGGCAATGGATGGTGCAAGCTCTAGTGTCCTCCTGTCAAGGGCCCTGGCACTAATTCTTTTACAAATTAAGCACTAATGCTCCTGGTGTGTGAGTTGCCAATAACATGACTCGGGATCCAGGCGCTGTGCTCACGAGTCACCCATACCGTCCATCAGGCTGAGCCAGGGCCTGAGTGGAAAATGCTGACATTTCAGCCTTAGGGTAATTTCTGACATTTTGAGGGACTTTTGTAGTTGTTGTTGGGACTGTAAGATCCCTGTACACAGCAGGGCCTGTTCAGTACCTTTGTGGATGGAAGCCTTGGGCGTCCGTCTGCCCCACCACATCACGACATGATTGATGTTGTGTGAGCAACTCCCTTCCCTGAAGGCTCCGATCCTTACAGGGATGAATGAATGCGGCAATTTGAAAGGACCTCAGAAGCAATGTGATGACGTTCAATCCTTCCTCCTTCTTGTTTGTTTTTTCATGACTCTGCAGAATTTTGATTTTTCGAGGCATGACTGTTTGGAAACGCTTGTAGTGCACTTCCCAAGCAGTAACTGTTTCTAGGGTGGGATTGGAAACGGAGCACGCCCCAAATTCTATAGGAGTGTTCGAGGCGAAGAGCCCCACTGGAATTTTTTTTACTAGTGGAGAAAAATAGAAAAAGTAGTTAAAAGTGCAAATTCATATTCCCACCAAACGCGACTGCATACAAGTCACATGAGTACGGTTAGTGGCAGAGAAGTGCATACGTTTACATAACTAGGGATTTTTGCAAGTACCCTTACATTTGTAAATCTGTCAAATCTTACTTGTGTGGATATGATTCATAGATTTATGAATGCTAAAAAACATACATTTTAGTATCGCCCCCGAATCTTCTCTGTAAAATGTGATTATTTCGAAGGCATCCTTGTTACCAACTCTTGCGTTTGTCGCAGTACATACATTTCCAATGCTTTTCTGTTACTTTAATCGGGAACACCAGATGACTTTTAAGTTAAGTAAGTAAAAAACAAATCTGTGTGTCCAAAAATACCGTATTTTTCATATTTTGGGATTATTAGGAGTTGAACGGATTCAGAACATCCGGCTAAAAGTTTCTGATTAAGAGTGCTTTAATGTTAGTGAAACTATATATGACGAAAAAGCGCTTCGACGTCTCGTCTGGGGTAGTAAGCGCTATAAATGCAATAACAATACAATAGAATATATGGCTCCACTTTTTTGCCGGATGTCCAGCTTCCCCAAACTCCGGTATTCAGAAACCGGTCCCAGAAAGCTTTGCGCACGCCCATGGGCGCTGCCATATCGAGAAGTTAAGAGGTCCTAATTGATTACAGACGCCGAGGCCCCAGATGGGTAAGGCACAACCACCTCCAGTCAGACACCACCACCCCCACCAACGTTTGTGTCAAGATATCTGAACCGGTTGTATGGCTCAGCAAGCTGGACGTTTTCCGCTGGCGCATGTAATTATCTGAAGTTCACAAGTTTGGATCCCAGCAAGGCAGACTTGGCCTTCCATCCTTCCGAGGTCGGTATATTGATTGCCACCCTTTAGGTAATGGTAACATTTGTGTTTAAGTTATAATGACCTAACCACTTTCCGTACAGCCTTGTTTATTTTGCTGCTGAACTTGTTATTGTTTTGCCGGTCCCTTAAATATTTGCGCCTTTATGCCCAAACTAAAGGGGCATACTTTGTCGAAACTGGTTTAATGTTTATGCTCCTAAACTTGTTGTTGTTTTTATCACTCACGTTGAAATATTTGCACCTTTATGCAGAAATAAAAGGGGCATTGTTTGACCGTCTTGTAACGCTATTGTGGTAATGGTGTCTATCTTTAAAGAGTGGTGGAATCCCCTGGTATCAGAGGAAACTCAACGTCATGGTAACGTACTCAATGATTTTTAAAGGGACGTTACAAGACGGTGATTTCTATGAAAGCCCCTCATAAGCCTATTCCCCTTATCAGAGTAGACTGGGGGATGTGGTTACGGTGACTCATAGGCTGAGGGATGTGGTTACGGTGACACAAACCCAGTACAAGAAAGTGGGCATGAAACGGTGACGTGGGGACCACTCTCAAGTCCCAGGTGGACCCACCACACCCCCTCGTGTCCAGTGGAGTGTAGCTGTGGTGACACACATATTCGTACATCTGGTGGCTGGGAGAATGAGAAGGTCCTAACAGTGGGCAGTCCCCCACCCATCGATCCGCTATAATGTAGAAGTAGACCTATAGTGATATGGAGGAGTCTGGAACCTGCTCACACCACACCATTTCATACAGTGTGGTGTAAAAGGTGAGATTAGAGGGACATAATGATGGGCTTCCACGCTGGCAGGTGGTGTTTCGTCCTTCCAGTGGCGTAACGAAACTTGAAGGGGCCCCCCTGCAAAGCACATGGAGGCCCCCTAGGGCCCCCCTCCTCCCCCCCCCCGGCAGCGCGGCCCACCATGTACCACTTTGCCCTGCCACCCAGAAATCTAGCATAATGCCTCTATATTGTCTTCCTGTAAGTTCTAGTGAGAAAGTGGGAAACACTCTTAACATACACGCTATGTCATTTGCAACAATACTGTCAAAAGCAAATTATTTAACTGAGGCAGCAATCAGAATGCCAAGGAGTGATCCTATTGTCTCAGGAACTGCCTATGGCTGGAGAACAAAGAACAACTATGAAGGGTCTGATATAGAATTGACAATACAGTGAAACTTTGAAATAGAAACCCAAACCTGCAATTCCATAAAAACTCGACTGACAATATACATGAGAAGTACACAAGCTATAACTCAGTATCCTGTGAAAGTCATGAGAAATAGACTGTTGAATTATCTGCATGCTACACACTAGCGACTGTCAAGGGTTGTGCATGATAATAACGTGAACTGAGGAAGCAATTTCAAACATAATGTCTTTATTAGTTAGCACTGCAAAACAGGCAGGCAAACAAGGCTGAGGAAGAAAACTGTTTGGATGCTTCAGAACACTGATGCAGATGTTTGTTTTAATTTATCGTTTCTGTAGTGTAAACAATGTTAAATACAAAATTTAAGGTACACGTATTACAGACAAGTGCAAGCAACACCATAAATAACACTGTATGTAGGATAAAAACAAACCATAATGTTTACGCTAGAGGGGCACCGGGGGACACTTCCTCAGTAATCTTAACGAGTTTAGACTTAGCATTAGCTAAGTGTCCCCCATCTGCTAAAATTATAGTGGGCGGGGATTTTAACTGCACGTTTGAACCCCTTAGTGGGGATGATCCTTTGGGTACTGAGGGGGAAGATTCTAGATGGTCTATCCCAGCCTTGTCACTACCCCCTATTCGAAAATGGTCAGCAAGGGCAATACAAATTAATGCCCTCACTAGGGAAAACAATTTAAGAACACTCAACGGCAGGACTATGTCCGACAGCGTTGGTGCAATGACCTTCAACAGGCTTAATGGTCCGTCTAGAATTGATTACATCCTACTGGACGTTAGATTGTGGAAAGACCTAATAGATATGGAGGTGGTGGCTACACAGGATAGTGACCACAACCCCCTCTGTACCAAGTTTAGGTGGGGTAACCCAAAGGGTGGGGGGATGAGTGTTCCCATGAGGTTAACCAAAGAGGTTTTCCCTTACAATAGTAACCGTAGGTTGAAATGGGACAAGGCCCAATTGCAGGAAGATCAACTTGGGAGTATAAAATCTCTTGTGGTATATCTGACCTTGGACTTGGCGGCACAGGAACAGGGAATGGGAAGCGCCCCGGAGTCGCCCATTGCCTTTGATACAGCCTACAAAAACACAATAGAGCAGGTGAGCCAATATTTTTTATCCAAAGGGAAAAGCCGTAGAGTTAATAATATACCTCCCATTCTAGTAATCCCTGGTACTCGGCCCAGTGCAAGGGAAAAAGGAAGGAGCTAACAGCTGCCCTACTTAAAAAAGATCCCTCACTAGTTAGAGCGGCTAGGAAGGACTATTTAAGGGTAATAGCACTGGCCAAACGAGAGTGGGAGGAACAACATTGGCAGGACCTAAACTGTGCTGTTAGTATGAGGAATTCAAGGTTATTCTGGGACCTTATTAATAAAGCTAGGCAGCAGAGCGCACAGCCATTAGCCGCCCACATAACAAGCCAGCAATGGTTTGACCATTTTTCGGCACTATATGGTGGAACTGAAGTCCCCTCTTGTTCAACGGCAGCCAGGGGTAGAGAAGGGGAACTTACAAGGGAGCTTGAGGATCCATTTTCGCCCACGGAAGTAGTAGTGGCTATCAGATATCTGACCCCGAAGAAGGCGGCTGGCCCGGATGGGATCCCGGGGGACCTTTTGATAGAGGAACCTAGGGCTTGGGCCAAACTAATTGCCCTCATAATGAATCTGATTGCCATGGGTCATCCCGTGCCAGACTCTTGGAAGGGGGCTGAGGTGGTCACTGTGTTCAAAAAGGGGGCTAGAGAGGACCCTGCCAATTACAGACCCATCAGTCTGATAGACGTGATTCAGAAAGTGGTTGGCAGGGTCATTATCTCAAGGGTTGGAGCTTGGATGGAAGAGGAACAAATCCTCTCCCACCTTCAAGCAGGATTCCGCCAGAAGGTGGGTACGATGGACCAGGTCTTTCGCTTTTTTGTCATCTATTGGAAGTCAGTTACCATCAAAAGGGGTAGCCTTTACATGGCTTTCATAGATCTCAGAACGGCTTTTGACCTGGTCCCTCGAGTAAGGCTGTGGGAGACGTTGGAGAAGATGGGTTTCCCCGGGTCTCTTTTGAGTTTTATTGTAAGGCTCCACGAGGGGAATTATGCGAGGATCAGATGGGGCACCCAGGGCCAGCTGACAGATAGGGTGCCCGTGAGGAGGGGAGTACGCCAGGGATGTGTTATGGCACCGGCCCTCTTCTCTCTGTTTGTGAATGGAGTGGTGGATCATCTGAGAGAGGAAGAGGCGGATGCACCATCCCTGGCGGGGGAAAGAATCCCCACTCTACTTTTCGCGGACGACACCATACTGATCTCTAAATCCCCGGTGGGACTCCAAAAGCTTCTGCACCGATTCAGCACTTTTTGCACAGATAGAGGACTTACCATTAACACCTCAAAAACTAAGCTCATGGCTCTTTCACCCTCCCAAAGATTTAGAAATAATTTTACGCTCAATGGGGCACCCTTGGAGTTGGTAGATTCATTCGACTATTTGGGGGTGCGGGTAAATAGTCGGATGAATTGGAAGGACCACCTGGCTAAAATGTTACTCAGCCATAAAAGAGTGTCAGGGGTGACCTTGAGAGAGCATCGGGAGTCAATGAGTAAACCTGTGGCACCGGTCATGGCAATCTATGAGGGCCAGATTCTCCCGGCCGCACTATATGGCTCCGAGCTGTGGGGGTTTGAAAATGTTTCAGAGCTAGTTGCAGCGGAAAACAAGTTTCTGAGGGACTTGGTGGCTCTCCCTGTTTCTACCCCGCTAATTCCTTTGCGGCTAGATCTGGGCAGGCGATCCTTTAAAGATCTAGTGCAGCTGCGCCCTGTATTGTTTTGGGTTCGGTTGCGAAGGACCAGGGAGCTCGCCAACTATGCTGCTGTGCTGGATGAACTAATTTTGCTCGACATCGGTAACCAGATCGGGTGGTTGAGCAACGTGAGGCAGTTGGTGGTGCAATTGGGCCTGAGGGATGTGTGGGCGAGTCAAATGCCACCCCCCAAACCGGTGATTAAGAAGTTATATTGGGACTGGGTTCAGGCAGAGGCAACACGCAGTGGCGTTGGGGGTTTACTCACAGAGCGGTTCTTAGAGTTTAAATGGTCTAGGAAGTTGGAACCCTTCCTCGACCTCATAGCCAAGCCTCTGGATAGAGCCCTTTATTTAAAACTCAGGTATGGGACCCTTCCGGTGCACGAGTTCACCTCGGGGTGGACTAATGTTGGTGGTCCTCCGCGCCCCTGCCCCGGGTGTGCGGCTCCAAAGGAGTCTGTGGCGCATTTACTTTTTGCCTGCCCCGCTTATAAAGTTGCCAGGAAGGTTTGGTTGAAACCAGTATGCATGGGTTTGGGTTTGAGGTGCCATAGAATGGCCCTACGGGTTCTCTCCACTGACCCGTCTTCCTCTGCCATGGTATGCGGGGTGGCTAAATATCTGAGTAGTGCATGGTTGACTCGTATTAGGAGGATGAAGCAACACTCCTCCCCGCCAAATAGCTAGCAGGCCCCTATTGGCAGGACGTTATGTTGATGATTAGTGTGGCTTTTGAAGTCATTCTAATCATTATGCAATAGTGTACTGATGAGGATGTTTTGGTTGGGGCCTCACAATAATCATCCAATGTACTGTATAATGTGCAGCCTTCACTTTTTAATAAGGGAATTTTATCGTTGCTAGGTTTTACCCAATGTTCTTCATTTCTTTTTTTAACAAAAAGTAATGTATAATTGTATAAAATGTATTCTTTTATGGTGAGAATTTTTACCGAATAAAGATTTATACTACTACTACAAACCATATCAGCAAGTACCTAATGACGATCTATACAAACTGTAGTTGGTAAAAGAAAAGAAAAAGTGCAAATACTTTCAAGGTGCAAAATAAAGCAATCACCAGTCCAGCAATATACAAAAATCAAGTATGTTTGGTAAAACAATCCAACTTTCTTCTTGCATCAAGGTGAAAATACTTTCAAAGTGCATGGTAAAAACAAGTCCAGCAGTATGCAAAAATTAAGCCAGGTTAGTCGAACAATTCCCCGTTTGGTGTGTGCATAAAGGCATGGCACATATATTTCAAAGCAACTGATAAACAACAACTACAGCACATTCAATAATCAAACCACTTTAAACTAACAATTCCCTTTTTGAAGGCTCAAATATTTCAAAGTGACTAGCAAAACAGTAACAAGTACAGCAGACAGCAAAGCAGCATGCATAAATCCAACCTATTTAGTCAGACTAATACCCTTTGTTTGTGCATGAAGGCATACATGTTTCAAAGTACCTGGTAAAGTAATAACAATTTAGCAGCATAAACATCTAACCCATCCAGTCAAACAATGCCCCTTTTATTTTTGCATAAAGGTGCAAATATTTCAACGTGAGTGATAAAAACAACAACAAGTTTAGGAGCATAAACATTAAACCAGTTTCGACAAAGTATGCCCCTTTAGTTTGGGCATAAACGCGCAAATATTTAAGGGGCCGGCAAAACAATAACAAGTTCAGCAGCATAATAAACAAAGCTGTTTACTTAAATAATGCCCCTTTTGTCTGTGCAAAAGAAAAGTGTCAAGGGGGTGTATATATGTCAGGTTAAACTGAATACACTTCTTGTTGCCTATCTATAAACACATGTTCAGAATATTGAGGTAGCCTATATATAAGCGAACAATATTTAAAGTATGATATACTGGCAGAATACCACATTACTTACTGCTTCCTCATGGGACTCACAGGACAGATACATGAAGTAGGAAGAGTATTTGCAGGAGCCTGATGAAATGTATTGCAGAGTTTGAAGGGTGATACAGCAGAAAACAATACTTAGAGTGAACACAAGGCTGAAGACTGCTAACACCAGGAAGAGTGACTGGCAAATTAGACTGGTGGCTGAAGGCTACTACTGCTTGGTTCACTGAACTGGAGAGATGTACTTGACTGAAAGAATGCTTCCCTCTTGGCCTTTCTTCGTGCAAAGTCTTCTGTTAAAGCTTTCACATTTATTTTTTTTGCTCGATCTGCAGTCGGATTTCAGTTGTGTATCGATAGTCTCATCCTGCCTCCATCTTCCATGTACATCACAAGCCACTAAATGAGAGCGCGTCATTTCATGTTCTTTAATTTTTCGAGACATGCCTTGCCGATCTTTTATACCATTAGCCCATGCTTGCTGATAGGATGGAAGTTTTCTATCTCCAAAAAGCCAACAAGGTTCACAGTATGCACTGTCCATTTTTAAAGAGTAGCACAACCACAGTCTTGGAGTCTTATCTCCAGTCCTATTTTCCTTGTAGTAGTAGTTTGTGGAAAAGCACCTGTTTTTAATATCTCGTGGGAAGGGTCCTCTAGGCTTGCATGGGCCACTTCTAATGACAAACCTTCGTTACTCGGTATCATGCCAAGGTTTGTCTAAAAAGTTCCCTCTATCACTCGGGTACAAATCCTGGCAAAACTGGGTACTGCTTGATTCTACGTCTTCTAAGTGTAATTCCACATCCTTACTCATAAGGTCTTCAGTTTCTTCTTCAATGTTTGGCAATACTTAAGAAACAAGTAGCACATTTGAAGGTTCTTCACTTTCTTTAGCCACTGGTAGCAGCAGTGATATATCTGGTGCACTTACAATTTCAGCACTTCCTTCACTTGTTTGTAATATTAGACTCAGAGATTCATCTGCTGATGGTGTATTCTCAGTCTCTAAGCTTCCTTCAGTCACTGGTAGCAGTGTAGGCCTAGCTGGTGTACCAGCACTTTCTCGGACTCCTTCTGTAATAGATTGAGGCACTGCTGGCACAGCCTTTTTACTTTTGCTTTCTATGTTTCCGATAGTAGTTGTTGTTGCCTGCAGTGCTGCCACAATTGGTGCTTCAAAGCTAAAAGGTACATCTGTGGTTTGATCAGAGCACTGTAATGTTTTGTCATGTGGTGTGACCAATTGGGATTCTGGCAATGCTGCTTTTTCTCCTGTTGATGAGCCAGCTGCATCGCCTTCTGGTAATGATGCATGAGATGATGATGCGTCATGATCACCTGGAGACCTAAACATAGAGTCAATTTTCATAAATTTGCCTTTAAACTGCTCTTGTTTTGATTTAATTTGCTGCTTTTGAGCACCACTTAAATACTGTCTTGGCTGTTTTCTCATTTCTTTGATTAAAATGTAATTGTAGAAAATCAATGTAGTAATAGAGTTCACGAATATGAAGGTAGCAGTAAGAATATTGTGTGTACACCACAAAGATTGTAATTGTGGGTTTGGTTCCACCAATACTGCCTAAAAGGAAGGAAAATACAAAGCATTATTATTAAGCACTACGGTAGCTTAACCATACAAACTATTGATGTAGAGAGTTAAGTAAGGGATACTTGAAGGCAGGCACTGGAGGAATGGATGCAAGAAGGGGAGTACTTAGGGGAGAGATACAAGAGAGGAGAGGAGTTGGCCTAACGGCTAGGCTGGTCGACCTCGAATCTGCGGAACTGGGTTCGAGTCTAGGCAATGACGCTGAAAATCCTGTGAAAATCGCTTATTCTCCCCGTGCCTAACAAAAATGAATGTGTCCTCATGTAACGCAACTGGTACGATGTAAAGCACTCTGATACTAGATACCTCCGGTTCAAGTTTGTGCTATATAAAACTCAGTAAAATAACAGAAAAAAAAACAAGAAGGAAATAGCAGAAGGGATTGAGGAGGTAATCACTCATCAGTTGGATGAGGATGGTGAGAGCGAACAATGCAGGAGTTGAAGGTAGATGCAAGAAGGCATTAACTGAATGGGCGGCTGCAAGGCGGCAGGAGCTAAAGGACAGAGCCAAGAAACAGAGGCTGGAGCGGTCTTGAATGTATTGTATTGTTATATGTATAGAGGGCCTACTACCCCTATGTGGAGCTCTGAAGCACTTGCCTACATGAGTAGCAAGATACAATATGCATAGGGTGTGTGGTTGGAAGGGCGTTGTAATGGTTTTGAATTTGATGCTATGTTAGAAGTGTTCCCATTCCATGTTGTGCATCAGAACCACTGGCTGGGGTGCATGCAGCTTATTCTGCAATAGGATGCAGGGATTAGCAATAGCTTAAGAGGTGAGAGATGTGCACACTATTTTGTTTTTCATCTCTGCAGGTTCCTTTATGGTATATATTTTGTTCATAATCCCACCTTGGTGATTACTGCACGGAGTCGTCCATTCTGAATACTATGCCTAGTGTTTAAGGTTAATGGTCCTGAGTAGGCATAGATTAAATAGTACACGGGAGTGGTGCAACAGTGTGAGAGTAGGGTAATAGGAGTGACTGCTGGCTGAGTGAGGTGACCATATGTAAGTGCAGAGTTGGACGAAAGAATGCATGGTTAGTGATGGGCTTATTTGAGTGAGATTGCAGATTGAGCAGTGAGGGGGACAGGTGAGTGAAGTGTGACATGAGCACAGGGTGAGTAGTGTGCTTGTGTGACTGCAGGGTGAGGTACAGGGTAAACGGAGCATGTGCATTGCGAGTGCAGAGTGAGGACTGTGAGTGCAGGCTGAGCGGGTGAATGGTGTGAGTGTGTTTTACATAAGAACCAATGGCAAAACATAAGGATTTAGGATTACATGCGTTACATAAAAGATACAAACAAAAAAATTGCAAATGTACAAGATGTAAAGTCACACAAGGAAGAGATACAAATGGATATACTCTAAGAGTCACGATTACACCAACCCCAGATTGAGAAACGGGCAGTTTTGGGGGCAGAGAACTCGAATGATATTTTAAGGTGTTACATTACTCAAACACTGAGGTCAAAGTAAAATATTAAATGACTGCACCACTGATTTTCAAGAGGACCAGGAGTCTGGTACACCTACATCCAGCCCAAATAATAGCTAACAAGGGACAGTAGGAGTTCTAAAGTTTTCAATATGAGTGAGAGTAATAATCATATTAATGACATCACACACAAACAAATGAAACCAAAGTCCAAGTAAATATCCAATGTGTTTCAGTGCATACCCCTTTCTCACACTAACCCATCACTCAAGACTTTCCACCTCTGCACCAACAATATCCATCAGCATTCCTGTTTTACACCCACCAGCAGTTTTTTATTGACTTTTGATGACAACACCCTGCTGTGGGTCCAAACATTCCCTCCTTCCACCACCTGCAACTGGACACAGCTGTAATACTTCTGATTTCCTTTCCTGTCCCCTTTCAGCAGTTTTATCCTTACTTCATTACGTACCACCACCAAAAATTGCCTTTCATTTTTACTCTCATCACGTCTCTGCTCACCTCACGTTTAGCCTGTTTGTCATCCACACCTCTCATATTTTCTTCTACTACATGTACTTCTCTTGCACCATCCTGGATTAAGTCTAGAATTTAATTTAGGTCCACTAAGATCCTCAAATAATGAACAAACTGGGATGGGACCTAATCTGTAATTCTTAATCATACTATCAAAACTCTACTCGTTACACTAAATATATTTTTCTATTAAACCATGTAGATTCTTTTTAAGGATTTCAATTCTAAGTGAAAACAGCATTATTAAGTTAAACACTGTCTTTCTGACAGCAAACAGGCCCAGTCTGAACAGGAAGAATCAACCGCTAGTTTGCCTGGAGGAACCAGTAGAGGAAAGAGCAATACCAATAGCTTGAAGAAGTCAGTTCACCAGGCTACTTGCCACTCCAATCAGGCAGACTTCAATTCACCCAGAAGGCACATTTTTCCTAAACCGGAAGAGTCACCCAGTAAGGCCCGAGAAATATTCATCCATGCATATCTGTACAAAGCTGAGGTGAATACCTTGCACACACCAAGGAGGCTAAGAAGAAGCCAAGGAGCCGCGAGCAGGCAGGGAGGAGATGAGACACACTCCCTATGTTTATTTTTAGGTTTATTGCCGGTCGGGCGGGCCCCACCATGATGCCCCCCTCCCGGATACCAGACCAGTCCAAAATCCAAATTACTAACCCGCCACCGTGACTGCCATCCACTGAGACAGACTCGTCTCAGTGTCCAACGGTCCTTGTCACCACCCGAACCACTCCTCCTGCGCCCTTTCACAGGTCACTTTTCAGCCATCTGCCACAAATTACTTTCACACATGTGCCTCTCTCGGACTCTAGTCTACAAATTTGTTCCATTTACCTATAGTAAGCGAAGGATTTGAGTATCCATATGTACCCTTGTACCCTCCTTTGGCTGTATACTTCACTGATATCCCTCACAATTTGCATCACAGAACAGGCTTGATATTGGAAAGCGAGAGATGGACGCTCTGCAACAGTGACAGAGACCCTCTGCAATGGTGACAAACCCACGTTGTCACACCTCAACTTCTTTGAACAGCAGTCTAAAGCCACTACCTATCGTCCCCCAGCACCTCGATTTATGATCAAGTTATCCTAGTGCCATAAATACACATATTAATGATATCGACTGACTCCACTGTCTTCCCAACCTTTTTCGTTTGGTGAGAGTAATCACTGAGCAGCAGAGTGTACAACATCAGACAGTTACTCAAAAATAAAGTCAGGTTTGTGTGGTCTGATAAATGCAAAGAAGAATTTCTTGATGTGAAGAAAGCCATTCCCGAAGCACCTGTACTTAGAGGGGTTGACCCAGATCTTGAAAATGCCATTACTGTGGATGCAAGCAGTAAGGGATTTGGTGGTGTTTTGTCCCAGATTGATTGCAAATGGAATGAAATTATAATAGCCTATGCTTCACGTGCCTTATCCCCTACAGATGAGAAATTTTCTGTTATAGAGAAAGAAACAATAGCTTGCTTATGGGGTCTAGAACATTTCAGTTCTTTTATGTGGGGTAAACATTTTACAGTCCACACAGACCCTAAACCCTTAGTGAGACTTTTAACCACTGAAGGACTTCTCAATGCTTCAGTTAGAATTGCGAGAATGTGCATGCACCTCCAAGATTTCATTTACAGCATGGTCTATGTTCCTGGGAAAAGTAATGTATTAGCAGATTTTCTTTCTCGCATGCCTATTGAAATGCAGGAGTGTGAGGAAAATGAGTGGGACGATTTAAGTGTGGCACTCGTGCATGACCAAGGAGCTCATAGGGTGTCAGAAGATGTATTGAGAAAGAAAAATCTTCAGGATAAAGAGGTACAACAAATCATCAAGTGGATCAGAAAGGGTTGGCCAAATAAATCGGGTTTGAAAGACCAGATGAGAAGTTTTTGGGCGATTAAGGAGGAGTTACCTGTTAGCAACAAAACTATTTTTAGAGGAGATAGAGCAATTCCTCCTTTGTCCCTCAGAAGTGACATTTTGTCTCTTTATCATGATGGACATTTCGGTTTGGTAAAAACCAAGCAAAGAATCAAAAAATGGTATTGGTGGCCAGGCATTTATATTGATGTGGAGAGGCTTGTGAAGAACTGCATGCTATGCGCCGACTCGGACAAATCCCATAAAACTTTAAAACCAAACATGTGTCAACCCATTATTCCAGCAAAACCTTGTCATACGGTAGCCATAGACATTATGTTACCGGGTGGGTCATCCCCCAGGTATGTTATAGCTATGATTGGTGTTTTTTCAAGGTAGCCCTTCATTAAATTAGTGGATAATATTAACTCCATGGAAGTGCTAAAGTTCATGGACAATGTTTTTGTTACTGAAGATCTACCAGTACAGGTCATTAGCGGTAATGGCATGCAATTCAAATCTAACCTGGTGAAAAATTATTTTGACAAATTAGGTATCAAACGCAGAAACACTTCACTTTACAATCCTAGCTGCAATGGAAAGATTGAGAGATTTAACAGGGTGTTAAAAGGAAGCATTCAAATGGCTATCAAAAAATAGTCTGGATTGGGAGTATCAACTTCACAAATCTGTGTATATACAGAACCACTGTTCATGACGCACTGGGAGTAACTCCTTTTGAAATAATGGTTGGTAGAAATGCCAGAACTAAATGCAACCCGGAGTGGTTAATTCAAAGTGATAATTGGAGCCTTTTTGTAGAAAATATAAGAAACGGGATTGTTGACAAACACTCAAAATAAAAGAACTCTTTTGATGAAAAAAAGAGGGTAAATTGTTGAAAAAATAAATGTAGGTATGTGGGTGAAAGTGAAACTTCCGTGGAAGGTTAAGAAAGGGGAAAGTCAATTTTCAGGGCCCTTTAAGGTAACAGAAGTATTACGAAATTCTGTCCGTCTTAATGATGGGAAAGTTTGGAATCGTATGGCACAGGACCTTGCATGCATCCTTTGTTTATTTGTGAAATCTTGCTTCCATTCCATCTTCCCCTCTTGCGTGTTCTGGAGACTTTGTCTGGTTCAACTGGAGCAGTTGGAGTGGAAGGAAGGTCAGCTATGCTGTGGTTGGGTGAACAGCCTTTACAACAAAACTTTTACAACGCACTACCTTTACAACGCAACCATTACAACGCAAACTATTACAACGCATTGCTCTGGGGGGCGCTCTAGGATAGGAAATAGGTTAATTTACTATCCAATAACCTTCCCTAGTGTCCACGGAGACTGGAGTTGGAATAGTAAATTAAACTATTCACTATCCAGCACCCCAAAGCACTATGATTTGTAATGGACTGCGTTGTAATACTTACGTTGTAAAGGCATGCGATGTAAATGCATGCGTTGTAATGTCCTACATCCCTGTGGTTGTAAAGGTGTTCCTATTTCTGAATTTTTGAAGAACCATACAACTCTACAACTAGCAATGCAGAACTGGGTAAAGAGAACCGTTTTATGTGTACACTGGATGGCCTGAATAGCTGCTATCTCAATATTTAAAGAGCATATCTTTGTGTTTTCTTGGTGTGTTGCAGGTGAGCAGTTCCAAGGAGAGTTGTCTCGTAACCTTTGAGGATAATTCCAAGTACTGGGTGCTGTGGAAGGATATCCAGCATGGTGAGTGACCATGCCCCTTACCCACTTAAACCCTGCTAATGAGTTAGGGGGGTGGGGGAGAATTCACCTGGAGCCATAACTTTCATTCTGCCTCTCACAATAACAAGGGATTTCGGACCCTGAATTGTTGGGTCTGCAAACTCCGGACCTGATAATGCGAGGCCCAGAGACACCCAGTTTCACCCAACTGCCTCCGCGATTGTGGGTATCAGCACAACACAGCCCAGCTCTGGCTGCAGCACAGAGGGAGAATATATTGCTCCCCCACCAGAAGGGGGCTAAACCTGTCCACCCCCTTTATCCCTCCCACCTCCGCTACACTGTCCCGCCCTTCCTTACGGGCACTTACCACCTGCTCAAAGCCGGTGGAAAATGTCAGCTATTCTCTGCTTTGAATGGGGAAATATACATGTAAAAGGAGCTGACTTTTCCAGTCTGTGTATCTTTTCTCCATTCTTGTGAGAAAACTCTGAATAGTCTGTTTTTGATGATGGAATACCGGCTGGAGTCGGGGATTCCAGCCCTTAAGGATCCTCGCACCCGAAACCGTCTGGCTGTCTTGTACTCAGGGCCTTGGTGACTGTGTAGTGAGTTACCTGTGTATTTGAACTGCCGGGCTCACACCTAAACCATTCCCAGTTAGAACAATAGTACCACTTGGTCTTGTCCACTTTGTGAGTGAATGCAAGTGGCCGTCTCAGGATGGTCCTGCCAGAGGAGTGGGGAAGCTTCCACTTGGGGAAGTTTGTTGAAGTCTTGGAATGAGTGCAGGTGTTTTAGATATTTTAGTACTTGGCATAGGGTTGGCTTGTTGATCAGACTCTGACAGAAGGAAAGAATTGCAAACAATTTCAGTGAAATGCGAAGGTCCAGGTAAGCAAGGGATTCCATGATGCCATGGAATACGAGTACCAACAACAACAAAAATATG
Organism: Lissotriton helveticus; assembly: GCF_964261635.1. Lineage (NCBI taxonomy): Eukaryota > Metazoa > Chordata > Amphibia > Caudata > Salamandridae > Lissotriton > Lissotriton helveticus. The sequence continues at coordinate 130,351,811 of NC_136065.1, forward strand.
CAGAGTTGCTAAGTTTTTAATAACCTGGGAAACACTTATACTACCTCTTGTGTTTGATAAAATGATGAAGAAATGAATGTGCATAGCAGCCTTAGTTGGTACCAGGGGATCTTGGATTGAGCTGTAAAAGGTTTTTTTGTGGCCCTTAACCCTGAATGCACAAAACTGAATGACCGTCATCAAGGCAGTCGAAACATGCCAGTTATGTGAGATGGACCTTGGCCTGACGCTTGTCTCTGGGCTACTTGATGTCTTCCTCAGTTTGACCACAAGCCAGGTCTGCTCATTACTAATAACGGGTGAATGCTGATTAAATGTCAAATTTGGATACTAATCTTCAGAATGTGACTATTTAAGTAGGACAATTGTGCCTAAAGAATCAGATTTGCCATTGTAGTCTCATTTATGCACCTCAAGTTACTGATAAGAGCATAATTTATGCTGTAGAAAAGGCTGAACGCATTCCCTCCGCCCCTGAACTAGTGTTACACTTTGCACTATACTTTAAAGGGGCCTTCCATGTATTGGTCTCAAGGTGTCTCAAAGCCCAGTGACGTCATTAAGCCATCATTCTAGAAGGCCTGTGTTGGTGATGGTTAGTGATGCAAACCTGGGACAACTGAACTGTTCTTCGCTCTTCACTGGATGGCTGTGGTGTCGGGGCAGCCAACAAACGAGACGGAAGATAGAAGAATGTCCAAAACAAATTTATTTCTGAGAAATATCCAAACGAAAGGATCCCCGGCTATCAAGCCAGTTGCTCAAGAGAAAGCTCAGAAAGAACTGACCATTCTCCTGGGAACCAGAGAGAGATTCTAGAATAGAACACAATTACAAAGAATGAGAGGCCATTCCACACAGAATCACCCAGAGGACGAGGTATAGGAAGGCTGTCAAAAACATTGTGGCCTGCAATACCCAAATGACTACAAAGAAGTGTGATGTTTCTGGCAGGTGTAACTTTTGAAATTGCGTAGCCACTGCTTCCATTTGATTTCTGGTTTGCCAGGTTTTTGCAAAAATGGAGGTGGATTCTCTGCCCACACTTCCCCTACTTTTTATTCCCCACTTCAACAACTGGATTCACCACCTATTTGTATTTACTTCTTTTCTTATTATGTTCCCTTTCGTTCACCCAGTAGAAATCTACTTTGTCATGTACTATCTATTGCCTCTGACATTCTGCCTGTTTACATATCGCCTTGGAATTCCTAAGGCCCGCTGCCGTTTTTTGATTTTTTTTCTTCTATTTTATTGCTCATTAGTTCCTTTTCTGTCCATCTGTTATCCTTTCCTTTCGTATGGGTTTTATTCTCGATTTTGTTTCATGCTGCTTTTATCACGCTCTTCCTCTCTCTGCTCGCTCTACAGCTTTGTCACCTGATCTCAACTTTGTTTTTTTGTGTGTGAGCCCACAATTCTGGAATGTTTTTAATTCTTTTGCAATGCTTTTAATTATTTTCAGAAAGATTAGAGCCTACTGCACAGCGCTGTGGTTAAGGCCGAGGACAGCCATAAAGTGCTTACTTGTGAAGTGGTTTTTGAATCAGTTGCTTATTCCAGGTTTTACGGGCGCCTTTTAAAATACAGCAGCCTGCTTCTGTGGGGTGATTTATTGAAAGTGACACTTAATGGCAAACCACTCTGTGGTCTGTGTTGAGTTGATGGGCTTGCTGTAAAGTGTTATTCTGGGACACACTGCAATAAAAACACAGCTTGGACATTATTCACGTTTTATCACAGCTGACCTCACACTCGTGAGGGGGTCAAGTTTCTACAAATCACAGCAACCGGTCCACCCGCACCGTGAGTTCTTGCGGTGGGCGCCGTGTCATAAACCAGCTTCTAAGGCAGTGGTTGAGAAAAAAAAGGCTTTGGGTGCAGCCTATATTGTGTGAGTTCAAATGCAGACTCCAGTCCCATTTGTTTTATATGAAAATGCCTCTGTTGAGTTATTGAAGTGGAAAGGGGTCTTTTAGAGGGACCCCTCCCTTCCTTCTTGCGGGTGAAGTGTTTAGGAGTGAGAACCTTCTTTTTAGGGCAGGCCTAGTCATGTTCAGAGGCCTGCGGCTCAGTCCGTCTCCTGTTGTCGCTCTTGCCCGGGGTGCATCTTGCAATGTTGAGATGGTTTCCATCGATGCCCATGACCCGTGTCCGCTATTTTGTCGATTCTTGTCCTTTCCTTTGGTCCCTTGGATTCCATCCTGCTGACCTTCAGACATTTCTCTTACGCTGGACTGCCTTATCTCTGTCTCCCCCTCTCTCCTCTCACCAATCTCAGCCTCCCACTCTTCTCCCCACATACCGCTCTCTACCCCTTTTTATTTTAATTTTGTAAAAATGTTATTTCTCTTTTCACTCTGTAAATATGTGATATATACTTGTCCAAGCCAATTCGCTAGTAAAATGGGATCCTGAGAAAATCTACTATTTGTATATATATTTATACAGAGCTAACGCTAACCACTAGTATATGTAGTAGACCTTTGTACTCACTACCATTCCTATTTGATTCTTACAGTTTATCCATTTGTATCTCTTCCTTGAGTGACTTTACAACTTGTTCATTTGCAATTTTTTCTATTTGTATCTCTTTCCTGTGTGACTTTACAACTTGTACATTTTCAATTTTTTTTTACTGTTTGTATCTTTTATGTAACTCATGTAATCCTAAGGCCTTATGTATCGCAACCGGTTCTTTTGTAAAGCGCTCTGACACCTTCGGGTAATGTTCGCGTTATAGAAAATCACATTAAATAAATAAATAAAATCCTTTATTTTATGTTTTTTGGGGGGGGGGGGGGGGTTATAGCGGCAGGTCGACCCGAAGGCATCAGAGCGCTTTACATGAGCACCAGTTGCGTTAGACGGGCACATTTATTTTGTTCGTGATTTGCCCAGAATCACAGGATATTGAGCGTCTCTGCTGAGACTCGAACCCGGTTCCCCAGGTTGGAGGTCGGCCTCACTAGCCCTTAGGCCATATCCTGATGTGCTCGACCAATAGGTAGATGCCGCCAATAAGACAGCTCCCAAAATGCTCTAATTTGTGCAGTGAAGGCATAGGGCAGGATACGTTCCCCCCTGCCATTTTTGAGGTTGGCAATCCAATAGCTCTAAAGGTCTGACCTGTTGCCGCACTTCATATAGGAGCCATGTAGAAGGTTGGAGTGAGAGATGTTTTGAGGGTAGATTCACTGAGCCATATTTAGCTGCAGTTTTTGGGTACAGCCTCGTTTGTCGTGAGGGCTAAAGTTCTTTTGTTTCCTAAATAGGGTGTAGCGAATCCATGCCTCAAGCTCTATATAAGTGAAACTACAACGCATAATCTGGTAATAGCAGGAAGAAGCTACCAACGATGCCATCCCACCATTTTGAGTTTAAAGACCTCACGCTGGTAATAGGAGTTCCGATTTTTTAATAACTAGGCCATGTTCAAGAGAGCCAATTCATTCAAACATTCACTGACTCTGCCTGGAATATACCCTTCTGACCATATGCACATGGATTACTCGAAGGCGTAAATAAAAATCCATATTTGTAAAGCGTGGACATATCACCCCTTAAGGTTTCACATGGTGCTGATCTGCAGCCAGGGATCCAATTGTTAGCCCCACCCTTGGAGTCAGACGCTCTGGCCGCTGCGCCACACCTCTCAAGAACGCGTGTTCTTCAGCAATTGGACAACGGTCCCGGACAACCACGGAAGATCAAACCAGACAAGTCCCATGTTGTGGTTGGATGGCAAAGCCAGGAGCCACTCGGGTATGCAGCTGCGGTTGTAACCTCAGAACCTGACATGAAAAAAGAAACTTCCCTCCTACCTGAGTGACTCCAAACTCTTGTGTGATGACCCAGCCCTCTCACTACAACACACCCTCTGTGTCGGTTTTGCCCTCGTCTTAATGGTTTGAAAATGTCCAGTTATCAATTTATCATCATGCAATCAATATTTCCTTGTAATTTCACCTGTTACATGTTGGCTCCACTGACCTCACATTTAGAGTTTCCTTTCTCCACCTGCATTAGAACACTTGCTGTGAATGCTAATCATTTGATATTTTTTTTACCTTTCTTGTGTCTAAAAGTTTTTGTTGTTCGCTATCCTCAGGCCTGTGCACGTATAGATTTAATCTCAACAACCCCTAAATTCAGGGGATTTTTAAAACATTACATATTTAGGGCTTTTTTATGGCGGTGACGTAGCGCCTAGAGCAATAAGTAGGTGGGCATGACCCATAGGCGGATGATAAAGACCTGCAGCAACAAGGTGGCTCACGGTATTGTGGGCACCTGTCAATCAAATTCGGTGGCTCAGCCTCACTACTTTGCTTTCCAATGGTGTAATGGAAGCTACCACCCCCTTTAATCTGCGCCCGATTCACTGCCCGCTTTCCCAGACTGATCCATCTGTGTAGTGCCACACTGGTACACTCTCCCCTCCGTTCGTTGCCTCCAAAGCATCTCATACGTTGTACACATATATATCACACGTTGCACCAATACATGTCACACGCTGTACAAGTCTGCACTTGGAATGGCACGTTTTGTGGCACCTTTCCCACACTGGAGTCCCATCTTGCATGAACAGTGCTTGATCCTTCCATCCTTCCAGGGCACCGCACCTCCCATCATGTCAGATGGGAGTAGGTCATCATGTCCTGTACTCTTTTGCATTCTTTTACTTTTAGTTTTTTTGTTATATATGTTCAGTTTTACAAATATCTGAATAAAGACAAACGAAATCAGGATTGAAGAAGCTACTCGTGCCTGACCTGAACTTAAGATATCTCTTAACATGGTCCTTTTATGAATCCTTGATTCAACTACCTTTGTCTAAACTCATACTGGGAATTGATGTCAAATTCTGAAACTATAAGGTCCCTGCGTTTGAGACTTGTGCCCCTCGATTCACGCATTTAACAGGGTACAACATAGTGCAACAGCACGGCTTCCCCACAGCTCACTCCATATTTGTAAGTACTGTGCCACCACATCCCGTATACGTTGGCAACATTTACCACATATTAAAATACATATTTTCATTTATCTCATACTCCTTAACTTGGAGTCCTTGTTTGTGAACCTATCCTAGGTGGTTATCCTCACACTAGGGCATCATGTTGCTATCCCAGACCTCCAGTGGAGTGCATTCCTTCAGCAGAGATCTCAGTATTACCGATTCTTTTATTTATGCTGTCCCGGCTGCATAGAGCATTCACACCTAAGCTTGAAACTCCCAGTGTTCAAGTGTTTTCTGCTCATCTTGTGACTGTGCCCCTTCACCGCGTGGCATTGCGATGATGCATGAAGCGGTGTGTTGCGCGGTGGCACTGTGTGAGTTGGCAGACATGCAGCCCTTGTTGACAGGCCCAGTATCCATCATTGGCAGAGCCCCATCACTGGACTCTGCCTAGTCTCTCATGGACTAATTGTAGGTTGACTGGCTCAGCTTTGGTAATGTAGCTCACAGACCATGTGCAGTGCATCTCATGGCTTCTGTCTTCCAATGCCTGCTTTTGCAGAGGCAATGCCACACCAAGCCTGCCTGCTCTGCCCACCCTCACTGCCTGAGCCCTGTCCTCCTGAGCTATGACAAGGTGGCCCCCAGGTCCGGATTTGCAGGCTGACTCCACTTAGGAGAGATCTGCTCTGCTGTTGTTCCCGGCCACGCCCTGCACAACTGGCAACCTGCCGGCGGTATTGAATGATGGGTTGTGATGACCAGTCATTGCCAGCTCAGGTCCTGAGTCTCTGCCATTTAGTCAAAGAGGGTTTGGCAGAACAAGGCGACTGGTCCAATCCTCATTGCCTGTATATCACCTGATCATGCAAGCAGAGGCCGGGCAACCCCATATCCTTTGACCCATAAGCACCGTCGCCCCATGGGTGAGCACCTGGTGATTGCCTGAAAGAGCTCCGGGTTATCTTTGGCTGTGAATGAGCTCTTGACTGTGTATCCTCGAGTGAGCTCCTGAGTGAATCCTTGGCTGTCTCTAATGTAAGTGAGCTGAAAGTACTACTGAATTTCTCCAGCGACTTAGCAAATACATGATGGACTTCTGAATAGCCCTAACATTGAGCAAGCTCCTGAATCTCTGCACGCCTGAAGGAGCTAACCCGTGCCTGCGCGCGTCGGCCAACGGCCGTCACAAGCACTACCTTGGTAGTGCATCTCCTTTCAGCAGTTCTAGGTCTCTCTTCTTCTCTCATCAGATGACCTGTGCAATTCCTCCCTCCTCAGCAGCTCCCTTTCCCCAAACCACCCCTTTACTGGTCTATTTCTTGAGTGCACTTTCAGAGCCTATAGTTTTGTAGCAGATTTAAGAGAAAAGGAGCTCTAAAATGCACAAAATGATCCCAGTTCTAAAATGTTCTCATGGGGAGAAGACTGAACCACACTTGAACAGCGGGATCACCTCGACCCTACACTCGCGGCTCCACTTAACGCCAACCACACTCAGCGCAAGACGCCTTGGTGCCCTGGTTCATGGATCCCTCAGTTTAGTGAAATGTCGATCCATATTTTTTTTATGGAAATGGAGGTCCGAGTATAATGCTGATACCAAACCGGTGTACAAAGCTGCTGTACCACTACAGATCCTCACCCTGCACTCCTTTTACTATGCAGAAAAAAATCAATGCTTCTCTCTCATCCTCCACAGTCCCTTCTGTTTGGAAACTTGCCACTATAATGCTGCTTCTCAAATAGTCCTCTGTAGATATCAGCAACTTGAGCAACTACTGTGCTATATCCCTTCTTCCCTTACATGCTAAAATCATAGACAAATGCATCTATGCACAACTATCTCTTTATCTTGTATTGAATGCTCTTCTTGACAGCACCCAGTTGGGCATTCGCCTTCAACATTATACGGAAATAGCCTTGTTGACAGTCAGGAAAGATCTTTGAGCCACCCTTAATCAAGACAGCTGGACTGCCATAGATCTATCGACAGCCTTGATCAAGGTTTCTCGCACTGTTATCTTAAACTGCCTTTTCAGTCTAGTTTTCTGTAAATCTGTTTTGAATTGACTTTACTCCTTCCTCACCAACAGGTTTTAATCGGTTACTCTACCACTGTTTAATTCCACTTCTCTCCGGGGTGTTCCCCAGGGCTCCTCATGAATCCCTGTTGTATTCAACATTGACGTTGCTCCTCTAGCCTTACTAGCTCGCGCATATGGTTTCAATATTCTAATCTATGCTGGTGACACCAACCTCGTATCGATCTCTGACCTTAACTTTCGTGCATGCTAGTTATCTGTGACTAAATGAATGAATGTCACTTGTCATAAGCTGAACGGCATTAGGAACAAGATCCTTCTGTTAGGCAAGCAACCTTGTCTTTGGTCGTAACTGTGGCGTCCGCCAGACCTGGGTCAGCCCCCTTACCTTCAGTCTCCGTCAGCAATCTAAGTATCAGATTTGATCAAAAAATTTCTTTTGCTTCCCAAGTATCGTCAGTAGTGACACATGTTTTTCTTTAGAATCCTTATGAAAGTTCTCCTTCTTCTCCCGCTTTTCACTTGAAAGGCCGTTGTTTATGCTTTAATCACATCTAGGCTAGATTATGGCAACTCCATAAACCTTGACCTTCCAGGGTACATGTTGCATCAGCTTCAACTTCTTTAAAATTCTGCTGCTCATCTCTCTGTCAATCCACTCTGTCTCCGTCCATCTGAAAGCGCTTTGTTGGCTTCCTACATACACGAGGTCCATTTTCAAAGCCCTCTTTAAAGCCTTTAAGACTCTTATAAAGGCCACACCTGCATTCAAAAGCTCATTCACCTTGCTATCTCTCGTGGCTCCTTGAGGTCTGCAAATTCTTAATCTGCACTCCGCCGTTCAAGCATTCGCACATTTGGCAGTTGTTCTTTTTCCTTCCAGATATCGAACCATTGGAATGCTGTCCACTGGACTTGCGGCACATGTTGCCAGAGTCCATTTTCAGGAAGAAACGTACAGTTTGGTTGCTCAGTTTGTAACAATTACTCTATTTTTTTCTGATTGTTCCTCACTCACAGCCTTGGTAATGGCACCAAGTCCTGCTTAGTAACAGTTGCTCTTTATAAATGGGACTCTTGGTTTTATGGTATTTATATTTTGAATATTTACATCTAGATTTATCCATGTTTTTTTTTGCCCATATTGTTAGTATAGTTCCATATGTATTTTGTGTTTAATGAATAAATGAAGTTGTACCAAATATATTTCCACATAATGCATACTCCTACTTTTGAACCGTGTCGAGATTTAGCGCTATAATGAGGAAAATATAATATAACAAAACATTCATCTGAAAAAATTAACATTATAGTATAGGCAAGTGCACTTGTAAAGTTATTTAAGAGCATTTCATACTTCTTTATAACTATCCATGCTGCCAATCTGCACAGGTAATGACCTGAAGACTTGAGGGACCACATGATGAGTCATGGAAAAGAAGACCCATTTTCTGTAGTTTTCTGTTTTAAAAAATAAACACATTCAGCGAAACACTGTTTTCTGTAAAAACTGAAAACTGAGTGCCTTATGTATAAGATTGGTTATTCATTCAAACCACCTCTGTTGGCTGCTTGCTGCTGTTCAGGGGTTACCAGCAGCACAATACTCAAACTAAAAATGAAAGCATCCTTTCATACATCCCCTGGATCCCTCACTCCCCAACCACAGAACTTGCCAGAGGGGTAGTCGGAGTGGCTGAACTGAGTTGACCATTTACTCAATTTAAGACGGCATGGAGGCCTCGGCTAACACTGCACATCTCTTAACGCTCCTATGTGGTTGAAAAGCTTAGTCTCTCTGGTACCCCCTTCTTTTGGCACCTCCAACCTTCAGACAAGAACACTCTTCGAAACTGGCCTTCTCTGGCAGTGCCACGAGGATTTGGATCTCCTTTCCACCAGGTCTACAAAATCGTCTTATTTCAGGCACTCTTTGGACAGTGCAGTGTACGGCTTTGTTGATTTTGCCCCATCTACTTGGAAACTATCGTCTCTGTTTATGTTCATTCTGTGTTCTCTTGTGAAGTGCACTAATGTTTGCTCTGTCATATAAAACAAAGAGTAAATTAATTAATTGCCCTTTAATGTAGGAAAGAGCAGAACTAAATTATCAATGGTTCTTGAAGAGACCAATGGATGAAGAGAGTGGGCCGAAGCCATAGATATATATATTCACTGAAAAAAAAAACGTTAAAGTGATGTCATAGTAAGGAATTGTAATTATAGCTTACTTTACATTAACCCCTTCCATGCTGGTGACGAACCCCAGCCGTCACGCTCCACGGTGCTCGTGTGCTGATGACGGCTGGGGTTCGTCACGGCCCCGCCCTGTTCGTGCGGCTGCCGCACACTGGGGAATCGCGGCCGCACGGAAGGGGTTAAAAAAAACCTTAGGAAATTCACTGAAAAAAACAAAGATTAAAGTAACATTATAGTTAAGTGCAAGTTTCAGTGAAATTACATGCCTAAAACAACTATAATTCGTGCCCCCGCCATGCACAGTCTTCTCATCAATTATATCTTTTCAGATGTTGCAGTCATGTTATCAGTGATGTCTTAGATCATGTTGTTGGTCATGTAATATGTGGGGTAATTAGCACTGCATGGCGAGAGGCAGAGGTTGGGGCATGCATGGGTGGGGTTTCCCGCCTGTCCTGTGGACAGGTGCTGCAGCCAACCCCTTGTGAGAAGCCTGCCCCACCCCTCGCACGGCCTTCTGTTGCACAGCGTGCGGTTGGTCTTGCAGGTCTTGCCCGCACTCAGGCAGACATACTGACTTTGTAAAAGAGTCACACTACTAAAATATAAAAAGTGGGCCTATTGGCATATTAGGCAGATCTATCCTCTTTCTCCAAAAACCACCAATGTTTGCAATCAAATATATATTTCGACATTTCCCACAATGCAATGTTTAATAATAGTGATTATTATAAAAAGGTTTAATAAAGTTTTATTTATAAAAACAAAATCAGTATGTCTGTGAGTCTTTCTTTTAACATTGTTTTTATTATTGCATTTTGTGGGCGAAAAAATGTTTAAAGAAGGCGTCAACATGTCTTTGAGTCTTTCTTTTAAAATTTTTCAGCCCACAAAAAGCAATCATAAAAACACCCACAAGAGGGCCTTACACTCCAGCTGAAGAGCATAGAGCTATTTTTGAAATATGGTAAGTTCTCCTGGGGTCATAGCTTCAATGATGAACTGTTTTCCCCCCTTTTTTTTAATTTTGCTTGGGGGCTGCTGCACTCCCTGTAGTCCCCTTACAACATTAAAAAAATGTTTGGTGGTGCATCTGTCCCTTACAGGAACATCACCAAGCTTAAAAATAAATTATTGTATAGAGTCCTCACAAGGCATTATGGGGGCTCCTTCAAGGAGTAGTGGTTAATAAATGAGCTGCCCCTAATGCTCCTTTATTCATAAAAATAATAATAATAAATATAAATATATATATATATATATTTTTTAATATATATATATATATATATATGTATATATATATATATATATATATATATATATATATATTTATTGGGCTCTGAATTTCGCTGATGCCAAATATAAGTGATTTATTTTCAAAGTGAAAGGGTGATGCCTCCTATCTATCTTCTATCTATCTATGTGTATATATATATATATATATATATATATATATATATATATATATATATATATATATATATATATATATATATATATTTTTTTCCTAGACTTCTACACACTAGCTAAGAAATGGAGAGACATAGGAATATTAAGGGAGGAAGACTTCAAATTCATTTATTGCAAGTCCCCGGAACTCGCTACTTTTTATCACCTCCCTAAAGTCCATAAAAGTGTTACAAATCCGCCGGGTAGGCCAAATGTTTCATCAAAAAATAGCCTACTAGAGAACACTTCTATCTACATCGATAGTTTTTTGAAGCCATTGGTGATTGATTTATGGTCTTATGTTAAAGACACAAAAGATTTTGTAAGAATCATAAACAACATTGAATGGGAGCCATACATGCTACTATTGACCCTGGACATAACAAGCCTCTAAATGAGTATAGAACACAGCAAGGGGATAGAGGTGGTGAAGTTCTTTCTGAACAAAAGAGAACTGAAATACACTGAACACAATGTTATGCTAATTGAACTGATCACTTATTGCCTGGAAAATAATATTTTTCTATTTGCAGGCGAATTATACCAACAGCGCCAGGGAACCGCAATGCGCACGTGCTTCGCCCCCAGTTATGCGAATTTATTAGTTGGCTGGTAGGAGAAGCACGTGGGCTGGGTGGGGGATAATGAGGTCTGGCTAAGCAAAGTGATCCTGTGGTCAAGATACATTGACGACCTCGTCATAGTTTGGAGAGGGTCAATGGAGGAAGCAAAACAATACATAGATGATCTAAATAACAACGATGTGAATCTAAAATTCACCGAATGTCTCAGCAAAACCAGTGTGCCATATTTAGATTTAATGGTATTCATTAAAAACAACAGAATAGAGACAACACTCTACAGAAAGCCCACTGAGGGTAATAGTGTTCTCCACGCGAACAGTTTCCACCCCTAAAGTGTGATCAATAGAATCCCTTATGGGGAATTAATTAGACTAAACTGTTCACTGGGTGAGGACTTTGAAAATGAAAATGTAAAGGCATTTGATCGCTTCACAAAGAGAGGATACAGAAAAGGATTCCTCCATAAAGCCAGTGACAAAATGAAGCAGATAGTGAGGGAAAATCTCATATCCACACCAAATGTTACAAAGAAGGAAGAATGCACAGGCCAAATAAGGATTATCACACAATATTCAACTGGGTCTACTGAGTTGTTTCAAATATTCAGAAGAAACTTGAAAGTTTTGAGGGCAGGCCATATTGTAGGACCCCTCATTCCCGAATCTCCATTGATCACCTATAGGAGTGGTCCAGCATTAAAAGATCAGCTGGTGAGAAGCCACTTTTCCGAAACAGCAAGAAAAAGGGACATGGTCACTGGTTTCTATCCCTGTATGGCCTGAAGGCATGCAGGAATAGCACCAAAATAAAAGAATTTACAGTACCAGGGAGGAAGAAAATGAATAAAATTAACAAACTCATGAATTGTAATTCAGACCATACAGTGTACTGTCTCACATGGCCCTGCAATAAAAGGTACGTAGGGAGTACCATCAATCCCACGAAAAAAAGAATTTCAGAACATATGCGCCCTATAAAAAATCATGATGCGGCATATCCTGTGGCAAGGCATTTCGAGGAATACCATAAATCGAATTCCAACTTACTGAAGTTTTTCTGTCTTGACCAGGTCACCAAAAACGAGAGGGGAGGAGATAGAGTTAGAGCGCTACGCAAACTTGAATCTCGTTACATTGTTGAGTTGCAAACCAAAGCCCCGCGCGGCTTGAATAATGATGAAGAACTCTGGGTTCACATAGAGTAATATAAATTAAAGAACTTGTACAGAAAAGTAACATGAGGCACTCCCGAGAGAATGAGTTTACTTTAGCCCATTCAGGGCTCAATTATGTAGAGTGGCCATTATTGAACATGGATATTTAGCACCTTTCGTTATTAATTTTTCTCGTAAGTAGATCAATTGAACAGGGGGGTTCAAAATGTGGAAATTAACATATGAATGATGCAATGTTTAAAAAAATTGGACAGTTTGTATATATTGTATATAGAACAAACTCAATTGCATATATATATATATATATAAGGATGTGACAGGAATTCATGGGTTAAATGAACTAAATGGGGTGTATATATGTAAATACTGTATATACAACCACTCATGAGAAGGTGCATTTATAAAAGGTTTGGTATATGATGAATTTTCAATAGACCTACCAAAAATGGCCGCCACATTTACTTGTAAATAATGGAGACATTTAGCCCCTCATCTATGTTGCCGCATCAAGCTATTTCGTTGTCCTCTCTTGATTACCATGATTTTGTTCATATGATTTTGCATAAAGTTTCATTACTGTGGATTGTAATTTGATGACATTGAGGAAGGCGTAGCCGAAACGCGTCTGTCCAGAGGAGTGAGCTTAACCGAATAAAATGTATAAACTTAGTGTTAGTGTGCGCCTCACTTTGCGGCCGGGAGATACGGTCACGTGCTGGGAATAAATATATATATATATATATATATATATATATATATATATATACATACATACATATATATATACACAAACATATAATCAAAACAAGACTTTATGATTAACCGTGTTTTGATAATTATTCAATTGGATTCTGGTCATGACATCTGTACGGAATTAATTGCCTTTTTTCGTTATAATATATATACACATAAAAGGGATGATGTCATTTCCATCGGGTAGCAATGTAAATGTTATTAACGTTTATAACACTTGAGCCCGTGTTAAATGTCTAATATACACATTTAGAATTTTTGCAGTGAACGATTTTAATATGCCACAATAATGTGCAAAATTGTTTATCTGTGACAGCGGTTATTTTGAAGTCTGTTTTCGAGTTTCATGCTAAACTTACTGACCATGTGACCTGAGTAGGAAGGGGCATATCATTTAAAAATGGCTACAACCAAACCAGTCTCTATGTGATCAAGGGCTCTCGAGCCCGAAACGCGTCATCTGTCGATTGCTGTTGTGGATATGTACGGTTGAATAAAGAACATCTTGCCTGCAAATAAGAGGTTCGCTTCTCCTTCTTCGCTGCCGAGGCTTTGGTGGAAGTGGTCGGAGTACTTGTTTTATATATATATATATCTTTACTTTGGGGTGTCCTGGTGCCTACCTGGGACATCCTTTTTAGGTCTTGGCTAGACTGCGCATGCGCAGTCTGGAAGAGGGGTGTTGTGCTCTATCTGTAAGTTTACACTCCGGCCATTTCCTACCAATGGTAAACTTCAGCGTCACTTTGATTTCCTTTGATGCCATTTGTCATGGCATGCGGGTATCATTCCCTCTTCTTGTGCTTGGCCATCCCATAGGGCATGTGCTGAGTGCATGTCTCCTTAGACTGCTGCTGGTGTGCATAGCTATTTTATTTCTTTCTTTTCAAGCACTCCATAGTGGTACTTGTGTTTTCAGGTCGTCTCCCTTGTACAGGTACACACAACACTAAAATGCATGCACATGTACATAAACAAATGCATTTCTTTTACAAGTTGTTAAAACATGAACAGCACATGCTTATTTATTTTTGCACAATTCCATGGTATTAACGTATATCGTCGGTCTTGCCATAGCACGAACACAAGCCATTAGTATTGGAGCTCTTACGTGCTCACCATTTACATTGCACAATGACATATTCTTTTTTTGTAGCTGATCCTGCTTCAATAAAAAATGTGTATTTCTGTAGTTGCTTGCCCATCTTCTCATTCTCTCCTGCTTCCCTACTTGACCGTCCCCCCACTACCTCCCTCGTCGCTGCTGATTTTTTTTGCACTATCTGATGGTATTGGAGCGCTTGTTCCGTCTTCCATCTTGCCATAGTGCTAAACCCAGCCAATGGTATTGGAGAGCTTTCACTGCTCACCAGTTTCATTACACAATGACAAATTGATTCTCTTAGGCAGGGGGAAGCGCAAGTGATTTGCCCAGAATCACAAATTGTTCAACAGACCCCGAGACTCGAACTTGGTTCCTCAGGTTCCCCTAGCAGCAACTCTAGCCGTAGTACCAGATCCTCGCTTTACGTCAAAGCTGCTCAACTGTTTCTCTCTATCACTTCCACATTTGTACAGCAAGACCCCGTACACATCGAACAAGCAATGACAAAGCCAATAGGTCTCTGCCTTGTCAATGTGAATATATTTTAGCCATGATGTCTAGTAGCACATCTACTTTTCAGCATGGCTGACAAACACTGAAAAAAGCGCTACGATGCGGCCAGTGCAGGCCATGTCATAGCTCTTTTTCTGCTAGGAGGGGCAGGACAAACTCAACATGGGGAGCAAAGAGACTTGTTGTCCGATGAACAACCTGTGATTCTGGGCTTTCGTTAACTTTCAGCTATGCTGAGCAACAGATGTGGTGATAGACAACATGACTAAAAGATATTCACATTGACAAGGCCAATAGCTCAGACATTGTCGTGATCTGTTGCTTTTGCCAATGCTTGTTTACAATTACATACACACACACACACACACATATATATATATATTCTATATATATATATACACGCTTATACATATTATATATATGTATATATAATCTATATACACACACGCACACAAAATATAGTAACTTGAGGCAGTGAAGTTCTCTAAAAATGTCTCCAGGCCAGTTCTAAAAAAAAAGTCTGGACTGTATGATTTAATTATGCACAAGATTTGGAAGTTTGAGAGCCCAAGTTTTACCAGATATTTCTGCCACGCTAATGTATTTACTTTACATATTTGTAATAGATTTTAAAGTCAATAAAACGAATAATGTGACCTAGAAATTGTCCCTTCATACGAAAAGTTATTAAAAACGTTAATCCCTGCCCACGGGGAGTGTGAATCTTACGTACTGCGCTCTGGATGCGCTGCGTCTACAAAGCGCCCAGTGTCCGCCTCCTCGCGGCCCCGGCCTGTGTCCAGGACCAACTGTCACGTCTCGCGCTCGGCAGAGTGCGTCCGCGAGGCGTGACGTGTCCTCTTCACGGCGCGCTCGGTGGCGCGCGGCCAGGCGCTGACCGGACAGATGTGTTTTCGAAGCTTGGCGCCGAGGCCCGGAATGCACTGGTTATGATGCTGTTGGCGCGCGGCGCTGCCGGCTGCGCCAAGAAGCAGATGTCGTTCCCAAGGCGCGAGAACTCCAAGAACACGCACTTTACCCCAGAAAGGAGAGGCTGAAAAATGAAGTGTTATTTTTGGACGGCTGCGCGTGGTGCTTGCCTTCTCTGTCAGGTGCACTTTCTTGGAGGCGCGGGGCGCTCGTTTGTGGGAGGCGAAATCCAGAGCACGGCATGTACTCTGCAGACTGTGGTGCGTCGGTGTTTAGGGAAGTTCCTGACCTCAAAATGTAGTAAAAGCCCGAAATTTTCCTTCGAAATTTGAAAAGAAAAGTGTGAGTTTATGCAAATCACTTTAATTTCCCATTCCTATAGTTGTTGAGTCGGTAGTGCATTCTGCTGTTCTAGTACAGCTCATCTGAGATGCTCCTGCTGCAATAATGCAGTTCTGTCTTCTCGCAAGCGCCCTGCTGCTTCTTGGTGCTATATCCTCCGATATAAAAAAATTAACAATATACGTATAATTCTACATTGTTTAAACTTTTGCCACTGATGTGCCCGTACACAGTGACCACAATGGGCCTAATCTGCTCTTATTTTACCGGGAGCTCAATAACTAGAGCAAATGGAGCCACACATTCACTCTTTGGCGAGATCAGAGCCCATTCAGAACGCTGATCACGCGCTGGCTTCTCTGATGCAATGGTATCTAAGGGGTCAGAGAGGGGAGGCAATGAGTCTGATGGTGCAAGCCACCATTTGTGACGTCACTTCCTGTTGTGACGTCAGCGTCCCCCCACTTCTTTTTTTTAGGACTTGTGCCCTGCTTATTTTGGATGTTTATCCTTAACCCCTTGCATGCTCGTGACGGAACCATTCCGTCACGAGCCACGGTGGTGCTGTGCTGGTGACGGAATGGTTCCGTCACGACCCGGCCGCCGCACCTGCGCGGCGCTGATTTCGCGCCTGCGCTGAGCATTCTATTAGGCGGGCGGGGCCGTGACGGAACCATTCCGTCACAAGCACAGCGCCACCGCGGCTCGTGACGGAGTGGTTCCGTAACGAGCATGCCGGTGCCGCGCGGCCTCCCCCGCCTAGCGCCGCGGCAAAATTACCGCTGCGGCCAAGGGGTTAAGGTCACAGATGAGGCACTTTTACCCATACCGATACTAATTCTAGCCCATAAGGGACCTGCATACAGAAGCTCTACACAGGACTGGTCTTATGAAGATCTAGCTATCATGGGCCTATCTACCTCTGGTGTAGCAGGTGCAGTAGCACCAGGGCCCTGAGGCTGGGGTGGCCCACTGGACGCAAATTATTGCTGTATTTCACTGTTCAGACAGCGGCCATGAGGTCCATATCCTTCCTTGCAATGGGGCCCGTGACAGCATTACCTACACCATTGCTAGAGATGGCTCAGCCATGTATGATGGTTAAGTTATTGACTCATACGTGTTCGTGCACGAGGATGATGCACGTTTTGAGTTATCATGACGTACAGAGGTCCATACTGGCGATCATAGGGAGGTGGGGGACATCGGAATTCAGAGGGCTAGAGTGGCAACCCACTACTTTTGTTCCGCAATCCACTCCTACACTCTCTTCTCCCCTCCCCCTCTGAGTGGCCTGTGTATTCTTCACCTGTAAACCAGGCTAGGAGTCGGATGATCCTTTGGTTCCTCTGCTAAGGTCACCCTGCTCGGCCAAAACCGCCATCACATTCGATGGCCAAAACGCACACAAAGCCTTGACATCCCCAGATTGGCAATCAAGAGGGGCAAGAGAAGAGGTGCCACACCATCTCAAGCTACCAACCCGTGATGGGGAGGGACATCTCAACTCGCTTCTTCTCTCTCCTGCTCCAGAAAGTAGCTGGAAGCTCCTCACTTCGAGGCACTGTTATCACCCATCAACAAGGACTCCATGGCTGATATTGTTGATCGTATGCAAGGAGAAGCTTCCACCCATCCCTCCTATGTGTCTTCAAAGCTAGATTTAGTCATACTAAGGCCCTCAAAGTCATCTTTTTCCCCTCCTGGCCTTTCCTCTTACAAACCACCGGAATCTGCAGCTTAGGTTCATTTGGTCTAATGAATTGAGCCAAGACTACAAGTACCACAATGCATTAGTCTGTTAAATAAAAGCAAGGCCTGGAGCACGATGTACCTGCAAAGATCAAATCAGTAATAGCCCCACCTCATGCCATGTGTAGCCCCATCAGCCCGTGCTGACTATGAAGCCAGGAGTACCTTGGCAATTGTAGTTTCTCTTTTAACATTGTAAATCTGAGCCTGTAAAGTGATGTTAACTTAACAAAGCTGGCTAGTGGTGTTGCATGCGACATCCTGTGATCCTGGGCAAATCATTTAATCTCCCTGCGTCTACCAAAAATGTATGTGTCCTTGTGTAACGTAACTGGTGCTCATGTAAAGCGCTCTAATACCTTCTGGTCAAGTTCGCGCTTTATAAAATTGCACACAAAAAAATGAGAGAACGTTTTCTGACTAACCCTACAAGAGTGTGACTAGTGCCAATTCTTAAACTTAGCTGTCTGGTTTTCTGCTTCCATGGGACAAACTCATACTGCCCAGGCGTTGCTTGGCATTCTTGTACTGTGAGTGTACTTTACCACTGTATGGATAAAGAACTAAGAGTGCCATAATGCAAAGAAAAAACCTGGAATCCATAAGCTGCTCACTGATTAACGAGGCGAACTTGAGCGCTCTGGTCAAGCCAAGTGCAGTCTAGTCAATGGGGCGCATGACTCTCCAAGGTCAAGAGACCAATGAAACGGTGTAACGCATGTAATCAAAACAGTGAGAGTAAACTGCTCATTGGGCAAGCCAAACACAAAAAATTGGAGGAAAGTCATCAGGAGCAAGGAACTGAGATAGACATAAGAGCCATCGAATCGGGTGCAAGGAACTGAGATAGACATGAGAGCCATCGAATCAGGATCAAGGAACTGAGATAGACATGATAGCCATCGAATCAGGAGCAAGGAACTGAGATAGACATGAGAGCCATCGAATCAGGAGCATGGGTCTAACCCAGAACCCACTGTAACCATAGGGTACAGTAGCAAGGCAGTGGTGGAGTTGCTGTACGAACGCGATAACGTTCCCCAGTCAGATGTTTATTCGGAGAACAGTTGATTTTTTTCATTTGGAGAGGGGGGCCATTATATGGGAGGATATAGAACCTCTAAAGAGTTGACAAGTAAGAAATGTTTTTGAAGGGGTTGGTATTCCACAGGCCCTTGCTTACCCCACAGCATTCCACATGCGAACATGAACCATTGGTCATTTCCGAGCCTGAAGAGGTCATTATAAGGTCCCTAAAGCGTTATTAAAATGGTTTCCTTACAGGATGTCACATGATTTATTTATTTACCAAGATCTCTTTTTTCAATATGTTCTCCTTCTAGCTGGTGTTCCTGGGGAAGAGCCAGCGTGCAACATCTGCTTGGACAAAACGCCTGGACCTGCAAACGAAATTCTCATCTGTGGAAAATGTGGCTTAGGTAAGCCCAGCCTAGATGAAGTGGTATTGTTTTTGCAGGAATGTGGGGTCAGCATGGCAGTCCATATATTTTTTTTAAATACTGTGATTTGATTATACTTACTCTGTGACACAGGGCTCCTACGTTTTCCAGATGCATGTATCAGTCATTCATACATTCCTGGTTTGTTCTTTGCACATTGGGATTTATAGACTTAATGGGTAAATAAGGCTTCCGGTATCAGAAGGCAAAAAAATAAAACTAGTCTGACTAATCTACTCATTCGCATTCTGATGATATATGTGTGTTTTCCATTTCCACAGTGCTCAGTGTTCCTTATTTCATGTACGTTCTAAATCCTCTAGGCAGTGCTGCAGCTCTCTTTCTGGTCTCATCAGTAATTCCACATTCTAAATCCTCTAGGCAGTACTGCAGCTGTCTTTCTGGTCTCATCAGTAATTCCTCATTCGAAGTCCTCTAGGCAGTGCAGTAGCTGCTTCTCTGGTCCTAGGTATCAGTAATTCCTCCTTCTAAATCCTCTGGGCAGCGCTGCAGCTGTCTTTCTGGTCTCATCAGTAATTCCTCATTCTAAGTCCTTTGGGCAGCGATGTAGCTGCATCTTTGGTCCTGTCAGTAATTCATCATTCTAAGTCCTCTAGACAGTGCTACTAGCTGCTTCTCTGGTACCAGTGGAAATTCCTCATTCTAAGTCCTCTAGGCAGTGCTGCAGCTGCTTCGCTGGTCCTAGGCAATGCTGCAGCTGTGTCTCTGTTCATATATCCACTACAGTCCAAACCAAAACAGATAGATAAAAGACATTATCATTTACAACGCCAGTAGCTCTAACTCCGACAAATGCAAGACCTATTCCATTGCAAGTGCTTGTTTTACTATGGCATTTCTTTCTGGTAATAGGGTCATGTATTCTAGAAATAACCCATAGGTTGAGTAACCTATGCGTGGAAAGTGGATGAGCTTCCATTGTTGGTGGCCAGATGGGTTTGTCCAGGTGCTGTCTGGGATACCTTGCGCAGCCCAGTGGGACCAGCGCGGCACTGCTCCCTGTGAACATGAGCTCTGGAGAAGGGTCTGTGATTGGCCAGCATTTGTGTCAGAGGGGACTACAGAAGGGAGCCCTAGAGCAGGTGGTTTATTGCGCAGGTCAGCATTAGAATACATTTTTGCCTGAAGCGGCCTAATGAGGAATGTGATTGTGAAGGGATTTAGACTGAATATCAGAAACATAAATATGGACCAAAATATTGTGTCAAGAATATTGAGGACACAAATATTGTGAAGGTAAGTTTCTATAGGCAAGCAAAGATGTACTATACATAACTCCACATACATTTACTCCCACAATGTATATATCTTCAAAGTACATAGATGTGGACTCAGAAATAGTAAATCTAGGCTTGCGTATTTGCACTCACCTTCTTGGTCCTCAATATTTTTGACTCGGTGTTATGTCCACACAGTATTTCTGTTTCCGTTATTCTGTCAGTGATCCAACTGTGAACATCTGGAATGAGGTCGTCTTGAACCAAGAGAGCAGCAGCCCACAGGCTTCCATGCAGCCGGCCCGTCCTGCCTTGCCAGAGTCAGTTTGTGGTCCGTCTGCACCTGGGTCGGTCCCACAGATTCAAGCTGTAGCACTTACAGTCCGTCCCATGTAGGCTTTGCCAACTCTGTTGCATTCAGTTCTGGATTTGCATTACAAAGCGGGGGTTCACAGAATTTGATTTCTGGCATATATTTTTTAGGTTAAAAGATGCAGATGCTGAAGCAATTTATACCAGTCAATAGGCCTTGCCTTTGGGACCGACTGGCTTTGTCAATGATTTTAACAATGCTGTACAGCATTCTCGTGCCTAGAAAATGCAACTGATCCAAATCGGATCAGTAAATAATTAGAAAATAGCACACACAACCTCTTTTTTAATTATTTTTTAAAGCAGAAGTTGTGTTAAAGCAGAGGCTGCGATGGCAGCACATTGGGAAAAGTGGGTGGCAGGGACAACTTGGGCAGGGGTGCTCAGAAGCAACACAAGAGTAAGGATTGCGTGGCTAGGGGAAAACGACACGCAGGGTGGGGGGGGTAAATGTGAGTGAGTGAGAGAATCCTCAAGCGTGGAGGGGAGGGGTGAAAAGCATACGGTCGAGAGAGAGCATTTGGAGCTGGGAAATAGTAGAAGCAACTGGCCGAGAAAGCAACGTGGGCGTGGGGGCAGGCAAGTGCATCATGGAGGATGACAGGGAGAGAAGAGCGCATGGAAGAGAGAGCAGCACGAAGAGGGGAAAAGAAGCACACTAGGGAGACAATTGGAAAACACATCAACTCTCATAAAGTACTTAAACAAAAAAAGTAGCTCCCGAAAAAGCAGGCCATGCAGTGTAAGGACACAGTAATATGTCGGGCTGAGACAAACATATGAAGCAGAAGGAAAGCCCACACGCTAACGAATAAGAAGCAAGCAAATGAGAGTGAAGATGAAGTCAACCAATGATGAGCAATGTTCTGGCTTTAAGCCCACTCTAAGCACATACTCTAATATGTCTCACAACAGATGGCATGTGCTGTCTGGCAAGCAAGACCCAAAAAGCACCTTACAGCGGCATCTTGTTTGAGGATCAGAAGGAAATAAAAAATCCAAAAAGAAATAAAAAAGCAATATAGAAAAAGTTGTCAACCATAACATTTCCCCGGGTTTTAGACGTCTTGAGTTCTGGCTTCTCCCCCAAGGAAGGAAGCAAGAGGAAACAGATCCTTGAGAGCCTCACGGGTGAGTAGCAGCGCTATACAAACTTCTGATTGATTAATAGATTGATCTTGTGTGACACTGGTCATGTGATATCTGCATGGCAGTTTGCCATCCAAAACTGGCGCCGCTGTAGCGTTCAGCCGGCGTGTTGGGGCACTAGTGAACAGGCCCGCTCCTGGCTCTGATCGCAGCCCGGTGGCCCAGATCCCCACTGCGCCCGTGAGAAAACGACCCACGGTTATTACATTTTGTTTCTAGCTCATCTGGGAATTTCCTTTGCAGAAACCCAGGTGTTCCAAACCCAAATTTCATTTCATGAAAAGAACGTGCTGTCAGCACCAAGCAATAGCTTATTTCATTAATTTGATGGTCTTTTTGGGCTTCAGCCATCCCTAATCTCTCCAACATTTTGGGGTGTTGTAGATCACTTTGTCAGCTGTGGCACTCTCACCCCGTGCTCACTGTCAGAAAATGTAATTTACTCCAGTCTCCTTTGGAGAGATATTTGAGAAGTGCACTAAATGTTTGATTTGTCGCAAAAAATGCCTGCATGCTTATGAATAAGCGGTATTTTGGGGGGCAATCCTGATGGGACTATCCACTGCAATGCCAGGCTGCTTCTAGTCTCATGCCTCTTATTTAACAGCAGATTTGTGATCATCTGTTAAACTAAAACATGTAGTACAGTCAAATGAGATGGCTAAGTGGGCTATCTCTACACGCGCAACAGAGGTATAGTATATTTAAAGGGGCATACAGTACAAAAACAGGTGTTTTAAAGCAGTGCTGCATCCAGAGCAGTGTTGGTGCATGGGGAAATTGGAGTGCTCACTTCTTTTTGCACAGATGCAGCCACATGTATGTGATGAAAGCGTTTTGTGGGACGGAAATATACCATAGCGTGGCTCCAGAGATCGTGCATCCCTGCCCAGGATACCTGTCGTTGAAAGTCACTGTAGGTTTTAGATTTTTCACCTCAGTGAATTTAACAGTCATGTATTGTAAGAAATTGGGTTATTGGTTGGTTGAGGAGGACGAAACCCTCCTCAAGTAACAACCTCAATCCTCGAAAGTTACTTAATTAACCCATGCTTAACTTTCTCATAGCTTGGCACAAAAGCAGTCAGGTTTAACTTGGAGGCAATGTGTAAAGTACTTATGCAGCACACAAGCAGAAATACAATGAGAACACAACCCAATAGAAATCCCAAACCAATTTAGGACCATTGATCACATTTTAATAAATAATTTGAGGCCAAAAATGACAAAACTCCAATCGTTAGAAATGAAGGTATTGAATTTTAAAGGTTTAGATAGAAGTAACTTATTTGGAAAACAAATTTGCACCGGGCATAGTGCTCAATACATAGCTGTGTAGCAGTTGCAACATAGATCTTCAAACAATTATACACCCAATACTACTATAGTACAAAAATATATCTTTTTTATTTCTTTTCTTTTTTACTTCTTATGAATTATTTCAAATATTGTAAAAAAACATACATTCTTATAACAAATGATCATTTACTTAAAAAGCACATCCTAAACCCTTCTCTATACATATATAAACCATAGATTACTATAAGGTGCGATCTACTTAGGAGGTACGAATGTCTTTAGTTCATACAAAAAAAGTCACAGTTGTTCCAATATCTATAAATGATGTTCAATTAGATATACAATTTCTGTCCATTTCAGATTAACTAATCAAAGTTATTGATTATCGGACACCATATCTGTACTGGTTTTGACAAGACACTGGTTACAGATCTTTGTTATCACCCAACAGGATATTGGAACAACTGTGACTGTTTTTTTGTATGAACTAAAGACATTTGTACTCAATAACTTTGATTAGTTAATCTGAAATGGACAGAAATTGTATATGTAATCGAACATCATTTATAAATATTGGAACAACTGTGACTGTTTTTTTGTATGAACTAAAGACATTCGTACCTCCTAAGTAGATCGCACCTTATAGTAATCTATGGTTTAAATATGTATAGAGAAGTGTTTAGGATGTGCTTTTTAAGTAAATGATCATTTGTTATAAGTATGTATGTTTTTTTACAATATTTAAAACAATTCATAAGAAGTAAAAAAGAAAATAAATAAAAAAGATATATTTTTGTACTATATTAGTATTGGGTGTATAATTGTTCAAAGATCTATGTTGCCACTGCTACACAGCTATGTATTGAGCACTATGCCCGGTGCAAATTTGTTTTCCAAATAAGTTGTTTCCTTGTTAGGGTATTATCCTTTCCACAGGGGGCCCAGTATGTTTTTCCAGAATATTAGATAAAAGTAACGCCACAAACATTCACATATATCACCTACGTGAGGTAGGTGGTAATATGCAAATGTTTTGCCAACTGCATTCGCGGTCACAAAACATTCATGCATTCTGTTAGGATTCGGTATTAGGAAGGGATGCCCTTAACAAGCCCCTTCCAAATACCAAATCGCAAAACCCAATTTGTGATTCGGTAACAGGTTACCGAATCGCAATTTGGGTTTGATGTATGTGAAAAGCCTTTTTTGTATTCGTAAACAGGTCGATTCTGCAAATCGGCCCGTTTGCGAATACAAAAATGCTTCATGCATGTGCCCCTTAATCTCCCCGTACCTACCAAAAAATGAATGTGTCCGTCTGTAACGCAACTGATGCTCATGTAAAGCGCTCTGATACCTTTGGGGTAAGTTTGCACTATATAAAACTACGGGGGGAAAAGGGAGCAGGTCCAGTCTTCCTTCTCAGAGAGCAAGCCAGGCCGCAGGCAGCAGCAGGGCAGTTCTCTAGTAGCACCTAATCTGTAGTGTCCACAGGTCCAGGAGTGGGACTGAGGGTCCAATTTTTATACATGGAGCCGGGTTTGAAGTGGATAAAACGTATGAAGTTTCAACCCACAGATGGTTCTGGAATTTCCTTTGTCCCTGCCCTGCGCCCAGGATGTCTGGAGTAACAAAAGGCTAGTCTTAAGTCCTTTTTTTGAGTGTGCTGAGGCAGCTCCTTTGAAATGTTAGTGGGACTGTGCATAACTCTGCCACTTCCATCCTGGCAGGGTAGCTCACCCTACCAATAACTAGTATCCCTTTGTGCCTGTCTGAGAAGAATACACAAAGGCCAACTGCCAACCACGCCTAGTCCTGTGCCCAGGATACAGGCTGAAGGCACCAAATGGTTAGGACAAGTAAATCATTAAACTAAACACCGAATGGGGGTATTGCAATCAAAATCTGTATCCGGAAGTGTAGTGAGATGTTTTCAAATGAGGAGTGGGGTGCACTTTCCCAAGTCAAACTCACACCATAAAAATATCCTATACCTAATAATTTTAGATGTAAAGAGTAATCCCTTAATTAAGCACCCTGCTGGCACAAGATAAGAAAAACACGGTTTCATTTTTATGTTAGACCCTCACCCACTCTAGTAGTGGCATGCTTCCTCATCTGGTCTCATCCTCGTCCCTGCAAATTAGGTTGAACTCGACCATGTTCCAGGGAGCACTTTGGATATTGTTCCTGCCAGTGTCCAAATCAATAAAAATACCTCAAACAACCGAGATGTCCATTTATTCGCTGTTGTTTAGATATGTTCAAAAGTATTATATGGACAAAAAAAGTCAACTTTATAAAAGTAGTATTTTCAGAACTGTGATATAAAATCTGGATCGACCATTTAAGAGGTTTTTACTTTTAAATTTATTTGATTGTAAATATGACATTCCACCTGCTCCCAATCAAAAGTTATCACTTATAAATGTAGAAAGGTAACCCAATGTTATCCTATGGGAAAGATAGGCCTTGCAGTAGGAAAAATGAATTTAAAAGGTTTTCACTACCAGGACATGTAAAACTTAAAAGTACTGATCCGACTTTTTAACTGCACTGCACACTTCCAAGTTTAGGTACTATCCTTGGGGTGACTTATATTTATTAAAAAGGAAGGTTTAGGCCTGGCAAAAGGTTTATTTTCCCAGGTCATAATAGTAGTATAAAAATGTACCCAGGCTGCGATGGCAGAGCTGAGACATATTTTAAAAGGCTACTTAAGGGGTTGGCAAAATAAGTTCCACAGGCCCACCAGCTGTATTTAATTTACAAGCCCTGGGTACATGTAGTACCATGATCCGCGCCGCAGGGGTGAGATCACTAGGTCTAGAGCGGCGAGTCTTTCGGCAAGAAATAAAGCTGGAAGTGAAAACATGCCCGACTCTGCGAGCCTACGAAGCTTGTTGAATCCTTGAAGCACCAAATTCATCCTGACGATTAGCAGGAATTCTGAAGACGGGTAAAACCGTGAGTTTGATGAGGAGAGTCAAATTTATTGTGTCTTCTCTCTTGCAATCCTAACGGTGTGGGCAGGCCTTAGCGTGCTTGGACCCCCGTAGGACTCTTTTTCTTTCTTTTTCTTGGTCCTGAAGAAAGCTGAGCCGAAACAGCATCACCAGCAGAAACATGTCGACCATCCACACTAAGTTACTGGAATTCTAATTCAAAATCCCAGTAACTTCGCTGTTTTTATTGTGAACAGCTGGCCCTTAATAAAGTTTGTTGAGGCACAGTTGTGATCTTTTAAAACACACTTCCCTTCACTGATCACTCCTTCACACATACCTGCTCCGCTGCACTTGCAGGCGTTGAAGCACACAGGTGGGGATAGTCGGTCCCACCTGTGACTGAACCCCATGATGAAGCATGTCACCACTAGGGTGAGTGAGGGTTCTTTTAGAAGATAATAGATTTTCCTTCACTACTGCCCCTTTTCTTTTTAGGTCTCGTGACCTATCAATGCGCATGCGCATTGAGAGAAGCGAGACTATAGGGCTTTAAACAAAGTTTACCTAACTGCGGCGATTTGGTGCTGTGCCCGTGGCTTTTAGGTCAACGCGCAAGCGCATTGACCTAAAATGCCCGTGCACATCACCAAATCGCCGTCTGTTCCCTCAGCCGCACTCCTCCCACACCTTTGAAGTGAAGCTTAGCTTCACTTCAAAGGCCCCGGCTGCTTCACACCCTCATGCCGCTCTCCCCGCTCCGCCCCCTCCCCTGCCCGCCGTGTGCATTTCTCCCGTCCCCCCCCCTCCCCACAGCAATGCCCTCCGTCTTGTTTCATTTCTTGTTTTTCTTTCAGGTGAGATATCTTGTCCATCATTTGCGATAATACAGTTCTCATATGCATTTTTTAATTATTAGCAGCATATACACAGACGCCCCTTCGGCGCTTTTGCTCTCAACCCTACTATCCTGTCAGCCGCATCTCTATAAGTTACTCGAAGCATGGCCTGACATGTGCACAGCTTATTCCGGCACCACCATCCTGCCAGACGCATCTGCTTTGTTCGCCCACCGCATGGCCCTATTTGTGTACATTTTACTTTCGTGCACACCCTTACCCGCAGCCTCTCCTTCCCCACTTCTGCCTTTTCGGGTCTTGCGCTCACCGCAGACCCCTTCACATGGCTCACACCCACCTTTTTTTCAGGTTACCATGCCATTCCCCACCTATCCCCCAGTCATTTCCGGGTAGGACGCGTGCACCCAGTGGACTCTCGGCCTTGGCCCGCTTATTCTGCCAGCCGCTTCTGCTTTGGTCGCCCACCGCATGGCCCCATTTGTGCACATTCACTTTCGTGCACACCCTTACCCGCAGCCTCTCCTTCCCGACTTCTGCCTTTTCGGGTCTCACACTCACCGCAGACCCCTTCACATGGCTCACACCCACATTTTTTTCAGGTTACCATGCCAGGTTACCTCACTCACCCTCAACCCCTCACCTCACTCACCCTCAACCCCTCACCCTCACCCTCACTCACCCTCAACCCCTCACCCTCAACCCCTCACCCTCACTCCACCCACCCTCACCCCACTCACCCTCACCCCTCACCCCCCTCACCCCCCTCACTCTCACAACCCTCACCCTCACCCACCCTCACCCTCACCCTCACTCTCCACCCCTCACCCCACCCTCACTCACCACCCTCACCCTCACTCACTCACCCTCACCCTCACTCACCCTCACTCACCCTCACCCTCACTCACCCTCACCCTCACTCCCTCACTCTCACCCTCACCCTCACCCTCACCTCACCCCCTCACCCTCACTCACCCTCACCCTCACTCACCCTCACCCTCACTCACCCTCAACCCCTCACCCTCACTCACCCTCAACCCCTCACCCTCACTCACCCTCAACCCCTCACCCTCAACCCCTCACTCACCCTCTCTCTCACTCACCCTCACTCACCCTCAACCCCTCACCCTCACTCACCCTCACTCACCCTCAACCCTCACCCTCACCCTCACTCCCACCCTCACTCACCCTCAACCCCTCACCCTCACTCACCCTCACCCCTCACCCTCACCTCACCCTCACCCCCTCACCCTCACCACCCTCACCCTCACTCACCCTCACTCACCCTCACCCTCACTCACCCTCACCCTCACTCACCCTCACTCCCTCACCCTCACCCTCACTCACCCTCACCCTTACTCACCCTCACCCCCTCACACTCACTTACCCTCACTCACCGCAACCCCTCACCCTCACCCTCACCCTCACTCACCCTCAACCCCTCACCCTCCACCCTCACCCTCACCCTCACTCACCCTCACCTCACTCACCCTCACTCACGCTCAACCCCTCACCCTCACTCACCCTCACCCTCACTTACCCTCAAACCCTCACCCTCACCCACCCTCAACCTCACTCACCCTCAACCCCTCACTCACCCTCAACCCCTCACCCTCAACTCTCACCCTCACTCACCCTCAACCCCTCACCCACCCTCAACCCCTCACCCTCACTCACCCTCACTCACCCTCACTCACCCTCACCCTCACTCAACCTCACCCTCACTCAACCTCACCCTCACTCACCCTCACTCACCCTCACCCTCACTCACCCTCACCCACCCTCA